>NW_024524377.1:1898105-2455255 GCF_017590135.1 Pyrgilauda ruficollis | reverse complement strand
GCCCGCTCCCGCCCCGCACACACAGCCGCGCGCCGCCTCCCCCCACCCCCCCCGCCCCGCACGCGCGCGCCGGAGGCGCGAAGCCGCCTCAGGGGAGGCGCCCCTCAGCCCCTCACGTCTCGCGTGGGAACGGGGGTGCCCTCTGAAATTTGAGGGCTTGTTTCGGCTTTTTTTTTTTTTTTTTTTTTTAATAATTTGCAAGGGCGAGTGAGGAAGAGTGAGTTAGCAAAAATAATAATAAAAAATACATATATGAAAAAAATTTTTAAAAAATTGAAACTCCACAAGCCCTTTTGCCGTGCTGCTGAGGGATGGCGATGCTGAGGGAAGGCGGTGCGCGCCGCCTCCGGCTGTGAGCGCGAAGTCCTCGTCCAAAGATGCCCAGGTAAATTTGGCTTCGGTCAGTGATGCTCCACGGAGTCGCGGGATGATTTGTGGTAAACACCAAAGCCCAACCAGCCCTCCGCCATGGGCAGGGACACCTTCCAGTAGACCAGACTCGACCGACCTGTCCTTGCACAGGGTTTTGTTTTTAAGTAATTCACAGACAATGAAAGTAGGGGATCACGCTACTTTAACAACACAACCAATGACCGCTCAATCTTCTCTAAGTGTTCTTTTTTGTCTTGAGGTAAGTCTTAGTTCACAGTCGATACTGCCTGTTTAGACTTTATGTGACTTTAAGTAGGAGTATTACCTTGAAATGGCCCAATACGAAAACTACAGTTTATCACGTCTTCACACATTTGTTTTCTTTAAAAAAAAAAAAAAAAGAAAGAAAAAAAGAAAACAAAAACAGACCCTTTGATAGGTGAAAGGTGATAAAGCTTCTACATCATCCTCAGATATTAGTTTTCTCCAAAGACAGCCGGGTGCTAATATTGATGGCTGAGACCTTCACATTCCAAGGGTAAAGCCTCAGCTCTTTCACCTTCACGTTTATATCCGCAGCACAGAACCTAAATACCTTTTATATGAAGCACTACGGCCGAGCGGCTTCCAGGACCAGACAGACCAAGCAATGCTGAAGGACAGAAAAGTACACAACGTAGTATGTCAAATATTTCATTATATCTGTTGAACTGGGGGAAGTTCAGTTGCCCAAGAACTGGAGAGCCCAGTCAGGGTCCCAGAGTTGCCTCTGAGGTCAAGGACTGTCAGGACTCACAGAGGGTTGCAGGTTTGCTTGTTGACAGCGAAGAATTTACAGCCAAAGGGGGAAATCCAGTTGGATCAAATTCTGCATTCATCTACTGCCTTTAAAGCCGGTGTAATTCACCTACAGTCAATTAGTATTTATACAGCCATAACTGAGCAGAATTATGGATCCCACAGTAGAAAAGCTTTGCTAACACAGAAAGAGGTCTGAATAAAGATGAAAAAATCTGGCAGTGTCCGTGGTCTTGGAAATCGGTTGCTTTTATAACCAAAATGAAGTCATGCCGAATGTCACACTGGAACATCATTCCACCGGCTTCATGGAAGAGATTGCTCTGTGTCCTGCCTCAAACCCCCCAGCCACCCAAACGGCTCTTACGCATTAATTGTGGCTTTATTTGAGCAACCTATTGCATTTCAAATATGAAAATGTGTAAACGCTGGAGCAAAGTGAGAAAAATGTGTGAAGGAAAACAAGGGAATTCCAAGTTTTAAGGAACTCCTCATTAAATCAGTGACATTTCCCCCGTGCCAGGACTGTCACATGGTATAAAGACACACATATTCACAGCGAACACGCTGTCCCGGCGTTCTCAGGATGTGGAACTGTCTTTGCAGAATAGCCTTCCTTCATCTTCACTTCTCGCATCCTCTGCAAAATTTTCAAGGTCTGCAGGGTTGCAAGTGGTGATGCTCTTCCCCCAAACATTATCTGTTAATTGGCGTGCTGCCCTTTCGTGCCTCCTCACAAAAGCACCTCAGCTAACATCCTGCTTTTCAACCATCTAATTTACTCCTTTTCATTCTTTTTCCATACTTATTTAACAACAGTCCTCGCTACTCTCCATGAATAATTTCCTTTAATGATACGGTGCCATTTAGTGCCCATTTTAAACATTAGCATTTATGAGAGACTTTGAAGAACTGATTGATCTTGCTTTCAATACTGCTGATCACGTATGCACATAAGCTTATTAAAATATTTAAATTATATTTATAATAAAAGTCAATGGCCTCCTTGTTTACAGGACATAAAGTTTTGATATGGAGTATGCAGTGAGAATTATGACTTAAAACACAATTACTGATAAGTAATTATTTTTCAAATTGCCTAAAAATGTAACTTGCTTTAAGATCACACCATGAGGCGAGAATTCTTATACAAGTCTCATTTTTAAAATACAGGCTGTTGAACAAATAAAAGTTGACCTTTGATAAATCATTCCCCTCAGCCTCATTTCCATGAAACATCAATTGCTGTGAAGTGTTGGAAGGATGGTGCATCTCTATGTGATGGAATGGGATGACCTCAACAGTACAGTAAAAATACACAGAAGTAACTGCCACTCTGATTTCTCCTTTCCACATCCAAAAAAAAAGGCTGTATCAAGAACTGTATGAAAGTTTTAATGTATATATTCTATGAATAAAAAAAAAAAAAGTTTGCTGAAATGACCATAATCCAAGGCAGTATCTATACATGTATTATAATTCAGATGCTTCAAGCCATCACCTGCTGTATGACAGGCTTTTAAGCCTCAGACTTGAGAAAAAAAAGGGAATGGCAATTTTAGCTGGAAGCAGTTTCCGCATTCCCAGCCTCCCTGTTGCTGTTTGAATGCACACAGCTGTGTTGAGATTTCTCTGTGGTGTCTGAATGTTGAGACACTCAGGACCAGTGCAGGTACACAGCTCAGGAACCAGTCTGGCTTGTCAAATATTTATTGAAGTCTTCACTCAGTCCCACTTGAAAAATCCAAATCAGAAGCACTGGGGAGTTACACAGAGAGCAGATACAGTGGAGAGCTACAGAAAAGAATCCAGGGAATCTCTTTTCCTTGCTACAGCCAAAAAAAGGAAGTTAATTGCATAGGAGACTAGACTTAAATACTTGTCAGAATTAAATTCAAAGTTAAAACTGCTGTTAGAGATCTGTTCGCACTCACGGTACTTTATAACTTCTTCCTCGTAATCAGAGTTATTAACACTGACAAGTTAAATAAATTAATTCATCAAGCTATAGAATATTATGAAATCTCTTATTTAGATAAATTAAACAAAGTAGAACCAATCATTCATACTTGCCGGTATTATACAACACAGGAATATTAATTATCACCAGAAGGTAATCCTGGCATTAGTCACTATGAAAATGCCTGGACTGCATCACTGAGACCTGCGTTGTGCTCTTGTTTATTGTGTACCAGCCACGGCCTTCGAGTGGTTGTGTGGGTAGGCAGGGATGGTGGCATCAGTGACTCCCCCAGTGCCTGGTGTGACAGGGGCAGTGGGGACAAAGGTTGCTGGCTGCTGTGCGGGCCTTTGCAGAGCATCACAGTGCCTGGCCTGGTTGCTAGGGGATGGGGCTGGCAGCCAGACCAAAGGCGGTCGGGTGCCCTGCCCTGTCCCACCACACAGAGAAAAGTTGCCAGGCAGCAGCTGACACAGGAGCAGAAAGAAGGGAGAAAGTATTTGAGAGGATAGAGAAGAGAAGAAAGACCAAAGATTAAAAACAGAACAAAAAAACTCACCCTATCTGAATTCAGAGGGTTGCATTACACGCTATCCCTACTGGAGAAAACATCTCTGAAGGAATTTTTCATTATTGCAGTGCAACGTTGGTTTCATTATTAAAGACTTTCTGAATGTGCATCTCCAGCAGCTGCAAGGAAAAGTTCTCCATGTGTGAGCTGTAATGTGGATATTTGCTTACCTAGTGTCATGGATGGGAATTGCTGCCTGGCATTCCAGATGATTTGGCCTGGCTTTAGTACATAAATTGGGAGGTATTAAAAACCACATAAAAACAGATCAGTGTGAAGACCCTGCCTCACAAGTGCAACAATAAATGAGACACAAAGCAAAACACGAAGTCCTGAACCTGGAAACCACGACCTTGATCTGCACTAAACTCCATCTTCTAGCTATTTTAAAGAAATCCTGACTCTTTTTTTTCTTGCTAAACTCTTGAGAAGTAGTGCTGGCCCACACCAGAGGAAATGCAATGAACTGATGCAGCTCTGCTAAAGAGCAGCTCAATGCCAGCTTGTGGTACCCAGACATCTGCTCAGGACAAGTCACATTTTGCAGTTAACTGGACATGCTTTAGCGAAGGCATAAATGGGAAATCTTAATGCTGATTGCAAGGTTTGGTTCTCGTAAAAATAGCCTCATAAAAGTTATTAGAACAGAAAAGAACTCATCACCTTTCAAGTCTGTTTAAAGGACAATTTTGAGACACACACGCACACAAAAAGTATTTCTTTCAAAAGAAAGTTCCAAATCATTCTATTACCCAAAAAATTAAGATGTTTATATAAAACAGACCAAATTCCTTACCCACCATCCTGCTGTACTCAGAGGTGCTGCATGTGCATGCAGGGAGAAATGAAATTTATTTCCAATGAGTGGAATAGTAACTCCTTGTCAAAAAAAAAAAAAAAAAAAAAAAAAAAGTTCACAGTCACAGCTTAGAAAAAGTATGAAAAGTAGAAAAAAAGACAAAAATATCTGGTTCCATCTGTTTCAAACTCCCATGGTAAAATTTGTGACCAGACCATGTTACATATTAGCCAGTTCAAAGTACTTCCTTCACCAGTTTATCTCAAAACAAGTATACTCCATAACTCTGAATAGCACAATAAAATTACCTTTGTTTAATATAATGTGATTTTCTGGGATGGTGGATAACTAGTTCATCTCCCAAATACCCATGTGCATGTGCTTAATCATGAATTTGTTCTACATCTTTAGTCCTGAAGGTTCAGTTACTGAAATGGTTGAGATTTGGACAACTAAGTGCCTCTCCTGTAGGACCAAGGGGTAGCAGAGACAACCAGTCCTACCATTAGTAATTTAGGATTAACTCCATAATTTATGGCATTCACACCACACCTATTCAAAAACCCGCATAAACATTGCCAAAGGGGAGAATTCATCTTTTTTTTCTTTCCTTTTAAAATTAGATCCCAATGCAACTTATTTATTAAATTTTCAATTGCATTGTGCAAGTGTTGTGAAGTAAAATGTACAGCTTTATCTACCTCTTATTTTCATAAACATGGCATCACGAATAACCTACTAGGATCTTTCTTAGTGATGGCAAATGATTAAAATAATAATAATACATAATGCATAATGTCATTGACAGAAGTCATTATCCATTTCCACAATCTCCCATTATGTTCCCATATCTTACTGCTCTCAAGGATCATATATTTGCAATTTGCCAGAAGCACAGAAGGGATATCTAAAAAAAGGATACACCTGGTGGTGCTGAAATTGGAGATACTTGTGTTGTAAATAGATGCTATTTGACAAATATCAATTGTGTATTCCCAGTCGTGCAGCATAATATGAAAAGATGATATACCACAGAAATAGGGGTGTCTCTCTTGACAAACCTGGGGAGCTCATGGTTGTTTGGCATGCTCAGGAAACACATAAACCATTTCTCCTAATGCAATAAAATCAACTATAGTAAATGTATCTATTATTAAAAAATTACAGTTGTCATTCTGTGTTGCACACCGGCTCTTCGTGCCAAAATGATCCCAGCTTGAAGCAAAACAGTGATGATGCTTCCCATTTGTATTTTAGGTGATTTTCCTAAGGGAAGAGCCCTCCCTTTGCACTCCAAACATACTTCCACAATACTCAATTCAGCAGCCTTATGAACTCAGAACATTTTCCCTTCTTGATAAACCTTAGACACTTGCAGTACTGAAGGAGCCTGTACGAATGCTTTCCTTCTGGCACAATATTTTTCTACAGAGTAGTGGAATTTTACTATTTGGATGAGGTTTAGCCCCGTGGCTGGTGGTGCACCAGCCCAGGCTCTGTCCCACCCCTCTGTCCCATCGGCACTGCCTGGCCAGGCACGAGAGCTTCTGTGCAGAACTGTTTGCTATCCAAACTTCCTTTAACTTTCCCTCTAGGAGAAATTAGTGCTATTTACCAGTCTGAGATGTTTGGAAAATTATCCTGCTGACAGCTAATATAGTGACTTTTTACTGTCTTCCTCCAAAATGTATCAGAATGAAAACTTATGAGTCTGCACCACAGCGTTTCAAAGGCTAAACGAGCCTCCCCCCCGACTACAAAGCAAATTGTTGTGCGACGGCAGCCAGGTGCCAGAGCAGGGTTTTCATTCTGCTTTTGGGCTAAATCTGATTAATCATAAAACAGATCAAATAAAAGAACATCTGGTACAAGATTTTTGCCATCAGATAAAGGCTTTACGATGGCAGTCCAAATGACTGCTGTGGCAAACAGCCACCACTACAACAGTAGGCAAAATTTTCCTTCATGGCAAAAAAGAAAAAAAAAAAAATCTGGGACATAAATAAAAGTGCAGTGGGTGCAGTAATTGAATAATATGTTAGAAGGTGATTCAGAATGGAACATAAACCCTCTGAAGGGTTAATTCCCCCAGGCTTATCTGGCTAATGCTGTTAGGGAATCACAGCATTTACTCTCATGTCTGTAGATGGAATAACAATGAAATGCAGAAATTGCTACATGGAGAAGAGGGAGAGCTGAAAATAAGAAACTACAGTGAATGATGCAAAGTCCAAATTCAACTTCTAAACAAAGATCACAGTCATCTTTATTTATCTCTTCCTTGTAACAGGAACAGGTAGATCTGCTACCAGTGCAAGTGCACAAATCAGAATAACAGAGCTCTGTACATTGACTTTAAACCCTGACCTAAAACTGCAGAGTAACTGATCCCATGGAATGACTTTGACTCTCCTGAGTGTGAAGTCCAGCTCATTTGCTGTTAACCTTCTCTCACAGGAGAGACTTCAGCTCAAGTGAGAGACATCAGCTGTAAGTGGCTGATGCAGTGGGACACTCAGCAGCCTGTTTCTCCTCCCAAGCTCTGCAGTGCACATTGAGTAGGTCTGGAAGAAGTTTCCTTAAACAAATTCCTAGACAGATCTTGACTGATAATGGTTTTATAGTCACTGCTTGAGCTTTTAGAAGGATTCCTCTTGAAAAATATTATTCTGATTCAAAATGCTTATTTGCTCCCTTTCCCCTCTCTCTGTCTCTGTAAAGGATGGGTATCCCCCTCCTCTGACCAGGACAAATGATGACGCTTCTCTGCCTGGAATGAGGATGCAGAGAGTGCTGGTGGGGGGAAAGGAGAAGATAGAGAGACTGAAGACCTTTATGTTGAACCAACTCTATGTTGGTGATCCTGGTGAAGGTGGGAACTCACTTCAAAAACCTGAGCAGCTCTTTCATGGCTGTGTGCTACCTTGCCCATCTAAAGGGGGAGCAGAGCAAGCTGTGCACTCATGCAGAAATGAAAGGGCACTGAATATTAGGTAATATCCAATGACAGTTACATGTGCAAAAAAAACTTCAAGGGCTTCAACATCCTTTTCAATACAAGCACAGCAGCAAAAGAGAGCAGATGATGTCAAAACACACATGGATGTCTGTGGGTGTGAGGGACCTGGCCTGAGGTCATTTTCAGCTCTAATCATGAGGATAAGAACATAAACCTCTTCTTTTCCAGTCCTTTCCCCTTGATAGGAATATACAGTTCTCTGCACATGTAGAAAAATGGGCCTCAGCTCCTCTTCTCCATGCAAGAGTTCAGCATCTGCCTGTACCTTTGCAAAGGGCTTTCAAGGATTCTGAGTCTGAAAGGCGACTTGCAGCAGGATGAGAGAGGAAATTTCTTCATGAATAAATAGCTAGGTGATTAGAAACAAAGGGTAGCAGTAAATTATTATTATTTTCTCAGTAAGGAAAGTGGAAATCACTCCAGGAGTCCCCAAGGATATTTCTGCAGCATCACATGCAAGCCAAGAAGACATCTCTTACATTGGGGTTTATACTTTGTCCTAATACATGCAGAAGCCTTGTGTAAACCAGTAACCTGGTGCCCTTCCTCTGAATGAGAATGCAGGGAATTGAAGAGTGAGGAAATTATACGAAATTATACAAAAGACTGAAAGGGAAACCCAAGAAATGTGCAGAAGAGAAAGTCATGGGCAGCTGGGTCAGCTGGAAATAGTGTTCCTGAGGGAAACATTCTCCAGCTGATCTGAAAAGCTTATTAAAATTTTTAAAAATATTAAAAAAAAAAAAAAAAAAAAAAGGAAAAAAGAGGCGGGAAAGGTGCTGAGGCTTGGCACAGCAGTTACCCTGGCAACTGTTCATGCTCAAAACCTCAGCAGAGACTAACATGACAGTTTGACATCTTTCCCCATTAAAAAAAAAAAAAGAAAAAAAAAAAAAAAAAAAAAGGGTGAATTTAAAAAATTTTTAAAAATTTTTTTAAAAAAATAAAAAAAAAAAAAAAAAAAAAAGGAAAAGAGAGGCAGGAATGGGAATGAATTATCTGATGGAAAGAGATATTAAATACCATTGGTCCACAGGAGGATTATTGAATGAAGGGATGCTGTAACTTTCAAAATCAGACCTTATTTACCTCTTTTCTCTTTTTCTTTGCAGCAGAATACACTCTGAAGCTGGCACTTGGCAAATACTTTCAGATCATGAAAAAAAACTTAAACTAGCAGATTCCTCCCATTAACTTGTTCTGAACACTATATTTAAGGGGTACAAGTGACTGCAAAAAAACCCCAAAGCAAACAAACAGAAAACCCAGACACAAGGGATGGTACTTACATGTTTTTTCAAAGTAAACAAAAGTATCTCTGTAAACACATAAACTAAGAAGGAGACAAAACCATTTAACAAGCTCTCATACTAAACACACTTTATAGAAAGCTTAATTCCTTTTTTCTGGAAAAAAAAAATCTACAAGGGTAATGCTGTAGCAGGACACGTGGCTGGAATTATTTGAAATGAAGGCAGGAAGATCTTGTAGTGCCCAATGGCAATCCATCTGGGGAAGATTTCAAAAATATCCAACACTTACTTTAATATAGTCTGTCCCAAAGGCAAAACTATTTGCTTTTCACAAGGATTTTTATGAGCTACATCTTAAAAGTAATCACTGGCAGAGATAATTTATTGTTAGCCAGGGAGGATATTGAAAGGCAGGGGAGCTATTAATCATCTATGCAGATATGGGTGAGATGCTGGCCCTATGGAAGTCAATAGTAAAATTCCCATTGACATCTGTGAAGCTGGGCTATTACTCTCCATGCTGCAGGTTTAAGTGTTTGCTCTGTCTATTAGGTCAAGTTTCTCGTTCGCATAATTTTCTGATTTACAGAGTTATGCCAGGGTTTGACCGAGGGAATATCTGAAGTTTGCTGGAATGAATGTTTTTCTGCAGGAGGACTGCTTCAACATTTATAATAGGAACTGTTTCTGTGTTACAAGGTGCAAGCATGCTGTAAACATCTGGGTGTAGAGGTACAGTCAGTCTTTGTTCAGAATTGTGAGGAGGCTGTGGCTGAGATTGTGTTGAGTGAGACATTGTCACACTCTCTTCCTGGCAAGTCCATTGGTGTTTAATTTTGATTTCCGTGGGAGGAGTTCAAAATGGAGCTGTGAAATAAAACAAACAAACAGCAAGTCCAATAAACAATCCCGGAAATATCCACACTCAAAATGCTTTAATACAATCACCAGTGTCCTTCAGCATAATCCATGCCTTTTCTGGAAAGTGGGGATATGAGCCCCAAGAGTTAACTGCATAAAAAAGGAAGAAAAAAGCCAGAAAAAACTCACAGCTTTAAGCAAAGCTCTTCCCTTTTCTGTTGGATAGGGTAATATGTTTCATAGCAGATCATTTGGTGACATTATGCCACTTAGATGTCATGATCAACACACTCTCACTCCTGCTCAATATTTAGATTCTTTGTGAAATGTGTTGCCGATGCTTCATAAAGCTCCATCTCCTCTCCAGCCATAAAGGATGTGATTAAATTATTTCTACCTGCTTGTAGACAAAGTGCTCTGGAGGCATCATTTTTAGTCTCAGCCCATGGGAACAGAAGTGATTAAACAATTGCTGTTTAAAAATAGCATCACACATCACCAGCAGTCCATCGCGGAGTCAGCTGTAAACCAGCAGCAGCAGAGATGTTTGTTTTTACCCTCTTCTGGGCTGTCATTTCAGACAAAATATTCTCTTTCTCCAAATTGATTTGTTCTGAAAGCTCAAGTATATTTGTTTTCCTGAGCAAATCCTTATGATTAATAATAGTAGGTGAGAGTTATTCTGTGTGCTTTGTTTTAATGAATAAAACCCAAATCACAGGGAGGTTTGTGTTCAAACAAGGCTGGAACAAAATTCAGTGAGAGATTTTTGCTTTTCACATGTCTTCTCTTTGGTGTTCAGGATTCAAATCTATAGCACCACACTCTAAATCCCTATATGGAAAAGCAGGGTCAGGCCCTAGTGATGGATTAAATCTCACTATCCAGAATATTTGAAATTGCTGTTTTATTCGGAAGCATGGGGCTGATAAAAGGAACGATAGCCTTATCTATGTATTTGTTTTCATGTATATTCAAAACAGGATGAAAAGCCTGGTCTCTCTTAATTAAATCATGAATAAATATGAGATTCCCTCCTGTTAAAGCCCAGCCTTCTGCCTGAGCTCAGACTTTCCACACCAGGCGGGGCTGGATCGTGCAGGTTCAGCTGGCTGAACCCTGTTGTCAGCAGCTTGAGTGATACGTTCAGAGTGCACGATCTGGTTTGGCACATAGAGAATGAGATCTATTGAACACGATCCTGGTGCCTCAGAGACTGAAATTCAGATTCAGAAGATGCACTGGCCTCCTTCCCAGGACTGTGGGATGTCAGTCCTGGCATTCAGAACAATGATCCCACTTCCTGGGACCCACATTCCTTATTTCCACCTCAGAGAGGATCGTATGCTCCTCTCTAAGAAGTCAGGCAGCACAAGGTGAAACCCCCAAGTTGGGGACTCAACTGAACTTCCTAAAAATACAGCCCTACCTCATTATTCCCTGGGGGAGTGAGCACATGGAGCAGCCAGGAAGCTGGGTCAGCAGATCTGGACCAGCAACCAAACCCACCAGGAGCACCCCAGAGGTTTCAGTAGGCATTTTTCTCCCCACTCTCAAGTTCCATGCATGAGCTGCTTTCTGTCTGTCATCCTGTGGCTGGCCACCCATCCATCCCCAGTTTGGGAGAGGACATGCTCCTGGGTATGGAGAACATCCTGCTCTTCCCTTCACAGGGCAGAAGGCAGCCAGCAGCAGCAGAGGAGGTGGTGGATGGCATGGGAAGGAGCAGGAGGACAGTCCAGGCCATGTGATCAGTGGCATCAGATGAAAGGCACGCAGAAAGGCATCAGATGCAAAAAGCATCTTAATTATGGCAATTCAAGACAGTAGTAAAATTGCCTTCCTAATTTTGGAGAGTGCTGATAGGAAACACCCACCATGCTAAGGCTGGAGCACAGATGGAGCTGGACTGCCAGCGATAAGGTCATTCAAGGGGGAGCGTGGAAAGGGCAATGCCTCTGGGGCAAGGTCCTGCTCTTTCACTGAATGCTGGCTTTCTGCTAAAACCTTCTGCAATGCCTTCCATTGCCCCGATTTACCAATTCCTTCAGGAGAAGAGCTAGTGAAAAGCATGCTTTTCTGGATCAAATATTTCCCATTTGTCCAAGCTTTTCCAAAGAGCAGCTGATTTCAGTGCCTGTGTGGCTCTGTGAAAAGGCTGTGACAGTTTGTTCCTCTAGCTTTTCCATGCAATGCACAAAAACCTTTCCCACTTCCCCAAATATCCATATCCCCAGAAGTACATCACAAGCCAATATTCATGTAGACTTCCAGAACACTGCAATATCCTTAGAGGTGAGGGAGATGCCCAAGGGAGATGACTAACCCTGATTTTTTAATCAAACAGCAGAGGGTTGTAATGCAAACAGAAATTCAGATGCCATTTTCACATCCCAGTCCTCTGTGTGTTAACCTTCAGTAACACCTGATCTGCCCACAGGCTGTGGAAAGAAGGGCTGGCTATGTCCTGTTTGAACTGCCCTCAGCTATGGAAGACAAAACGTTCTACTGGATGGCAGGGAGAGGATTCTGAGCCTGCCAGGAGCCCATAAAGACCAGCACCCGAGCAAGAGACCTGGACAGACTGAAGAAGACATGATGGCAACCTGAAGAAAAAGACTGAATCAGGGTAGGAGCTGCATTTTGAAGTGCATTGAACACACAATGCATGAGGAATTTCTGAAGCCAGACCATAAAAGCCATGCTCTGCCACTTGCTATATCAATTTGGGGCCCCTTAAATTGTGCTGGGGAAACAGTGTGCATATGGTGAAATGTAAGCATGCAACCATGCAAGTGCATTTTTGGTAGAAATGGAGGCAGGGGGTGGGGAACCAGCTAAACATAATTTTGTGCTACACTGAAATACTCTACACAGGAAAATGAAGGTCATATTTTTTGTGTGCATTTGTCAAGTCCAGGCCAGATTTAACGGTCCAATTTTGAGTTATTTTTCTCCTTCACTGTTCCTGTGTTGGAAATCTCACACACATGTTGCAACAGATTGTGTAATGGCTTTACTTTCCTGCGGACAGAATCGCTTTGGTGCTTTGAGCCCCATCTCCAACCCCCATCTCCTTATCAGGTGAATCTCCACCCTCTCATGATGCTTCTACATTAAGTTGCATCTCTTGGGCCAATTCAGGACACTCGCTGTTGGCAGCACAGTACACAAATTTCAAATTAGCTTTCAAAGTAATCAACAATTTATCATTTATTTATATGTCCTTTTTATATCTAGCTTAACATTTAAGCATTAAGATAAAAAAAATATTCTTTGAATTTACTATTGCATTTCACTCTGCATAACTGGATGTATGAATCCTCTTTTGTTTGATATACAAAATTCTTGTGATGGGGGGTAATTCAGCTAACATTTCTGCTTTTAGTACATATTTCTTCCTGAATTTCACTAAAAGGAGTGGAAAAAAAAAAAAGTAGATGTGTCATTTCACTGTATGTGTCATGCAGTGCTTTTTACATTATAGAATTCATAACCCTCATAGGACAATAACATAAATGATGCATCATCGAGTTCTGCATTGTCTGAGGCACATATCTGACACTGACAGTGAAGGAGCTTTTCTGAGTAATGCTTTCACACCATCAGCCTTGGAGGGGCTCTGATGCCCTGGGCAAAACTCCACCCTCACCAGTCATCTGTACAAAGGGGTCCTGAATGTTTTGCAAGAGTCACTCTCAAGACTTTAGAGTTCAGCCTTTTTCTGTCACTCATGTAACATCTACTTTTCAGAAGAAAGGCTGCTGCTGTAGCTATTTTTTTCTGAAAATGGAAAAAAACCTTTAGTTTTGTGCTTTGTTACTGGTGGCGTTTTCTTGTTGTTTGTTTGTTTTTAATAAAACTCGTCCTGTTCACACCCCATTTTCCATTCTTGTTCCCATTCTGTCTCCCAATGGCCCAGCAGAGGCTGGCAGAGCCCCTGCTACTATGGAAGGAAGAGGCAAAGACTTGCCACCTTGCAGAAATCAGTCCACCTGAAAATGTCAGGCCACCAAAACTGCTCCTTGTCAGCTGCAGCAGAGACCATGAGCTGCTCAGCTTCACAACAGAGCAAAAGTGAAACAAGAAAGAGTGGTTTGTTGTGTGTCTTGGTGGCTGTTGCTTGACAATGGAGGAATTTTATTAAATTCAGAATCTTTCAAGTTAGAAGGTATCTGGAGAGAAAATAAAACCTTGACCCTTTTACAGGTTAAAAAAAAAGAAGAAAAAGGAGATCTTGGAGAACAATATCTAAAACAAACAGCTTGGAATACTGGGTATTAAGGACTTATTTGGTGATGGAGAGGAAAACTTACTAGATATGAGTTCCAGTAATAGCTTTCTATAGCAACCACAGAAATATGAGATCTGGGCAAAAGGAGAGCGAGAGAGAGATTTCTTTTGCCTCTGCTGATGAAGACAACAATTTTTCCTTGAGTGTGTCTGGAGAAATATATAAAAAGCCTTTATTCAACACATGCTCAACAGAGGAATATGAGAATACCTCATAATGTGATGTATAGCTGCCTTGTTCTCTCCCAATATTCTTACCTATCCCACCTAATGATAGTAGTGAGAAAAAGATTATTTTAATTTTAAGCTTTACTTCTTTGAACAAATATTTGCTTACTGAGTGGGATTTGCAGTTTGTTAAGAAGCCAGGGCACACCTGTACAATCATATACTGAAGGCCTTAGATGAGAAGATTAAAATGTTCAATAATTTCAAGATAAAATTTACATGCTTTGGCCCTTAAATCACAAGGCTATAGGCATAGCTATGGCAATTATATGCTTTTTACTTACCAAACTAAACCATTAAGGATGCAAAAAAAGTCAACCTAAAAGAGCAAAAATTTATCTCAAAGCTACCTGAATTACAGGAAAAGTGTTTCTGCTTCAATTCTAAAGATATTTAAATTATAGCTGTGTTTTGAAATTTCTTTTATAGTCAGAAATAAACTGATTTATTTTTGGTTTACTTACAGACAAAACCTACTTAATTTGGCACTAATGATTATTTGTTACCTTATGCTTAAATTCAACCATATTTTAAATGTCAGTGAAATTATTGTAAGTTATGAACATGAAGATGAGAAAAGGAAACCCAGAGTTCAGAACTGTTAAATGCTTTGCACTGGTTGTTTATTGCTCAGACACACACGATTTCTGTTCATCCTCTGTTGCTGTGGAGGGATCCTGCCTGGTTCTGTCAGCCTCTTCACCTCAGCACCTATATTTGTACTTCCCTTCTGCTGCCCCAGCCTGTTCCTCTTACTCCTTTAGCCCAATCCTTGCTCAAGCCCAGGAGAAAAAGAGTTTGCAGCCCTAAATGGTTTGTTGCTACTTTACCCAGTCCTGTCTGGCACGACCTTGTGTAAATTCTTGTATTCCATATTTATGGCATCATTCCCCTCTTCCTCAGGTCTTGAGGTGCCACTAGGAATAGATGTGAATCCTGACAGTAAAAATGAACTATATGAAAGAACAAGCTTGCTCTCTTCCCCCCGCCTCCATCTGAATCTCTGTTCTAGCCAGCAGCACCAAGGGCTTTGCTTTCCCATTGCAAATGAACCTGTCTCAGCTGAAAGGCGGCGTTATGTAAGATTTATATGTTGCAATTATGAAGCATTATTTTTAGACATTTCTCTGGTGTTACAACATTTCAGCCAAAAATCTAAAGTTGCATAAAAGAGCACTCGAAGTGCAAACTTTGAAATGCAGTTTTAATAGTGCCTTAAGTTTGGCATCTACCCAGTATTGCACCAGTCCTGTACCAGGAAGAGCAATAAACTCCCTAAAGGCTTGAGGTGGGGAACATCAGTCAGGGAGCACCTAAATATTAATACTGGTTTGCATTCAGGAATGCCAAGGACATCCCATTCACAATGGGATGGCTCAAGCCAAAGATTCAATCCTGAAAAAAGTCTTTAATCCACACTCCAATATTGGGGGGCATCAGGATATATGTCCAAACGGGCTTGGTAGGTTTCTTTTGACCTGATGAACCAAAAATTGCTAGGTTTAAAACTGGGTTGTGGTCAATGTAAACATAATGAATCAGAAGTATTTTGATAAAAGCAGATCACTTGCAGAAAAATGGCAACCTTGTCCTATATCACTTCTCCCCTAAAGGTTCCATGTTCTTACAAAAAAATTATTGAGAAAGAGGGAGGGGGGGCGGGGAATCACTGTTAGTCCAAACCAGAATTCCTCAGACTTTTATCCAGTTTCTTCTGTGCTGCAGAATGTTCTCAGTGATGCCATCAATGATGCCATTCGTGCAGAAGTAATAGACTTACCTTACAGTACCCATCTCTTTCTGAGGAAAACAAGCCTCTCAGACACCTCAAAATTATGTCTTTTATTTTTTTTTCCCTGTAATGGTTGTGTCCTTCTGTTTTATTTCTGATAACGCTCTGTTAATCAGAGTTATCTCCATGTATCTGATAACTATTTATAGTATAAAGGTAGCAACACATGGAGCCAGAGCTACTTTCTACCAGCCAAGAGCCCTAAATTTTAAACCCAGAAAATCCTGTTCCTCCCCACTTCTGGTCCTCTGGCAAATAGAAATGGGAGATCTGGAAGGTATCCCTCCAGCCTGGCACCCAGAGGCACAAGAGTAGAGGATTCACATCTCCTTAGAGTGCTTCATATTTCTGAGGCATTCAACTTTTAGTCCAAGTTCCTAATTCCTACATCTTTGTGTTCTGCTATTCCTGACCATATTTTAAATCTAGACTGAGGTGACTTGTGGCTGTTTGGTGAGATGTGTTTGCATTTCCACAGACCTGCTGCTGAGCCAGTCTCCCTCACCATCTCAGGCAGACAGGCCTTGGCACCGTAGCAGCAATCAAGCACTCCCAGGTCTCGTGTGTTTGCATGTGAAAGCAACTTCTCTGAAATTCATCCTGCTCCTACATAATGGCTGTTCTGCCTACTGCAGGATAAAATTAACTTCAAGGTGAGAGATTAAACTGTGTGCATCGTCACAAAAAGAAACTCACCCCAAAGTTGCCAGCAGGAATGTATTGCAAGAGATCATGCTGCAGGAAAATTGGTTCCATCCCATTTCTGATCCAATCTCATGTTGATTCATGTAGCTCAAATTTGTTTAAAGAAATGAGATAATATTGTGCCAGTGATATGCAGTCATGATTCAACTTACACCTCTGTCTTCTGCTCATTACAAGAACCTGAAAATATTTGCAAATTAATCATTAGCATGGATTCAATTGTATTGATTTATTTTAAATTTATGCAAGGTCTTGCTACTATGGGCCTTACCGATGTTCTCCATTCATAGCAACACTAAATTCATGTAAGTCTGAATTTCAGTGCAGGACCAAAACTAAAAGATATTATTGCTCAGAACAATGTTAAATTTAGAAGCAGGAAAAAGGGACCCATAATCATCGCAAATATTTTTAGTACTTTCCTGGACAGGATGAGTGTGTGGAAATAAAGCAAATAGGTTTGGTACTGGTGATTTTGAGAAGACACATCTTTAGTTTTATAGAAGTAAAAGACTCTACTGAGCAGTATCAGATATAGCTCCCTACATAAAGTGTTGTTAGTTTGCCTTGTCAGTCTGCGGATGCTCCTGAGTTGCTGAGCTTGGCATGGAGGGGAGCTGTGGGTGTCTTGCTCGAGCTACAGAGCCACAAGTGAATATGCCCACAGTTTTAAAGTGATCATTTTTATTCCCTTTCTCTTTAAAGCTCTCACTGGAAAGATCTGATGTTTCTTTGAACTTTTTCAAAGCCGACTGTTAGGACAATAGGGGGTTTTAATCAGCTTCATGCTTCTCTCACTCCCCTTTCCTCTCTTGTTCATCCTGTTTGTTAAGCAGAGATTTCAGGATATTTTCTTTTACCTCTCCTTCTTTTTGTAATGATTTTAGAATAAACTCCAAATCAGGATACTCTTACTAGATAAGTCAATAAGTATCTAGTGAGTAATATCTAATTTAGTCCACAATGCAATGGACATTTAGATTTACATCAAATTTATTCATGATAACCAGTGATCTCCTGTAAAACCAATATTTGAAATGGGAAACTGGGTTATTTTACATATTTTTTCTTTAAAAAATTTAACAGTAGTAAAAACCCACACCCAAGACAATGATTTGAGCCATTATGAATCCACAGAGATGGTTTCTTTAGTTTTGAATTTAAAAGCCTTTCTATTTTTACCTCAAAATATAATTCCCATAATTTAGGAGTTATAAAATTAGTGGTTAATAGATTTTTATTTTCCATTCATTTAGTGTGAAATAGAGAGCTGTGGGCTAAGCCCATTAATCCAGGATAGCTGCTGTATGAAAACTACAAATATTCTGAAGTTTCCAAAACAAACAACCCTGAACTTAAAAATTAACTTAAAAACTCAGAAATCAGCCTGAGGGAAGCTCAAGGAAATGAATAAAAATATCCAGAAATAATTAGAATCAACACTGGAGAGAGAGTAATTTGGTTGACTTCAGCTTGACTAATTCACACATTGAAAGTCAATGATTTTGGGAGTTAAGATTTGGGGTTTTTTTAAGACTTGTCTCATCTTCATCCTCATTCTTGGCCTCACTAGAGAGATCCACAAATGTGTGTATTTCTACCTGCTTTTCCTCATTGCCACAATATACACACATATAGGTATGCACATATGTGTGTATACCTACGATAAATTTCCAAATTTATATGGAAAAGACCTTCTTTTAAGTGAAATACACCCCAAGCCAGCCAGGAAAGTAATTACTTCCCATGGTAGGCAGGCTGCAGTGCTCCTCTGTGATACTGTCCTGGAAATTGTGTGACACAGGAGCTAAAACTTCTACTTCAAATGTGGTGCTAAGGCTCCTTCTTCATCATCAAAAAGTAGGTTGTGATATTCTTCCTTTTTAGTAGGGGAAAAATGCATAATGGTGCTATGTGGCTGAATTCTGAGCATTTAGCTTAAGGTAACAAAAATAAATTCACTTTCTCCAATGAAATAATTTCAGATGTAAACCAGAGTAACTGAAAATTTTCATTTGAACTCCAACTTCTTTCCTAACTGAATTGTTCAAGGAGATCCTGTATTCTCACCCAGCACAATGCAGAGAAATCTTTTTTTTTTCCCCTCTTTGTAAAAATAAAACCTTCCCTTGCTGTATTAACCACCTAGATATTCATATGGTCAGCACAAATTACAGGGATGACTCTGCCAAAGGGAGATGTTTTTGCAGTCAGCAATCTTTCCTCCTCAGATGTCAGTGGACGTATCAAGAAAGTAAACAAAATTAGATAGGCTGAGAAGAAAAAGAGCAGCACACATCTCCAGTTTTGTGCTTCCAGTACACTAAGTCACTTTCCTATGAAACTTTCTGGGCTATTTGTGCAGTTTCTTCAGGATCAGAGAACCTGACACTTTTTATATCTATATATATAGATATATACACATATGTATAGATATAGACATATACAGATATGTACAGCTCATGGTCCTCAGGCAGCCAGTGCTCTGCAGAAAAACACACCAGCACAGCCTTAAAAAATAAATTAGATCCAAATTTGACCCAAGGAATGTGAGGAGTCAGATACAGAAGTGAGACTTGTGTCTTGATTTTGTTAGTGCTGCACTGGTCTTCCAGAAAGAAATGAGGGGGCATGCTGCAGGACATCTGGAAAGCCGAAAGGAGGAAGGGAAAAGGCAATGTTAAGAAAACTGAGCTGAAATTTATCCTTTGCTATTAAACAGGATGTTTCTTTCCCAGACTGGCTCATGGAGTCACAACTTATGGTTTGCATTCCTGGATTTTGTGGATGAAATAGATTCAGTGGAAGCCTCCATGTGAGCTCCCATCCATTCAAATCACTGCCTTCCTCCAGGTTCTCCCATGCAGCAATATCCTGCCTGTGCAGGCTGACACAGCGTGGCCTCTGCATTGCTCCAGGAGCTCTCTGAATGATTATGAGCCAGTATTTCCTCTCCTAAGGTCTGGGAGAGTCAGGGTGCTTATCAGCTTAAATGATGCTACAATTGCAAAAGAACAAAAAGAACCACATAGTCTGCACCTTTTAACCAGAAATACCTCTTAAAAGCATTCTGGTTGCTGGTGAAAGTACAATATCTACTTTAATTCATTCTTGCAGATGTTTTGAGTTGTGTAGTGGAATATTTAATATTATCCCTGCCCATAATAGTAGAATAAAAGGCAAACAAAATACTCAACTATTTTTCTACTGCATCTTTTACTCCTGGAGAGGTTACATTATCAGCAAATCATCTCAATGTTATGGTCTCACCTGCAATTATGTCTTCAATTTTGGTTATTCTTAGAATGTGTAACATTAATAAAAGGATATACTGAGCAAAAACATAAACTGTAAAAAAAATAAAAGAGAAACCTTGAGATAATTTTGGTTTTATATTACAGGCAGTAATAATAGTTTAACTTCAGCAGAAATGATGAAAAATGAAGCAGTAAATAAAATCCTAAGTGCTGTATATTACTTACCAGGAGGTAAACTCTGAGACCGTATCAACTTTCTTAGTGTAAGAGGGATAAAACATGCAATAAAAATGAAAACTCTCTCCTTTCAAACATATAAGAAAATGTAAAATTATACATCTCCTCTCTCCTCTCTTCTTCTCCCACTATTGACCCCTGGAACTCAAGATTAGTGACTGTTGGGGTTCTAAAGAGAAGAGTAAGGATTTTTATGGATAGTAAAAGCATTGCTGACAAATGTACAGTGAAAACTTCTTAAAATTCTCACACTTAATGGAATTAGCCAGTCACATAGTGGAATAAGGAAAACTCTCTTACTGTCCCTTCTGAGGTGTTCTTGTGTCTTCCTTGCAAGTGCTTGAGAGAAGAAAACGCCTGTGCTTTGACCATGCCAAGGCCCATAAGTGACATTACATCTCCCAAAAAATAAAATACACTTTTACTTTTTCTGCTTCCAAACTAATTAGCAACATTGCAGAGGGAACATCAGCCCCTGTGAATGTGAATAATTTCATATTTCATAGAATTCAGGTCTTCTGTTCTAAAAAAATCTTTCCTCCTAGTTTTTCCTTTAGTTCTGTTTCTCACTGGAAGTCACCAGGGCGTTATCTCTGCAGATGGGAGGAAAACCATAAATGAAGAGGAGCTGAGCTGCAGTGTTTGAGTGAGTGAGGTTTGGGCACTGCACTGATACAGGCTCTGGCTCCCACGTGGATTGATGGATCTTTCACTACTCTTCAAAATACATCGTACTCTATTCCTTAATCTCATGTGAATTTGTGCCCAGGTGAAATAGTTCTCCATCCACTTGCTTGTTTTTCTGTCAAACCTAATGTGTGCTGTGAGCATCCTATAAACAATTCCAAAAGGCAGGGCAGGGAGGAGGATTGTGCATGTTGTAGTTAAACAGAACTTGGACCATTTAGAGGTTTCCCAGTTTCCCCAAGCTGTTGGTTGTGGTAGGTCAATGTGATGTACAGACACTGGGGTACACCAGCCCCTGTCAGCCTCAGAAATGTCATGTCAGTATTCACCACACCTGAGTGGAGAATAATTTGCTGATATGTTGTATACTGGTCTCTGGTCTCTGGTGCCACAATTCCATTGGCATGGCGTTTTCCGGATGTAGAGGGAACAGGATCAGTGGCAGCTTTGGGTTACAGGTTCCCCTCCTTCCACCTGCCACTCGTGCACAGCAGGGCAGATGCAGGAATGTCTTTAGGAACACATAAACCTCTCACAGTGAGCACCCAGGGACAGTCCCCTTCCCTGGAGAGGGCTGCACGTAATTTATTTTCATTCACGCTCTTTTCCTTTCGTGCTAGCAGATAAGTAATCTTCCTCTTCTCAAATACCTCCTTAATTATAGCAGACAGAAGATTATTTACCACATTGAAATTTCTTTCAGATCCATTAGTTTGCTCAATGTACAGCTAACCGTGGCATTATTTTCTTTTGACAGTGTTCTTGCAAAAGAGTTTTCTAATACACAGCAGCAACACATTTGTCTAACAATGCTCAAAATAGAGCATCCACACTGGCTGTGTTTTAAAGGGTTAAGGAGCCATAATAATATCCCTTGGATTTGAACAGTCCACCCCCCAGGACCATCAGAAGGCTTTAATAAGAGTAATTGATACAATAATCTTGGAAAGCACTTTTGAAATGGGAAGTATATTAACTTTATTAGCGTATAACAGAACTATATAATAGATCAAGTCATTAACTGGAATATTGTTATAGACTGAAGAGAGAATATGATTTAAATTTTTTTTAAAAAAATCTATTATTTTTACTTTTACTATTATTTTAATAGTCAAATGCCAGTTATAAAATGTGCCTTGAAGTATTTGAGGATGGATTTTATAATCCATCCAAAGTGGGCACCTTCAGCACCCATCAGCTGGTTACTTTCATGTATTTCCTTGCTCTTATTCATAGCCTTGATGGTTACCAAAAGAAAAAAAAAATCCATTCACTTTCTTCATTTTAAAAGAAATGCTTTTCACATCATTCCCCAAAGTGGGGCATTCAAGTCAGAGACTGAGAGTTCACACCACTCCATATGAAGCAGCAAAAGGTGGATAGAGTGGACAAGGAGTACCCAGGCAGTGCTCAGAGGCAATTGGACTACTTCAAAGGGCTGGAGCAGAGCAGAGGAAGAGGAGGAGGAGTGGGAGAGGAGTGTCAGCACTTGGCTTTTGCTGGGTCATATCATAAAGTGAATAAAGGATTGGAAAGGCTCCTTAGGGTCTGTGTCACAGTGCCAACAGCCAGTCCCAGCCAAACCTAGCAATCAGATTGCTGGGCTTTTTAATCCCATTTATATTTTCAAGACAACTTTTTTGCAGGGTATCTCATTCCTCTCTACAACTACCTGGAAGGAGTTTGTAGTGAGGGAGGGGTCAGTCCCCTCTGCATTATCTAAAGGAAAAGGACGAGAGGAAACAATGAAATGGTCTTAAGATGTGCCAGGGAAGGCTCAGATTAGATATTACAAATAAGAATTTCACTGAAAGAGTGTCCAGGCTGGTGGTGGAGTTGCTGTCTCTGCCAGTGTTCCAGAGGCATCTGGATGTGGCACTTAGAGATATGGTTGAGAGGTATTTATGTTGGAGCTAGGCTGATAATGGGACAGGATGACCTTGAAAGCCTCTTCAAACCTTGATGATTCTGTGATTCTGTATATGTTAAAAATTGAAAACTGCTAAAAATTTTTACAAATCCGGTTAAAAACTCAAAAAAAAAAAAAATCCCTGAACACAACAATAAGACCCCCTCAGGTGATACTCTTTAAATTGACAAAAAGAAAGTTGAAACAACTTTTGCCACCCTCAGCGCTTGTTCTCCATGCAGGGCTCCTTTCTGGTGCCCCCAGCCATCTTGCAAAATTATTCCCTGGCCTCAGAAGATCATTCAGTTCTTTTTGCAAAACCCCTCAGGAGTGCTGAGCTGTTCCCTGAGGAGGAGCCATACAAGGGGTTTATCTGTTCCCCCTTTCAGCTGGGCTATGGGAGCACTCCCCTGCATTTCTCAGAGCAATTCCCTCCACTCCATACCCTTGCTATCAGCTGAGGTTTTGCTGCCTGGGGAAGGAGAATTATTGTCTCTGGGAAGCACAGCTGGCATCCTCAGGCAGAGAGCGCATCCCTGACGGCGTGTGGTGATGTGCTGCAATGCAAGGCACATCCTCAGGCTTTTCCCACTGTCAGCACTAATTCTACCTCATCACTTCTTGGTTTGTTTTATTTTTTTTTCCTTTCCAATGCTAGATTTACTTCAACAAATTAGAATTTTTATTTTTTTTTTTCTTAAACCTGACAACAAGCACCTATTCTTCAACACCACTTTTGATCTTGCATGTAGAAGTAGTTCAGGTGATAGATTAGTTATTGAGGCAGTAAAATGAATGAAATCTCTGCTGTTTAGTTTCATGATAACAGGGATATGGCCAAAGGGGAAGTGGAGTCTGAATGGAAAAACAGAACATCATGCAGTTACAGCAACAATTGTGTTACATATTGATTTGGAATCCATTGTTTCTTTAGATCCCCACACATCGAATTCTCTTACAGCTCTTACTCGAGGGTCTGGGATTTAATGAGCCTCTCAGATTAATGCTTCATTCCTGCTTCTCACAAACTCTATTTCAGACTTTGAAAACTCAGGGATATGTTCTTGCAGTGTCTTACCTTCAGCTAAGTTTTTCAAGCTCTTCTTGTAGTTTTTCAAGCTCTTCGTGTAGTCATCATGACTAGAGGCAGAACATTTGAAAACCACAACCTGAGATTACAGAAGATAATTTCAGAGTGAAGAACAGTTTGCCATGCAAATTCTAGAGCAGGGCTAGGCTTTGTAATGTTCTATTCAATAGTTTTGTTTGCAGCTTCTTAAAGTTATTAGGGTGACTTTTGGTGACTTCTGTAGACTATGTCTCAAGCCTCTGTATATTAGCTACCTGTATGAGTAGCCAAACTCATGTCAATACTAGATACTCTCATAATTTGTAGTGTTTTATAATTATTGACTCATTGGTTAAGTTAAATCTAAATGTCTTCTAACATCTTAATTGAAGAATTAAAAACAAAGAAAAATCTAATTGAAGCAACAGCTGCTGTTAAAGTTCAAGAATAATTTTCAGGAAAGGTTTTAAAAAAATACACTCATATTATATCTGACTTCTGATTTTTTTTTCTTTTTGAAAATATAGCTTCCTTTTCAAACTTTTCTTTCTTTCATAAACCTCAGAGCACTACTGTTAACAGATATTCTGAATCAACATATCTGTCACTGATTTTTTTTTTAACTTGAAGCAAATAAATTAAAGATCAAAACGAGTATTGGAATAATAAAACACCTTTCTTTTGCATGAAAGAGTGACCTCGCTTGCCACTCTGCTTTGCAGGAGCGATGTGCCAGCAATACTAATAAAGTGCTATCAATTCATGTGCTTTCTCAGTTAAATAATGGTGACTTTGAGAAGTGACACATCTTGAATCGCGTGGTCCTGTGTGGGGCACAACACACAGACACACAGAACCTTGTGTGATGCACAGCTTTGCCTGCTCCGTGCAGGACTGACCTGGCAGTGGGATGGAGATGCTGCTGGGGCCGTGGCTCGGTGCTGAATGATGCTGCAGCTTTCTCCAGGACTCACTTCCTGTGGCAGAAAAGGATTGAAATTTTGTATTATGATTCATGAAAAGAAAGCTCATGCCCATCATCACTGAGGTAAAATAACATGTGGCTGCAAAATGTGCATGAACTCATGTTCAACAGGTGAACCCTAGCAGGAGAGCAGGGGCAGGTATCAGTGGGATCTGGGAGATTTGGGCTCCCAGTTACCAGTCCACATTAGGTTGTCTTTGCTCCTGTTGCTGTCAGTGGCTGCTAAAATAGAGTTAACCTGGATGCGTCTTTTTTGCTAAAATTCTAATTTAGCTTTTCTGTGTAAACACCCATTTAGTATCTGTATCTTACTCCCACCTTTGTAAAGTAAAATAATAATATTCTCCTGTCTCATATGGTGTAATGAAGTTTAATACATTAAAGATAGTGAGGCACTAGTTGCTATAGTAATGTACTATTTAAATAACTAAGGGGGAAAAAAAGCCCCTCAGAAGTGTTTCAACAAATGCAGTTTATTGAAGGCTACTTATTTTTCACAGACATCTTTGGGATGGTGATCGCACCACAGGGAAAGTCTCCATGAGGCTATTCTGCAAAAGAATGGGTAAGGGCAGTGTGGTGTGTGGTGTTAATCAATGCTGAGAATGGAGAAGGCTTTCCCAGCCTGCCACACCCACGCTTAGCTGTCTGCTGGCCAAGTGGTGGCTGAGGTGGGGGAATGGTTCATCTGAGCCCCTCAGCCTGGGAGAGGCACCTCTGACCATCCCTTCTTGTGCTGACAGGGGTTTGTTTTAGAATGGGCCAGCATCAGGCCCAGTGCCTGTGAAGCTGCCAACTGTTTGATCATTTGTACAGCCACAGAGCCTGGAGTGCAGCTCCCTTCCCTGCTGGAAGCAATTAAACTCTCTGCTGCTAAATTAAACTGTCTTTGGAAAATACCTCTGTTCCTGAGATCACAAACCCACCAGCACTGCTTCAGGACCTGCACTGTGGAGCTGGAAATGTGGGCTTGCACCTTCCCTGGCAGAAGGTGAAATCAAATATATATTCTCCATTTCTTGGGCAAACACTGTAAGGAATAGTGTATATAACACATGAGCACTGCCACCAATCATTCTCTCAAGGGCCAAGTTTTAAAAATAAAGTCACTTCATCTGTATTCTTCACATGTTTGTTGGCTGTGATCTCTGAACAGCTATTAGATCAAATTCCTCAAGAGATTTAAGGAAAAAAAAAATCTGATTTCTGAGTTCTGATCAGCTTGATGGGTGCAGGAGAGAAGCTGTGGGAAGCAGAAGAGGTCAACCCCAACCAATGCCCAGGGTACCTCACAGCTGGAAGGAGATTTTGAGCAAAATCTTCAACTGAGATGATTCAACTTCACCTGAGTCACCCTTTAGGCTCTGGCATAATTTTTACATCTTGTCCATAATCACACTGAATAATGTCCTAAGTCAGGGAGACAAAATTTGTAAGCCTGGCCCATTGTGTAAAGATGCTTCTAAGTTATGAATGCAAGGATACTAATTTTAATTCTATTTCTGATCATGATACAGAAAAGATCAATATAATAATAATAATAAAAAGATGGGTCTTGAAGAGTTAAAAAATTGCTTATTTTCTGATTTAGCTTTAAATATGTGGGATTTTTTAAAAAAATGTGTAGATATATATAATTAGATGCTCTATTCCTTTGTAAAATTCTGTTCGAATTAAAATGCATGGTCAGAAACAGAGAATATGGGTAAAAATGTGTCTTGGTAATAGGTCAAATGTAAAATGTATAACTTGCAAATCAAACCTTGAAGCAAGTGAATCTCTGTTGGAATCAATAGAAGCTGAGATGGTTGACTGAGCAGAAGGTGGGAAAAATAATAGTTTGTTGCCTCTCTGCAGCAAATATAAGTCAAGTCAGACCATCATGACCTTAGTGTGAAGCAGACCTTATGCTTAAATGGTTTATTTTACATATTGACAATGCTCTTCTGAACTTGACTTCAGATTGCAACAATTTCCACCAGCTTTACTGGTGGAAAAAATTACAATATACTCAGATGGGATTTTTTTCATTTTTTTGCAGAATGTTTGATTAAAAAATTCTGACTGTACCTAAGCAAATAATTTTACGGGAAAGTAACAACTTTGAGAAAACTTTTGCCTAAAATGTTATACAAATTAGGAGTGAATATTCTAATTCCAGTAATATAAAGAGAAAACTACACCTATTTTTGTCTGATGCAAACTACCTGAACACAACCTTCCTCAAATCTATGAACATCTATCCCCACTGGGGTGTAGAATTGTAAGATCATTAAGATCTCCAAGATTCCTTTTCCAAAACAGCATTTATACCAAGAGGAACCATAGTGATAAAGACTTTCTGAGTGCCTTGATCCTCACCTGGAAACAGGATCATGCCATTGTTTTGAGTCAAGTACTTCTTCAGCCTCCTTTCCTCACCCTTTCACATCTATTTGTTCAAAACCTATTTATTTACCTGTGAAAAGCAGCCCCATCCAGCAGATCCACAGAAGAATATGCAACAGGCTGGCAGGCACTGAGGTCCAGAAACCTGAAACCCAAAACCAGACAGAGGAAGAACCAAGCTCGACTCGGTCGCACCTTGTGCGAACGCCTCCAACAATGAGTTTTTATAATTTTGTTTTATGCTGAAAAATTCTGAAACCTCTTGGTTCTCCCTCACCCCAGAATGGGACTTTTGTAATCTGAAACTGTTTCATGGCATGAGAAAATTGCTTCCTGTCTTGGGCTACTTTTCAAATTGGACCCAAACTACCATTATTGAATAGTTTTCAGGTTGTCCTGGCTGGTAACTGCAGTGACTCCATCATGATGAAGCTTTCAGGCCTTTTAAAAAAAATTTTGGCAGTAATTGCCTGAATTAACTGAAGGGAATTTCAGGCCTTGTGTACTTCCATATTCAGTGAATTGTAGGACTTTTTTTTTTCTTTTTTTTTTTTTTTTTTTTTTCTCAGTGTTCTGCAGGTATTAATTAGTTAGGAAAAAAAACATTAACACTTTGCTCACATTCTTAAATATCTGCTCATGCAAATCAGTATCTACTCACACAAATCAACATATTGATCTCCTTTCAGCATTTCAAGTAAACAGTTAACAAAAGCATCTTTAATTATTTTATGGTCCTTCATGTCAAACAAGTGTTCTCCCTTTTTTAAGAGGAAAGCATTTGAAACATCATGGGGTAAAATTAAGTTATTTGACTGAGACCACAGAAAGGCACTTTCAAAGGCCAAATCATAAAGCAGCAGACCTTACTTATATCACCTCCACAGAGGTTTAAGCTAAAGTGTTGTGCTTGTCATTGTAAAAAAAAAACTCCAACCTGTGTGCAAACTCAGCTGCAGTCACTTGGCTAATAAGTATAATCTGTTTTACTGCTCTAACTCAGCCTGGTTTAATTGTGTGCCCAGCAGTGGTGGCTCTAATGCTTTTTAGCTGGGGAGGGAGGGGTCAGCAAAAACCCTCTAGAGACTCTGTGTGCATGGAGGAGAGCTTTGAGAGAACAGGACTGTGCAAACAAAATTACTGTGAATGAGTAATTTTCATGACATTTTTGAGCAAGAGAATATTTAGTTATATTTGAGAAAACAGAAGATGGCTATCTGTAAATATCCTTGCAACATCCTTCTCTGTGACATCCTTCTCTGCAGCACATTTGGGGTAGTTGGAGCTGCCCTATGCTTGCCTTTGCAAGGCTGGGGCAGCCCATGAAACCCTATGTAAGTGTTTGCATGAAGACACCAGGATCCACTAAAGCATTCCCAGATCTTGTTTTCCAGCACAAAACATCATAACAAAGAGGATTCAAGTGCAAAACTGCCCAAGGAATTTGCACAAGTGGCCACACAAATAAAAGAGGAGTGTGGAGGGAGTTCTGCTCTCTCCCAGATAAGAGCTCAGGCTGGTGCACAGCCTGAGTTCAACACCCACCTCACAAACTCTTAGAAATCCCAAGATCCATTTTCTGTGGAGCAAGGAAGGAGGAGGGGGACAACAGGAGCCAGGACTGCTTGTGCTTGTCCTGCTTTCACCAGGGGTAAAGTGACTCACTGCTTACACGCTCACAGAAAATTAAGGTGTGTAATGTTGTATTTTTCCAAATTTCAGAAAGGTTTGAGGACTAATTTTAGGTGAGATTGGAAGCTTTGAGCTGGTGCAATCACTATATATAGAACAAGATGGAAATTTTTAAAACTGGAATTACCATTAGGCTTTATGGATCCATGTGTTAAAGGCAGGAAGTTGCAACTGCTGGGTCTTGGCTTGGTGGGCAGTGCTGTGAATTGGTGTTAGTTTGGTTCTGAACTGAGAAAAACCCTAAAGGTCACCAGGATTTAATTATATATAATTCTTTTTCAAAATGCATAAACATTGAGAATATGTGATATTCATTACTATTATTATCATGATGCAAATCTGTTTTTGAAAGATGCTCAGGAGGACATGGGAAATATATCTACTGTGATCTCTCAAACCTCTCACCTGCAAAGAGGGGGAGATGACACAAAGGAGACTAGTCTGGCTACTTCTATCACCAAATAGCAAATTTTCTTTCCCTTCTGGAAAATTGTGGGTCAATTTCATGCTGAATTTAAATATCTGCAGAATCATAGGTTTAATCTAGATAATGTATTTTATAAGTTTTCCTGATTTAATTTCCTGGCATTATTTCTCCATTGTGCACTGTAGGCTTTGTTGCATAGAGCCCTGAGATGATTGATAAAAATAATTTTATAATGAAATGTGAATTAACACTAATTCAATTTGGTGGGTTTTGGAGATGACAGCTATTGATATATGGATTTCCTTGTTCCTCAGGAATAATAGTCAATAACACTGAAATTGGGATTGATCAAATGGATTTTCTTATTTGTGTATGCAGTTCCTTTCATTACTCACAATTTCCCAAAATATTCATAACTTTTAGGGATAACACTTGTCACAATAACTTAGGATCAGTCCACATTTTGTCCAGAGGAGCTGTGGCTGCCCCATCCCTGGAAGTGTCCAAGGCCAGGCTGGGCAGGGCTTGGAGTATCTGGCATTGTGGAAGGTGTCCCTGCCCATGGCAAGGGGTAGGATGGGATGAGCTTCAAGACTTTTCCAACCCAAACCATTCTGTAATTCTCTAATTCCATAATTCTATATCATTTTGGTTGTAGTTATAGTGAGCAATTTAGCTCAGGATTTACGGTTTCTAGTGAATACCCAGAATCATCCAAGGAAATGCAAGATAAACTTGGAATACCAACTTTTGGTAGCTGATTTTATAAATAGCTTTATCAGTTTTGGAATCATTAACACTGGAAAACAAACATAATTCTCAGAGTAGTGTGCACATAAAAGCAAAATTTGGAAAAGGGAAAAAAAAAGAGAAATCAGGTCTAATTAACAAGTTGTCCCAAAAAATTGCATGGGAAATTCATACTTAAGAAGGGTTCAAAGCCATTTAAAGAATGCATTTATCCATGAAAAGAAAAGCAGAGTTAAATCCAGCTGTATCAACTGCAACAGTAAATTATGAATAAGAGATCATCTATGCCATTTGTACAGTGAGTACCAAAATGTGTTTCTGTGATGGCATAACAAGGTGCTTCAAACTCAGGATTCTATCCAATGTCCTCTAAAGTCAGATTTAAAATAACTCCTCTAGAATCTGACTTCCTTGAGTCACTGTGGTAAAAAGCAATATAAGAAAAATATATCAGCATTTAATGGTCCAGTTAAGAACAATAACAAGCAACAAAGCACAAGAAACATGTTATGGTCAGGGGAACTGAAATATTTCTAATAAGGAGACTATGCATCCACCATCTCCTGGGAGAAAGAGGAGGAGGGAGAAGAGAAAATCCCACCTGGTTTACTTGATTTGTTTTCCGTGGAACCTAAACAACGTACAGAACAGTACACAGACAACAAAATCTTTACTTTTCAGAGCTCCATATGGTGAGACACTGCAGGAAAGGAGAAGCTTCCCACCCCCACCAGTAATCCATGTGCACCAAGTTATTTACCTGAACCTTCATCCTCAGATAACTTTGGCAATTACTTGGAAGTTGTTAAAAATATAAGCAAACCCCAAACTGATTGAATGATGGCATTAACGGCGTCTGTGAAGTGAATAATTGGGTCCAGGCAATGCCCCACGTCTCATTTTGCTCCCCATGTGATGTGGTGGTGTCAGTAGAGGTGCTAGCCTGGCTCAGGGCTCTTGGGCTGGGCATCCCTTCTGCCTTGCCCCTTTGGACTGACAGGAGTCAGGGAATGGCTGCTTAGCTCTATTTCTTCCTTTTCCCCCAAAGAACGGGGCCAGTTACCTTCTGAAAAGGCTTCTGAAAAGGAGGCAGTTCTGTAAGTCTGGAAAAGCGGAAGAACATGGGACTTACATACACTTGTTCTCTTTAAAGATACACTTTTGCATGCCTCTCCTCATCCAAATAGTTTTCCATTTTTTTGGACGATTTCCCAAAGTTGTCACAACAGAGGAAAAGCCTGAAGGGGATTTAAATTATGAGATTTTTTTGTTGCCAGATCAATACAGGGTTGTCATTCAGAATGTAAGAGGAAAAGTGCAAGTATGAGACACTTGTGAGGGAACTGGGCAGGCAGAAAATAGTTGAGGGGATAGGTAACAGGAGAAGAAGAATTTCATTTTGCAACAGATGTCCCCATCTTTTTATTTGCACAGGGCTAAAACCTAAAATGTAAGAAATCTGACAAATTTATGGCCAAGAAAAAGGCTTTAGGTAATTTTATCTTAAATAACAAGGAGAAAGGTGAAACTGGTCAGTCCAACACTTGTGGTTTGGTTTATTGGTTGGTTTTTGTTTCTTTTTTTCTTTCTTTCCCTTTTTCTTTTTTTTCTTTCCTTAATGTAAATTATAGCAGTCCAGAATGGATATCCATGTTCAATCCTGTATAGGTGCAATTCACTTGAGGTCTTGCTCCAATCTGGTCATCTCTGTTGCTGAGAGGAGGCTGTTATTACCCCATCTCAGGTGATCCTCCGTGCTCACTGCTGATGTACACAGCCTGTGTGATGATGGAGAGGTGTTTACACCATATAATCACTGGTGGCCAGCCTTGCAGAAAAGGGAAAAAGCAAGAATTTCCTAGCCAAAATTACTTTCTCTCTGCCTTTGAGATGGATCCCATCAAATCAATGTTGTGAGAGGTAAAAGAGCGTGGGTGGCCTTTCAGTGTCACTGACCAAATTGTTGCTATTCTTTGTTGTAAAATGACAATGCCATTTCCAGAGCTCTCAGTCAAGGCAGCATCGTTCCCAGACACTGAATCCTAATTGTTAGATTCCTTTATTTTATTTTGAGCTAAGTTGATGACAGTGAATAGACGGGAAACAAAATATGGTAATTTCATTAGTAAAAAAAATGCACATTAAAACTGTAACATTTCCACAAGTGGGGAAAAAAATATATCAGACACTTGTCAAACTACCATGATCTCATGATTTGGCTATAGGGAAGGACCATGTAGTTCGTCCTACTCTCACTTCATAAAAGGAATGGGCCACAGACCTGGTGCTGAGCACAGAACCTGGTTATAAACACAGATCCATGCACGCACTTAGTGGCTGTCTCTGCATCAGCCTGGTGACAGCCAGGAGCAGATCCCAAAGCAGCAAATTGACCTCAGCTGAGGGAGAGGAGCTGCTGGAGGGTGAGGCTGCAGCAGAGCTGCTTGGTTCCCTGTGGTGCTGGAGCCTCCCTGGCCTAGCAGTGAACCCAGAGTCCCAAGGGCACTCCCTCATTTCGGGTCCCACTTGAACATGCGGCTGGAGACACTCTTGAGATCAATTTTTAGATTAGCTGAATACTTACTCACTGAAGCTGATTATGAGTGGAGGCTGATTATAGTAATTTTGACATCTCTGAACAAGTTTTAGATGCCTCTGATGAGTGCACATCCCTTCCTCCCCAAAATGGAGGCACTAGAAATCAGTGAGCACTCAGCAGTGCGAAAGATCTTCCCTTCTGTAGTTTGTTTTTAGATGTAGGCTTTAATGCACTCTTATGTCTCACAGATGTTGAAAGGATTAAACAAAAACAAGCCCTGGACCAAAGTAACCATTTTAGGCTGCAGAGAAACTTCTGATGTGACCCTATATCATATTGTTCTTCTGCTGTGGGTCAAAATCTAGTATAGCCACTGAGTTTTTAGAAGGATATTAATGATTCAGAAGGCCTTCTCCTTCCTAAATATCTGCATTCTATATCTCCCAGAAAAATTTCATTCCTGAGTATTGACGTTCTGTTATACAAAACAAACTATTTGACAAAATACCCAAAAAACCCCACAAGCAAACAAAAAACCTCAACAAAACATTTTTAAAGCCTTGATCTAGATGCATCCCAATCCTGAATCTACCAAAATAATAATGTGCCACTAGAAGACTAATTGACATTGCTTCCTTATAGATTTTTGTCCACTAGACATTGAGCAGGCAGATAAATCATAATATCCTTTTACACTGTGCAAAAATATTCTGTCACCAAATAAATAATATATTTTTATCCCAAAACATCATTGCAAGTTGTTCTACATTAAAAACTTGTATGTCAGACTCACCTTACTTCTTACCTCCTCACAGGCACAGAACATTCTCCAAAGCCTTCCTGCCTGCAACCGGTTATGCAAGTTTGGGGAAAATATAAACAGTTTCTCAGCTTGAGAATAAGGTGTGAATCCTCTACTTAAATCAAGAGTTTACTAAATAAATTTAGAAAATTGCACAGAACTTCAAGATTTAGAATCACTTTAAAATTTTGAACTGGTTCATTTTCTTCGTGCTGAATTATTGAAGGAAGTTGAGGAGTAGCTTGACAGGTTTTAGAAAGGAGAGAGATAACCTGTTTATTCATCCACATCTCCCTAAGTCCAAGTATTGACTTCTGGTTTGCCATGCTCCCTGAAAAGATCTCTAGAGACTGAAAATATAAGGATGGGCTATAAAATCTGTAATCTTCTAGGACTGATTCTAATCTGCTTACCCTTGATTAATGAGAGGACGACACGATGACTCCTAGGCACAAGAAATTAATGTTTTATATTTCCCATCTGCTCTGCCCCAAAAGGAAAGAACAGTTATATAGATAATAATACTCAACAGGTTTTGGAGACATTTAATATATGCACCATGGAAATGCATGTCCAGAGATCCCTGTAAGCCTGGTAGACTGCACCAAACAAACGAGAGAGAGTTTCCACACACAGTTTGGCATCTGTTTCATGCATGGATTTCTGTGCATGGTTCCTTTTATATTGTTTCTGTCTAACTCTTGGAAATGATCTATAGTGATTTCTATCATGTACTTTATTGCCCTTAAATTTAGACCAGATATAATATTAGATATATCATATGTGGTGATTAAATTTACTCTTTTAATATTGTGGGTATAAGAAGTGAACATTAATTCAGGAATACAAAGCTAACATTTTCTTCCTTTATGTTGCTATTTTTCTTTTGGGTCCTTTCATTACATCTACAGAATTAATGAAAACAAGCTCTTTACTTTTCCTTTTTTCTATAACATCTGTTCATACGGAATTGTGAACCGCATTTTGCAGAAATGCTCAAAATATTCCAAATAGTTGATTTAGCTTCTTCCACCTAAATTAAATTTTTAGGATTTTATTTTTTTTATGTATTTTTTTTACTATTCTTGTACAATGTTCTGCTCCAGAGATTATTACACTTTATCTTACTTATCAATAGCTCACTGACATTTATTGAGCTGGAAATATTGTTTGCTCCTCACTGTCAATCAAAATCTTGACTCCTACATCTAGCTATCCATTCTGCTTTATGTTTCTGATTGATACTGGGAAAAAAATCATTACTGGATATTACTTAACACAGAAGTAACTGGTGGGTTTGCTGAAGAGACAGCACATGTAGCAACTACTGTCAGAGATTAAAGAAGTAACCCAACAGCAAACAGGCTGTGTTACTTAAACTTATCTACTTTCAATTAAAATGAAAATTTAATGCTGGGAGAGAAGCAATGCAAAAAATATCTAGAAATAATTGGCCCAGTTAATTTACATCTGATTTTTATGGTGTCAGTGAGGCATCCTTTGGCTTTGGTTTGAAGAGCATCAGACTTTCTGGTTGTTAATATTTCAGCTGTAAGAATAAAAGAATAGATCAGGAATGGTTCAAAAGTGTAAAGAGACAACAGTGGCAAAGCTGGGGTGGAAGGCATAGTTCTTCCCAAAGTTAGAGAAATTGGGTGGAAAGACTGGTCAATGCAATTAATAACCTAAAAGATCTAATAGGATGTATCATATGAATGCTGGGCAACATCTGCTGTTCCTCATTTATCCTTATGAAAATGCTTTAATGCTTTAAGGTAGCCAGGGAATGCACCAAATTAAGCAACATCAGTGAGTGAATGTGGAGCAAACTTGCAGAAGTGAGAGCTGAGAGTGCCCACACCTCCAGGGAAGCAGGAACCACCATCCCAACTCTTTATGCCTTGCTTGGGTACTCTGAACTCTCTCCCATTACTGAAGGATTATCCCGTGGACACTCAATAATCACCTGAGCTGAGCTCAGTGTATTTTCTCACTCCCACGAGCCCAGCATTGCTGAGTGACTTTTACACCGGCAGATGGTGATGGGACAACAAGGGAGAATGGTTTTAAACTAAAAGAGGAGAGCTCAGATTAGATGTCAGGAGGAAGCTCTTGCCTGTGGGGCTGATGAGGACCTGGCACAGGTTTCCCAGAGCTGCGGCTGCCCCATCCCTGGATGTGTCTAAGGCAGGCTGGCTGGGGCTTGGATAGTAGAAGGTGTCCCTGCCCATGGAATGAGCTGGTATTTAAAGTCCCTCCCAACCCAAACCAATCTATGATTCTATGATTATGTATACAAAAAGCAGTTAATTTTCCTTTTAGGTGTTGTGTGTACAGTGCACTTGATTGGAATCCTCCTACCCCTCCTTTAAGGCTCATGGATACAGGGAATAGGAGCAGCCCTGAGCTGGCTGGCTGGAAGGATAAGCAGGAGTGGTGAAGTTAGAAAACAGATATTAAGTTAACTAAACATGGCAGATCAAGACATATTTCTCTCTTCTATACCCACTCATCAAGAAAACTGTAGTGCTTTTTGTAATAAAGGCATCTATTCTGTTGGAGATGGTCAATTTAAAAACAAATTGTCAGTCTGGGAAGGGCTCCTTACCTATGAAAAACTGGGACCTTAATTTTTTCTTCAAATCAGACAGCTTTTTTATGCAGCTCAATTTCATTACCACTGAGATGACTTTCAGGGTCACTCTGAGAAAAAAACTAGCAATTATATTAAATAGGAGAAGAAAATAAAAACCCTGACTGTTCTGTTTACTTGAATCCTGCCATTCTGTCATTCCAACATGAAAACTGTCCTTGAAGTCTAGTACAACCTACAAAGACAAACAGTGGAGGGAGTTTATATAAATCAAATTGGTGTCATATGATCCCCAAGCCCTGATGTGTTTCTATAAAGTTAGAAGCAAACTCTATTTTAAGCACCAAAGGACTGTGTGGCCTCTCTTCTTTTGTTATTTTCATTGCCAGGGGCATGTTTCTAAATAAAAATAATATCTTTATCAATAAAGGCATTCACCACTTGGTGAGGCACAGCCCAGGCTGAACCCCAATAAATGATCTGCTTGTAAGTGGTGAGTGCAAAGCCTGAATTGTTCACTTGTCATACTTGGATCCTTCTCTGAGAGGAAAATCCTCATCCATACAGTCTTTCAAAACACAAGTCCTAAAAACTCAGTGGTCAAACTCACTGTGTTATCCCAGGGAATGAACTTGGACCACTGTATTATTCCTGTCTGAATGCAGAAAAAACCCTTAACAAGCAACCGAAAATGGGTACTTTTCTGTGTCCACAATGATAAGGTGGTAGCAGAGGGTTCTTTTGAAAGGAAGAGACGTTTATTCAGAGGTGAATATTTCTTCCAGTACTTCTGGGACCTAACTTTCCGGTGGAAGAATTAATAATAATGACAAAAAAAAAAAGAAAAAAATAGTTTTATGATCTGCCCCATTTTCTTTCTCATTCTCTTTTGTGCTGCCTTTCATTCTTCCCCCTCCCCTCTCAACATTATTTTTAGACACAAAAATATTAGTTTTGAAGTCTTCAATTACAAAGAAGAACAAAAGCATTAAGAAGCCTAAGTCACCATTTTTTCTCAATCAAGTTATGTCCTTAGATGTGGATTGAAAAGAAAGTCTTCCTATGGAAAAACAAAAAAACCCAAAACCCCAAAACAAAAACTCTATCAAAATTTAAAAAATAAAATGTCCACCTTCCTAGCAAGAGAAAAACAAATATTCTAAGCACAGCAGCCTATTATCTGCTTGGCATTGGTTTCATTGTCTATAAAATTATGTGACCTTGGCTATAAACCCCCTATGAGCTGGACTGCATATAAAAATCCCCTTCCCTTAAAAAGGATTTGTGTGCTGTTCTTGTAGAAGGTGCATTTGTACTTTCTGCTTCAGCATTGCTCCAAGAACTCCTTTGCAATGACTCTCTCTTGTACACTGAGTGCACTGGTTAAAATTCACATTTGTTTCAGAGAGACTTGGAATTAAAATTCACAGGTATATTCTTTTTTAATTTTTTTTTAATTTTTACCTGCAGATAGCATCAAATTCACTCTTAGCTTTAGTATAAACAGTCTTTGCTGGTAACCTTTCAGTTACAAAGAATTCAGCATTCAGACCTATCAATCTTACACTGCAGAGCTGCCAAGTCTCGTAACAAAAGAGTATTTTGTTTGAAGGGCAAACCAAATTGACTTGTGTTTCCAATAACTGTAATGTCCGGCTTCTTATCAGTATTAATAAGAAAATGCAAATTGCATTCCTGTCAAAAAAAAAATGAAAATGAAAAAAAAAAAAAGTTGAAACGAGCAGTACAAGCAGTAAATTGCTTGCAATATGCTATTATATTCAGATTCTCATTTTCAGCTATACAGTAGTTTACTTAAGGTGAGCAAAAAGAGCAATCAATGCAAAAAAGGACCAAAATGTTCCAAGTCTTTTAAGTATGAGCAAACAGAAGAACATAATGGATAATTGTAGCAGAAATAATAGCACATAGCAATATGTAAATCATCAGCAGGTTAACCATTAATCTCTTTATTGGAATTCTTATTTAAACTAAAAACAAAATTCCTATTAAATATGCAGTAGTTTAGAAATTCTGAAGTACCCTTGGACAATGATCAACACTTAATTAATCAATTTTCTGTCTGCGTTGTAAAAACAACTTCTGCTTTATTGCCTTTTGGAAACAAAATTAAAATGAAGCCATATAAAAACTATTATACAGGAGAACTTGTGGCTTGCAAAATGTTCCCCTCTCTGACTAAATTGTATCATCTCTGTTTCTTGTTTGATTACCTAATGTTAGTCAGAAAGCAATGGGTTTACTCATTTTTTTACTTGTTCAAATACAGTATCTGGTAGATTAAAATACATGAAATCTCAGTGCACCACTACTGCATACAAGGGTCACACGTGGGACAAATGGAGCTGTCACCAATGTGTGACAGGAACCTGGGGATGTGCAACCCAGTGATGGGTTAGAGGCTAGCTTTAAAATCTTCTAGAATAGATGATGTTAAATAAAATGTTCAATTCATTGGCTGTTTACCTTCTTTTCAGGGTAATCTGCAATTGAATTTGCATTAGGTACAATCATCCTGGTTTGCACAGTAAGTGTGGAATGAAACATCACTGAAATATCTCTCTGATATCAGCATTACTTTGGTAAATAACCCATCAAGGGGATCTGTGTTAGACCTGCTCTCTGTTACTTGTGAGGAATAATATCTGGGTACATGAAATGTTCTTAAACATGGAAATTATTAGGAAGTCCTGGTATGAATGTGAGCACAGAAAATGACTTTTGAAGGGGTTCTATCCTGGAGGACATCCTCTCAGGACGAGCTCCAGCATTTCCTATGGGCAGATCCAGTAGCATTTAGGAATTAATAGATGAAAAAAATTCCATCCAGGGTCCAAGTCAGAAGCCATTAGAAAAACCTGTACCAGACTCATAGCACTCAGGAGCACATGTGCCTTCTGCAATTCCATCTCTTACCCAGGAGACTGAAGGAGCAGTTGCATGGGGAGACCTTGTGGCAGTCTAATCTCAAAGTGGCCACAGCAGAGAAGTTGGAAACCTGCATCTTACTGCATAATAGTGAGATGCAGATGTGAAAAACCCTAAATTCGTAGTACAGAGGACAACTGATAATGTAAAGGTTCTTTAAATCATGGATGAGAAAAACTCGCTAAATTTGGCTCAAGCTATGGTATCAAGTATTCAAAATTCACTTTTCCTACCTCTATGTTATCAATGGTGTGGCGTCCCACAAATAGCTATGACTAACAGTACCAGCACTCCAAATGACACTGGCCACTGCTGCCAGCCTTTGCCATGAGTAGGAGAACAGAATAAAAGGCATTTTTGGTCAGACAGGTTTTGTTGATCTTCACACAGAAGCCATCCCATTTATTAAACCTCCAGCCATCTTCAAACATTTCCACTCCAAGATGCCTTTCCAGAATTTGTTCAGGACGTTAGTACTGTGGATTTGTGAGGTGACATAGCACTGCATGACTTTGCTTTTTCACTTTCTGTGCCTTCCCTAACACATCCTGGAACTTTATTGGCTTTCCTAACTCTGAGTGAGTAGTGACTTCCCACACCACTTCTGCACCTATAGTTTCTTTAGCTATTTTGTTGCTGTTACTCAGAGCTGTGAAATCTGCTCCCTGCAGAAGGCATTCACATTGCCCAGGTCTGCCTGACCGTGTTGCCACATTTAAATTGACAGAACCCATACTGTTTTCTATTATTTCCATTATTTGAACTTGATTTTTAAAAAAGATTTCTTATTCTTTCTAATTATCTCCTGTGCAGTGTTCTTTAACTAAGCCCCATGACTTTTTTTTCTTGACCTTTTCTGAAGATGGTTTTGCTGAGGGTTTGCCTGAAGTCAAAACCAAATTTAGGTTTTTTTTTAAAAAAAAGTAAAAGTTGTCAGCTCACTGTAAATATTTCACTATGTTGTCTTCTCCTTTTTGTTACTTTTTAAAAGATTTTCTTCACTTTCTATGGTTTTCCCTATGTCATACATTAATTTGAGAACTATTGTATACATTTAATTATTAATTCAGTACATTTGCCGTACAGGTAGACATCCTATTACACAGTGGACTTTAGGACAGTTTGGAGTTGTTGTTTCTTAACTATCTAATCTATTAATTTTTTTATTGTGTTTGCTTTGTAGCAATGTTCATTACTTTTCTTTCTTTACTTCCTGGTTGATATATTTAATATCCTTTTTTTCTGTATTTTGTCTCAGGAAGGGCTGATCCCTCCATCTCAAATATCTGACATTTGTTTGATCCCACAAGGCCAAAAGAACCTTGACTTTGTATGAATAGATTATAAGTGTTAATAACAAATCTGAATTTTCTTTTATTGAATGAAATGGGTTGTCAAAATTACTACTCCTAAAATTAATCTCCTAACTCGTTTGAATTATATTCTGTATAAACTGAGCTCACTGTTTGTCTATCTGTATTTTATTTTTTAAAGACATTAATGAGGAATAAGCTTCTAGAAATTCACAGTTATCCAAGTTAAAAGAAAAAAAAAATAGTTCTTGCTTTAATTCCGAGTAAGTGCAGGTAAAAACCACTGTCAGACTTTTATAAACATGTGAGCCCCCACACCTGTCCCATTCATCCTCTGGCCAATTTTTATACATGTCTAATTTATCTAAGTTAGAGACCTCTAAAATCCACTGTGATAGAGCCCAGTAAAATGAAAATGAATTTCACCTCGGAAAATGAAACCAGATGGAATACTTGGAAAATTGAAACCAAATGAGTATTAGTGTAGCTGAAAAGCTAAACTTAAATTAATTCATTTATCCCTCACTCAATTCTTCTTCCTTAAAAATAACAGATTATAATTGATATCTTGACGCTTTTGAAGTCAGTGGATTTAAGTGTGCTGAGGGTTTTATTTTATGTCTCTTTCAAAATAGCCTAATGTTAGATAAAGTGATTGAAAGAGTATCAGGTAGTTATAAATAGTTTAGCTACATTGGCTTTTTAATTCCCTATGTCCTGTGCCTTAAAGCTGATTTTAATGAGGAAGGTATTGTCACATTTCCTCATCTCCTGTATAGTCATGACTTTAGAATGTTCAAATAATTCATTTCCCACTAATCAAAAAGCCCAGGAAAATATCAATAGAATTATTCAAATCTGTAAAATTTCAGAAGCATTTCCATGGTAAATGCCAAAATTAATGGCAGCACTTCACAAGCAGAGGTTAATCACAGCTCATTGTTCAGCTGCTCCCTGCAACAACAACGCTCATTCCGAATGCATGTGTAGATGGAATCTGGAAGTTGCATGGATCCCCTGCTCAGGTATTGCAGCGAGATGTTCACAATCCTTGCTGTTGATTTCTGTTTGCAGAGGAACCAATTAATGCACCAAATGCTAGAAACCATAGCTACAGTGGATCTCTGCACCCACTGAAACAATTTTTGAAGGCTAGTTCCTGCAAAGCCAGGCATGGTGGAGTGTTAGGCATGACTCAGAAAGGGACAAAACCTCTCAATTCTGTTTGAAAATTATTCCTTGGAGAACCAGAGATAGAATTGGGAACTACATGGCCCATTGTGGCATTTTGCATTTGTGAACTTGTCCATATACAGAGTGCTTTGGGGGCTTGAACTTGGTTTCATGTCTAGCATTAAAAGGGAATTTATCTTATTCTTTAAAGGTAAAATTCTCTCTGCTGTGGCCCACACAAAATATTTGCATTCATTTGCATCACTTACCATGTGTGAGTAATAAGCCCTGTGCTTCTCTCAACATTGCAAAAAAAAAGTTCTCCTTAGAAAACCTAAAAGAATTCATTGCTCTCTGAACCCGTGGGTTTGGCAAACCCCCTCACCCCTCGATGATTAACTGTGCCCACAACACATCCAGAGCCCAGTCCATTGGGGCTATTTGCTGTGCTTGTTCACACATCAGAAAGCCTCCTCTCTGCAGCCTGAGAGTAAATTGAATTTTAATTTCAGTTTTGATGTCTGGTCCCCTAGTTCTTGTTTAAGATGAATTGTAGATTATACTGGTCAAAATATTTCCTGCATCCCATTAATTCCAGTGATGGGATCTCATGATATACACTGCAGTCACTGCTGCCAGAAAAAAAAGGTGAAAGTATCAATTTTCCTACAAGAAGCTAATGCACAATCTGTGGCTTCATGTGAAATTTTCTAGTAGGACCTATATTCACAGGACATGTAAACTTAGTTCAAGCTGTTGAATCAAACTGTGTGAAATTACTGTGCATCTCGGTTGAAGACTGATGCTTTTATATATTTTTCCTTATAAAAATTGTGGATGTGACACAACTGAGCATTGCTTTGAGCACTGGGGATCCTTGTGAAGGAGACCCATGCTCTTACAGGCAAACAGAGTTGATGCTTGTTAAGAAAACCCTAAATAATTCCAAGCAATCTTTCCATTCAGCTCGTGTGCTGTGCAGTGCTAAAGGACATCTCACCTCCTTTAGTGTCCTCCTGCTTCTGCCAAAATGCCCCTGTCAGCACAAATGGCAGCGGGCAACCTGCCCTGACTATCCTGGTGACCAAGGGGAAGTGATTGATTACCTAGAGAGAGCTCATCATTCCACACTGGCCACAAATATCCCTGTCCCTCCACGTTGACTAGTACAAGGGGGAGAAGGTGCTCTTGCCAGAAGAGAGTGCCTTAGAAAAAGAAAAAAAAAATACCAGAAGAAATAATGCTCCTTGGTACTGCTAAATTTTTTATGCAGTTGTCTTCCAGAAGAAGTCTCAGATGTCCTCAAATATTAATACTTGTAATGAAATGCCCAGATTAGCAATTGCATAAATCCTTCCCTCGGACGGAAGTTGCAGCCTGTGGGATCACGGCCGATTAAAAAGATTGTTCCAGCCACAGTCACCTTTGCCTTAAGCTGATGCCAGGTGCTATCAGCCAAGTTAGAAGTCAACACAGTGTGCAAAATATGATCCTCTGTGGGGCAAAATCTGGCTCATCTCGCCCTCAGTGTCCCAGCGTGGTGGATGTGAATGAGGCACTGCAGGACAGCAGAATGAAGGCCAGTTGCAGCAGGGAGGATAAAACTGCTCCGTGAAACCTTTTAATACATTTTAACTAAGAGACTTGGGGCTGTATCTTGTTCTCAATTTTGTATTGACCTTTATGGGGTTTTAAAAGAGAGCAGATTTTCCCTGTTCTTAATTTATGCCACTTACCAAAGATCCCTGGAGTCAAATCTGTACTAATTTACACAATGTGCAGATCCTCTAAAGGCAATGGGTTGCAGTGTAAATTAGAGCATAAATCAGGTCAGAATTTGGCCCCTGATGAAGAGCCAATGGAAAGATGTTGTCTTAAATGATTCAAAAGAAGCAGCTAAGCCTATTGATTTTTATTTAAATGAATCACACTTGGAATAGATCTCAAAACGTTATTAAAAACTGAAACAGAACGCTCTTTATTCTACAAGATGGAAATATTTAGCATATCTACTCTCTTGTGACCTAAAGGGAGAAGCTGTACTGACAGCAAGAACCAATTCCTAAACAGCTCCTGAAAATTAATATATTCCATGAATAACAGAATCAAAATTTGGTGCTAAATACCTACCTAAATTGGAAATAGCTAAGTAAAGGGAGCACAAAGAGCACCTGTATTTTATTGTTTGTTTGTTTGTTTTTTAATGCTAGGATCTTCATGATTTACTACAGTATTTCTTCCAAGGCCCTGGGTATCTTTGCTATCTCCACATATCCATAATATATCATTTTGGAACAAATTCATGGCTAGTTTTCACAGGTGCAGTCACATTAATTTCACACCTCTGAATTTAGCTCTTTGCTGTGTATCTGGAGACCATTCATCAATATTCTCTGGAAACTAGCTTGCTCCCTTCTCAACAAATAACCATATCAGCCTCTGATATTTCCAGCCAGAACAAATTCCACTTGGTGGCTTTCATTTTTATGTGTATATTATTCTAAATATAGGAAATATTCTAGCAGATGGGAGGCGAGGCATATAGGAGCTTCTATGGCAAACTTTAAATAAATTGGTTTTGTGAGGAGACCTTCTCAGCTGGTTATTACATCAATAAATCAAGAAGTATCGAATGTGGAAACATTAATCAGATTTTGATAACGTCTTCTGGAGTCATTCAGAACAGCTGACATAAAATAGCTGTAATTACATATTGTGGTATTGTGTCACGTGTTTCATATTTCATAACATTTATTCTTAGGGAATGTCTCAACAGTCTCCTATTAGTAGGAGAGCATTATCCATTGGCAAAGGCCTATTTTTCTATTCTATGGACATTAACTCTTAATTATTTTTTTTTTTTTTTTGAACAACAATAAATTAAAGTAAATGAGGATTATGGAAATCTCTCTGACAAATACCCTGTGACTGTTACCTTAAATGCTCAGGGCTAGAGAATGAAATTAAGTGTGCATGAGCTCAAAGACGCTATTTACTACTTTAACATTTTACAAGTCATACATTAACATTTAGCAAGTCATAAAAAATTTACATCTTTAAGCGATTTGTACTTAATAGGTTAGTGATATGCATTTCCTTCAGGACGCTGGGGAAAGAATCTATAAAACAAAGGCATTTTGCATTGTCTGCAAATAGTTTATACTGATGGTGGATCAAATCATCAAGCCCACAGGAGGAGTCTGGTGTGCTGCTCCTCTTTAGCTGAGAGATATCCTCCATGGGGGTAACAACATGCCCGTGGTAGCAGACTGGTACAAACTCTCTTAAAATTACTCAGCTTCTATTAATGTGGTTGCAATTTAAGGAAAAAGGTTTAAATAATCCAGCGACCACTACAACAAAATTAGAGAAGTAGATTATTGTGATTCCACCAGGATAAATATTTCTGTATGATACGAGTGAATATTTGCCCTGTTTTCTTTTCAGGAGGTTCCTGCAGTTATTTTTGGTCACATTCAATGTGCTCTGATAGATCAGTTGATAAAGACACAAACTTCACGTCAAGATCCCGTTAACCAAACCCTGGCTCTGTGAATCAGTCACATCCGTCCTTAACCAAGTTGGTGCCACTAGGTGGTACCCAAGAATGTGAACCATAGGCAGTCACTTTTCCACGATTTCCCTACTTTTGCAAGGAAAGGAGCTTCCTCTGGGCTTCAGGAAAAGACTGTCACATTCTCATCATCTTTCAGGGGCATGTCAGAGGCACAGAAGTATTGATGACAAATCCCTGCCAGATGTGATCCTGTTCTCCTAGTTTCCAGGCAGCAGCCCTGAGTGCAGCCACAGCCTTTCCCTCAAACACAAACTACTAAAACCTAATGAAGAGGTATTCAAGATGAGACTGCAAGCTGGAAATTCTCCATACAAAACCAAATCGTGAATTAATTTATATAAATTCTGAACTTCTCTCAAGTATATTCTGAATAAGGAAAACACAGAGATAGGTTTTCCAGATACATAGTTCCTATTAAATTATTTACTCTGCTCTATTCATGATTATATAAGCTAATTTGGACATGCTGCTGTTTCACTATTTGCATGTGTCTGGCAGTGACAGCTGCAAAATGAGCGTGATGACAGTACAGAGTAGGATGTTTAGACAGCAAAACACAGCAACAATAACTGGTGAAATGTTTCCTTCAAAATATCCCTATTAAATATTGTGGTTTCTTTTAAAGAATCCATTTTAGACATAATCCTTACTTCTCTAAAGTTTCTCTCTTCCATGATACAACTGTTAATTACCTATCCTTTAAATAAAACACATCTTTAAGCCTGGAACTGGGCTCTGCAGGATAGTGTGGCTTTTCCTTTGAGAGATCTCCTGGGGAGCAGCTTGGTGTTACAAAATCTCTTCAGCATTTACCCTTTGGAGTTTCTGTCACGTTGCACTGCTGTGGAGGGATCTGCCAGCATTCATGGCATGGAGAGGAGCAGGCAAAAGTGTAAAATTACTGTGAAATCAGGGAACATGTGCTCCAATCCTGCTGCTGTCTCAGGAGGAGCATTAAAAAGTGTTCATGGAAGAAATATTAATATCTTCATGTCACAGGCTTTAAGACATGTTTTGCTGTTTAAATGATGACATTAATACTTTTGAAAACTAATTTTTTCAGTTAATCTTTGAAACAGAAATATTGGTTAGATCATTTCACAACTCCTCCAAAAAGAAACCCTTTATAAAGAACTTGGATCAAATCTAATCTTGTTCCCTTGTTTTTTATATGAGTTGCTCTCTTCAATCTAGTTCATCTTTGGAGAGGAGAGGAAAAGGATTTTATAAACACTGTACATTTTTTCCTGTATCTCTGCCACCTTCTGGATTAAAAAGTGCTCTGTGTCATTAGACAAACACAGAAGTGCTTCTAAGGTTTTGAATGCCATCAGTGCTGTTGATGCTTCTGCAACAACTTTGTCAAAAGTATTGGGTCCCTCTTAGGTCCTCTCCAATCTTCTCCATCTTTGATAAAAAAGAATTACAGAATCACACAGTTTGGAAAGGATCTTTAAGATCATTGAGTCCCCATTCTCCCAGCACTGCCAAGACCACCACAAACCATGCCCCTGAGTGCCTTTTATATGTATGTGACTTTTAAATCCCTCTGGAGATGGTAAGTCTGCTTCTGCCCTGGGCAGCTGTGCCAGGGCTCAACAACCCTTTCAGTGAAGAAGATTTCCCAATATCCAAGATTTCCCAATATCTAAGTCTCCCCTAGTGCAACTTGAGGTTATTTCTATTTATCCTGTTGCTTGTGACTTGGGAGAAGAGATTGACCCCCACCTAGTGACAGCCTTCTTCCAGAAAATTTTGTGGAGCAAGATCTCCCCTGAGCCTCCTTTTCTCCAGGATGAGCCCCCCTAGATCCTTCAGACTTATGCTCCAGACCCCAGCTCTGTTTCTGTTCTTCAGGAAAGGAGCACAAATTCCAGCCTTTCCAAACTATTCCTTTATTAGAGGGGTAGGAGTGCTGTTTCAATGCTCCAAATGCTTGAAACAAATGCTGTTCTAAAATGTTTCTAAATAACTTCTTTTTCCCCTACCAATTAGAGAACAAGTAAACATTTGCGTGTTTTGATCCTGATCTAGCCTTCCAGCTGATATATATATATATATATAAGTCTAGATATAGAGATATATATATATATATAAAGATAAATTATTCATTTATCTATATATATGAATTAATCTCCTTTAGGGTTAGAAAAACTTTTTGCTCAGCTGATCCTTTTGAGCATGGCCTGAAACACAGGCAAACCCAGGACACAAAAATCCTGCTACATCCCATTGAGAGCAGCACACGGTGCCATCTGCAGCGCTGCTGTTCTCCAGGTTGCTCTTTTCCCTGGGGTGCCATCCCCTGCCTCCTGAGTGGATGGCAGAGTTCAGACCTGTCACTCTTTCATCCCTCATGGGCAATTCAGCACCTGCAAGTCCCAGTTTAAAAGACCGTGGGGACTTTGAGCAGCCCACAGAGGAAGAAGTATCGTGGTTAATGTTCCAGCTTATATCAAAGCTCCTGAGGTTAAAGCTGCTCATTTGAAATGTGGGAGTAGTAGAGCTGGCTCTGGGTGCTAGCAACGTTTTTTATGTCTTTGTGCAAAATGGAGGGGGGAAAAAGGGCATGGGAATATCCTATTTTGCTTATTTTTAGTAAGGGGTTTTAAGATATACCGATTGTACAGTCTGGAAAGGTTTTATTTGGTGGGAGGTTCTATAAAATTCAGGCCTGAGGAAATAGGTGTAGCTATCTGCATATCTATTCAATTTGCTGTCTGTGGTGTTAGAGAGAGGGAAGATACAGAATTATTTTTAATAAATTTTACACATAACTTGACATGCAATCAAGCGCATCAACATTAGCAATCAATTAGAAGCTCAATGCATGGTTCTGAGTAGCTGTAAATTACTGCACACTAATGGCTCTTAAGCAAACCTCCAGAGCAGGTTCAGCTTTTTTTTTTTTTCACCAATAAAACAGTGAACATCATAAAGCCACAACAGGGGAAAATGTTCAAATTAACTTAATCTCTTTTAATTTTCAAATAAACAAATCTTACTTATAGAGCAAACAGCAGCAGCAAAAGCAACACGATACATTCCAAATCCCTCTGGACCATTTAGAATACTTCTCATTAATATTATAGCACAGGAATTACTTTTCTGCATCCCTTTCTCTCTCTTTCATCTGAAAAGGCTGTCACTCCAGTTGTGCTGGGAGACTTCTGTGGATTTTTTTCTGTTTGATTCTGTTTTCTCTTTGCACTAAGACTCTACCATATTTAAGGGATAACAAGTCTGTTGCCTTTTCCATCCCCATAAACTTCTCTCATTCTCACTAAAGTCACTAGGAAAATATACTATGAAAAAATGATGTTAAGACCTTTTATTTATTTACTGCCTTCTGCAGCTCTATATGAGGCACATATGTTCTGGAGTCAAACATATTTCTGACAGCCTCCCTGAGATCATCAGGATCAGATCTGCTAAGTAAGAGGATGCAATTTTTAAGGCTTTCCTCTAAGCTTTATCATCATTAATGGTACATACTTTAATGAAAGTTTCTTCAGAAGTATTATGTCAAATGCTGACTTCATTGCACATATGTCACACACTGATATCATTATTATTACTCAAGTCTTACTGGAAAGAAGTTGGGGCCAAAGTACTTAATTTACTTAATTAATTGTTAACTGTTTGACCAAGTATGTCTTCCATAGAGAAGATGGGAGTACAATGAAGTGAGAAAAATTTCCCAGGGCTTTAGATCAGGCATTAAGTAAAGCAGTTATATCTTTTGGAAAAATGAATGTCAGCTAATGCAGGACTTCTTTCCTTTATTCAGAAGATTCATTAATATTCTTGCTTATGATGGAATATGAGCAAAAGTCGTTCACACAGACACTCAGCCTTCCTTTCCCCTGGATTTCCAGTATGCATAATTCACCTTTAAAACCAGGTCTTTTAGAAAAACATCATGATATTGATAAAAATTCTCCTGTCTTGTGCACTGCGATAGTAAAATCTGAATGAGAGTCCCTTGCACTGGTGCTGAAGAGAAATATCAGGTGCCTGATAACACTATTCTGCAGTTATTTACAGAGAAAGTAATTCTACTTTCTCTGAGGATTAAATGTTTGCATTTATTCAGGCAGTTTTACTGACATATAGTGAATTGTGATTGTGAATGGAGCTTTAGCACATTTACATGTTTATGTCTGTCTATTCCTTTCTCTTGTCTCCCTAAAAAGGCATCAATCCTCCTGTCTATCCCAGTCAATATTAGTTTACTCATATATTCTTTTGTTAACTCTAGGAAGTGGAAGAGAACGTGAGTCTTCATTATTACAACGTATAATGACTAAAAATATAAAACTATAGAAAGGTAAAATCAGAGAATCATAGAATGGTTTGAGTTCCAAGGGACATTAAAATTCATCCCATTCCAATCTCCTGCCATGGGCAGGGACACCTTCCACAATCCCAGGTTGCTCCAAGCCCTGGTCTTGAACGCTTCCAGAGTGAGGCATCCATAGTTTCCCTGGACAAACAGTTCCAATGTCTTATCGCCCTCGCAGTCAAGAATTTCTTCCCAATATCCCATCTAACCCTGCCCTGGTTCAGATTGAAGCCATTCCCCCTTGTCCTGCCACTTCATCCTTTTGTCCAAAGTCCTACAGCTTCAGGCATTTGAAGAGGCTCTAAGACCTCCCCAGAGCCTTCTCTTTTCCAGGCTGAGCCGCCCCAGCTCTCCCAGCCTGTCTCTGGAGCACAGGGGCTCCAGCCCTCAGAGCATCTTCATGGCCTCCTTTGGACTGATTCCAACAGCTCCATGTCCTTCCTGTGTAAGGGGCCCAGAGCTGGATGCAGGTGGGGTCTCACAAGAGCAGAACAGAGGGACAGAATCACCTCCCTTGCCCTGCTGGCATTCAGAATATCCTAGAAAGACAAAAAAGTAACCAAAGTCTCCCTCTCCCTCTTTTTCTGAATACACATCCTACCTTCTTTTACAGCTCAAGGGCACAAAGATTCCAAAAATGCAACTGCTGAGACACATTGGTTTGCTTATTTAGAACCTGCAAAGGATCACATGGGGACAACGGGGCTCTATGTAGGTAATTTACACAACATCTAAAATGCATTGGGAGCCAGTTCTGCTCCTAGAGGCAGCAACTTTGTGCTGTCTTGAGAAGCATGTGTGCCCTTTAGCACACGTCAGTATGCAAAAATATGGAGATGAGCCACTGAGTGAGCTCATCCCAGGAGCTTCTCTTGGCTTCTCCAGTGGCTGCTTTTCTCTGTGCTGCCTGGGAAGCCCAAGGCACTGGTGGTGTGAGGTGCTCCTCGCTGCCTGCCAATGTCCCCTCAGCATTTCTTACCTCTTCTTTCCATTTATTCCCAGAGATAAAGCAGTGTGAAGGCTAACTTAACTTAAACCTCCTATTTTGCAGTTAAAGGAGGGGAAGATCACTTACAGCATGCTGCTCTGTTTAAATTCTCTAATCTGAACTATGAAGAGGAAATCGAATTAAAGGTTGAGTCAGTCAGAATTATGCATTACAATCACAAAAAATAAAACATCCAAAATCTCTATATTACGTTAAAAATACACTAAAAGAAAGTTAAGTTAGCAAAATCAAACACTTAGAAGCATGGAAATACCATAAAAAAATCATTGCTACCTTATGCCTCTTCAAACTAAGCCTCCCTCTGCATATAAAGTAAATACTGTCTTTAACAGCAGATTTGCATTCCTTTTTCCACAAAACTTCTCCCTCGCTGCTTCACGGTATTAGTCTCCCTTTGCTTTATCTCGTGTGCTCTTAAATCTTCTTACTTCTTCATTTACTCCTACTTTTCTCTCTTTATCCTTTCTGTGTCTCTGAAGCCACTGAAATCTCCTCTTCCACTGCTGGTCAGTTCTTGTAAGAATTAATTTTTAGTAAGAATTATTAGATGTGGAGCTGTTGTTGAAGGGCAGAATTCAAAGCCTGTGGTGTCCCATGAGGGATTAGGCTGATGCTGTATAAAGTTTGCTTTATAGTTTCTCTTTTATTTAAACTACAAAAGAGCATCACCTGGACGGGCTGTCATTTATGTAAAAAAAAATCTGTTTAGAGCTGGAGAAGTTACACTGCAGACTAGTTCCCCCTGGGAGCATCAGTGCATGTCATTGGCCTGGTCAATTAGGGAGAAAAACAGTGAAAAGATGATACTTAAAATACCCAAGGAGATATATTGTCTCTAATGCCTTTCAAGTATCCAGACTTAGGGATCACTTCTATCAACAGAAGGTAAAACATTTTTAAATATACACGCAGTTTTGAAATTGACAGTGTCCCTCTAACAACTTCAACATTTGGAGGGTTTTATGTAGGTGGATGAATCTGATGCTAAATAGTTAAACCTGTTTTAACTAAGAACTTGTGTCTTCCCAAATAAAATCTTGCCTGTAGAAGAAAGTAACAGCAATTGGGAACAAAGCACAGAGGAATGGGCCAGCTCTAATTTATGCAGGTCCAAGGAGGTCCACCTATGTGCTTTAGTTTTATTTGTTTTTTTAACGTGAATAATTTAGCCAAATTTCTGATAACTGTCTCTGTTGGAACAAAAAGTTCCCACTACTGTTGCACAGCAAGTTCAGCCTCTCATGGGTCAAAGATGTTGGAAAACATCTACTGAGCACAGTCTGGGGCCTCCAGCACTGGGTATCTGCCACGTTCTGCATTGGCCAGTGTGTCCTGTGCTGCACCAGCACATCTGTGTGCACCCTGTAAAACCACTGTGGGCTGTTTCTTGGCTTGCAAAAGCTGCTAGATCTGCAAATGCAAATATATTCACATTAATTAGAATAAATGACCACGTGGTTGCATCGTTAACTAAGTTCCCAAACTCCCAGGGAAGGAAGCTTCTGCAGTCAAACACTGCAGAATTTGCATCTGAGGGAAGCGTTTTAGGTTTCTGTATATTTTACCAACAATTAAGTAACTGAGTTGGCACTTTCTTTGCACATTTGCAATTTAAATCTAAAATTTTGGGCCACCCCAACATGTTTTAGTTCCCATCTTGGTGGTCGATTCACAGGAGTGAAAAGAGTGACCTTGTGTGTGATGATGGTAGAATTTAGAACAAGAATTAGCTACATTACCTCACAGAAATTGTTTGGCTAGCAAGGATAATTTTTTGGGCAGCCTCTGCCACTGTACAGCATAAGGTGATATTTGATGTATCTCTGTGTGTAACCAAACAGAGAGGGGAGGGCAGCAAAGGAGCCAGGCCAGCAAAACCGGGTGAGGAAGCCACAGGGCTTGGATTCAACAGCCCACAATCATCTCCTCCAAAGGAGAGTGCAATTAAAACCTGGCTTGAATTTTTACATATCACCCTGCAGCAGATCAGCCAAGGAAGGCTGGTGGCACAAACAGCAGCACTGCCAGAGACATACTGCTCCTTCTAGGTCAACAACAAACCCCTGCCTAAAATTTCAAAATATTTTCAGTAATCATCATAATCCAAAATTACAACAGGCAGTTCTGTTCCGTGTGTCAGAAAAAGAGCCCAAATTTCTGTTCATCCTTGTTATGTGTACTTGGGGAATTACCACTGGCCATTGGGGAAAGCCAAGAGAATAAACAACCTCTGAGTGCCGGCAGCTCCTACAGCAGAAAAAATGATCATCCCCAGAAAGGGAATTAGAGAAGTCTTAATAAATGGAAATTCTCTAAACCACACTTTCCTTGGGACCAGTGCTGCAGGAGGTTTGATCTGCTATGTACAGGCTGCCCTGTGCAGGGATGTTCCTCTACACAGCATTAAGCCCTTTAAAATTATCTGCTGCTCTTACATTTAGTAGAAGAACTATATATTTATATCCAACTTTTTAATTTGCTTCACCTCTGTGAAAGTACTGCATCCAGAGCTCTCATGTCCATACTGTTACTGCTATGCACTTTTTGCATAATTTAAAACCTTTTGACCAGATTGCATAGAATAATATATATTAGGAACAGTCTGCACTTGAGAACATTAAAGATAATAATGATTTCTGTGTTTCAAGATTATTGGTTGTATAGACTTGTGCTGTGTCTTAGTAGAGCCCATGAACAGTGTGTGGCAGAGGTGAAGTACCTAATTAAAAATATGAAAGCAATAAATTATATACATTTGAATATTATGGGCTTTGCTTGTTATTTATAACATGTCAGTGGTTTTAATGTACCTGAGATTATATGATTTTTAACCTTCCACTCAGACCAAATTTAATTTGTATTTCTCAAGGCTGGCTACCAAATCCTCTCCCTTTCTTGGAAGTCTCCTAACGGTAAAAGTCATTACTACACTTTTAGCCAACCAGATATGTAGAACTATGAACTATTTGAAGGTTTGGCAAAAGTTATGCTTATTAGTAGCATGTTGGAATATTGCAAGTAAAGAGACCTTATTGAGTTGTCTGTCGTGTAACATTTTGGTGAGATGTGACAGGAAGTATCTGTCCGAAGAAGGGGATTGCTGCTGTTGGTTTAGCTTTGTCCCTGTTAGAATAATTTAACACTAATATCAGAATATATCCCCCATAGTGGGGATCCTTGTAGGTAGATATCAAAATGATAATCCTCCCTCAAAGAAGGAAATTTTGCAGCCCTAATCCTGCCTGCTGCCTCAGAGGGACAGCACCTGTCCTGCCCCATGCCCATGCACACATCCCACTCCAGCCCAGGATGAACCTGCACAGAGCAGCTTGGCAGGAGCAGATTTAAAGTTTTTGAAAAACACAGTTGCATGACAGCTAATAGAAAACTCAATTATAAGTCACATCACATTAAAAAAAATATGACAAGAGGAGAAAACAACTCATGAGACAACTATTATCCAAAGATGTTTCCAATTACAAATCGCAGCACAGCTTGAGCACCTGGGCTATTCATCCCGAGTGCTGATTACAACATCATGATATGAGTGATACAATGACTAATACAGTATCAGGACCAGCATCTCCCACTCTATTTTTTCAGTATCATGTAAGTGGAAAGTGTTTAATTAGAAAGCTTTCAGTATTCATTTTCTATCTTAATAGGCTTTTCTGGTTGATAACAACCTTATTATGTGTTGGGAATAGATGCTTAGCCAACCCAAAAATATCTTTTTTTCCCCCTTCTTGTCTTTTAAGAAAAACAAGCAGATATCTTTCCTATCCATTGAAACGCTGTTATTAGATTTGACTCATTTTAATAGAGCTGTGTCAGTTCAATTAGTGTAAGGGCAAGAAATGACAAATTATATTCTAGTTTTTGTGAGTGTAATATCATGGATAAAACAGTGTAATTCCAAGCAATAGATGCAATTTTTCTGGTGCTTTATGGTAAGTCTGGGGAAATGTGTGAGGCAGCGAATCTATGTATAAAATTCCATCTTGTATACAGCAATGCTTGACCAAAGTATTAACACTTCATCCAAATGAAGCTCTCTCGTTGCTATTAAATAGATGTACTAATTTCTTCCAGTTTCAGCAAAGTCACTGGTTCCCCACCAGGTACTTCCTGAGTACGTTACAAGTGTTGCAGTAAATTACAGGAGGATTTTATGCCAAAATTACTCTTTTTTGTTTGTGTGACATGAGACTTAAATTATCACACATAGAAATTGAAGCTTCTGGTGCTCATCAAACATAAAGCTTTCATTTTTGTTCCAAGGAAACTTGTAGTGAAAGTGACGGGGCTTGCATCCTTTATGTTCCAAAAGCTTTCCTTTGCCTTTCTTAATAGCTACTGGGAAGAAAGACAATTTACGTAAAAGGGACTCCTTGTCTTCTTAAGTGTTAATTAACATTTTCCTCAGAGTTTCCATCAAGATATGGCCTTATTTTCAAAACTGAAAACCTGGGGCTTGCTCTGGGTTGTTCTTGTAAGTAAAGACAGAGAAAAAATATTATCTCCCTTGCTTTAGAGGAAAATTTACATAGTACATTTTTTAGTACTTTAGGAGGGCTTTAGTATTTCAGAGGATTTTTACATAGTACCTGAATCAATTTAGTTAGATTTTGGTTTATGTGGTTCTAGCAAGCTCTGGAATGTGTAAATTCAACTGGAAATCTAATCCCTGCCAAATACCATCACTGAACATTTAATGTGTAAAGTAGTTTCAGGTGCCCACACATCAGCTGTGATCCCACGGTCACCACCTAGGAATCAAATCTTAAATCTTATAATATGAGAACAGGTTTGACTTTCACCTCTCTTTCATCTGAGGATAATTGCCCTCAAATTTTGCACTGAAATGGCAAAAATGGGTGAAAAAACAAAAAAAATAAGAAGAAACAATTAAAAACTTTTAATTTTGTCAAAGCAACGTAAGGTGCTAAAAGTGTCACGAACATATGGGTGCAGGCCAACCTTTGATAGCTGGAAGAAGTGGAGCCAGGAAACAGGGGAAGGAGACACCAGAAATGGGGAAAATTTTCCTTTTTGACAGTAAGATTGGTTTTTAGTTAATGACTGAGATGTGCTACAGACATTGTTTTGTTGGTTATAACCCCCCAGTTTCAAACTTCATGATTTTCTTCCAGGTGAGTCATGATTCCGACAGTTTTTCTAACTGGGAAACTAAATCATGTTCAGTTTCATAAGGATCTCAAATTCTTATAGTATCTATATGTGGAATTTTGGTGGTGATTTTCTTAAAGAAAAATCATTACCCTTGTTCTTTTTTTCTTTCTTTAGGGTCCTGGAGGAATATGCATATTGGTTTTCATCTGCACTCCTGCACCACCTCCTCCTTCCTCATCCTCACCCTCAGTCTTTCCTCCCTCTTCAGCACTGCTTGGCCCTGTGAGTACACCTGCACCTTTGTAATTCCTCTTTCAGCACTGTTAGTGCCTAAAACTTTGAATTATCCTCATTATCAGCTAGCACTCTGTGTTTTCCAGGGAAGCTTTATGTGCCAGAAAAAAGAGCTATTTTGGTTGCAGTTAAAATATTAAACCATAGCTTTATGTCTGTAGGGTGAAATACTCCTTGACAAAGTCTGAAAGCAGTGAAAGTGAGTGCAGTTGTTGGGTTTTTGTTGGCAGTTTAACTCATAGGAGTGCTTTGCTTATAAGAAATCAAGGGCAGTGGTGATGAAATGTCCAATCCCTAATCTCCAGTAAAAACAGAATGCATAAGGATATTTCTTAGGGTTTTTTTATCTGGAACTATTTTAGTGTCCTATTTTTGTCATCATTATTAGGATGGTAAAAATATAAATAATACCCCATACTTTTTATGTTGCTGTTACCTTAGTGTGAGGAAAACTGGTCTTTGAATGTTTGATCCTGTATTTTCAGTGCAAACTGACAGTAGGTCAAAGTCTTAATGCTTTTCCTAAGAAGCATATATATATTTTTATATCGTCTGAAGCAGGCAGCAGTAGATGTAATTAACTGTGGGTTTTGATGTTTGTTTATAATGCACTCTGAAAGGAAGGGCTGAAACCATCTCAATTCTGCTGGTTTGCTTGTCAAGTGCATGTTCTTTGTGATCAGGACATACCCTTACTAGATGGGTAAGGTTTCTTGAGCTCCAAGTATACTTTGCACGAAGATGTAAAGATAAAATATTGTAATTTGTGTGGCACTGAAGAGTTTGTATCTCCTTACGACTGCACTCAACAAATGGAGAGATCTCATGAAAACTCCATGTTGATGATCCTTGCCTATTTATCGTAACTCTTGTCTGAGTTGATAATCCCCTTAAACAAACTTCCTTTAGGAGCTATGGTTGCTGATGGAAGCTGAGTTTTTCAAGAGGGAAAAGAATGAGAAAGAAAAAGGAGAAAAAGAAATGCTAATTTTAAGTTTTGGTGAAGAAGATCTTGAGAAAATTGATCTGAAAGGTTTAACATCAGACGTCAGTTCTGAGAACTCACATTTTTAAGTCACTGTTTTCAGGCTAATGTAATGATCAGGCCTGGCTTAGCATTTTAACAGCTGCATCTTTCCTGACACCCGTGGAATTATTCATAAGGCTGACGTCAGACTATGCCAAGGTAAGGAACATCAGTGGGATTAGGCCATTATGAGCCAATCTTATGCCTACTGGAAGCATAATTTTGCCATTAGTATGAAAGGTGTACAGACAGGCCTTCTGATTGCATGGAAAACATTCAGGTTTGTGTTTATAATTTGGTGTGTGTATGTTCTACTTTGTGTAAATCAGACTGTTTTGTAGTGCGTATCCCTGTGACTATGATGTGCCTTTATGAATGAAACATGTTGTTTTGAATGCATAATGGCAGTTTGCATATTGATCTATAAGTTTGAGATTTTTACAAGTCAACATTGACTTTCCTTGTGAATTCTTTTGAATACGTTAAAACACAAAATTTTGTATAAGAATCCCACTTTTTTCCAGTTGATTTTTTAAAATTTCTTCTTGTTTTCTTTTGCATTGCTCCCCATTTTTTCTCTGCTTTTTGCCTGCTCTCTGCATGCAGGCAGTCTCTGAAGGCAAACAGCCCTGACACCCAACCCTGGAAGGTTTCAGAGGAGTACCACAACCCATGTATAGGTAGCATTATAACAGAGCAAAAACCTGTGATGCATTATTACTGTCTGCATGACCTCCCTCTGAAGCAAAGCGCAGCCCCAACTTTGATATGATTATTCCTGAATGTGCCAAAGCAGTACTTTCTGAAATAGCCCTGGTGTCAAAGATGATGAATGGCCAATTCTGTAATGTCAGTCCCAGTGGTAATTCCAGCAGTGACACAGTCCTGGGTTGTCTGGAAACCAGGATGGGGAGAGGGACTGGGAGGGACTACGGGAATCAGCTCCTCCTGTCTACATGGCACAGGGAGCTCTTCAGCCTCAGTCCTGCTTCAGTCCAAAGCTGGGACAAGTAACCTACATGGAGCTGCTTTTATACCTGCCTGTATCAGGTGGTACATGTGCTTGTCAGACTCACCAGAAGGCAAAAGAAGTAATCAAAAAAAAAAGTAGCTACTATATATAAAAATAATAAGCACCAAAATATAACCAGATGTGAACAACTGCCAAAATTACAGTTTTGTTGCTCACATCTCTTCATGGTGTTTTTAAAAAAATGTCTATGGATATTTTAAATGGGGTTTGGTTTTTTTTATGAATAAGTTTACATAAAGTTTAAAATCCTGCATGTCTGAGGGCAATGTTCAGTAGTTTGTCTGGGTTGTAAAGACAAAACTTCCTTATTCAGCGGCAGCTTGCTCTTCTGCCACTGAACATCTACTGCTGCAGGGTCCCATCTCCAGACTTGCTGCACCCCAGGAGCTAAATCCCACAAAATCACCTCTGTGCTGTGGTGGGAATTTCTGACAGAGTGAATTAGTGCAGTGCAGCTCTTTGCCTGTCAAAATGCACCTACCTGCAGTGACTGTGCTGCTGCTTATCAAAGACAACTCCCATGGGGTTTAAAAAATAAGGTATTCATCTCATGGTGATGACTCACCTTCATCTTTTAAATGTGTATGTTGTCATGAAATTTCTTTTTTTATTCTACTCTGAGCTCCTGTTTACAGTTTTCCATTCCAGCAATGCCCCGTTTCCCTTTTACTTCACCTAAAGAAAACTTTGTACTTCCAGAAAAACACAGAGGATATGTGAAATATATGGTGCCTAGCAGGCTTCTTTCTGAAAAAAAAAAAACAAAAACAATCCAAACTTTCTCAGTCTTGGCTTGGTATTTGCTTTGTAAATTGTTCTTTTTTGTTGTGCTTTAAAAAAAAAAATCAAGCCCAGTCATAAAAATATTTCATCTTTATATGCTGAACTCTTTCAGCTTTAGATTTCATAGGAATTGCCACACAAAGCATATAATCAATTAAACATTAAATGCTTAATACAGTTACATTTTTGGAAAATTGTTTTTGTTTCATGAATTTAATCTTCCAAAGCCTCAACTTAAAACATAAACAGAAAGTCATCATAATAAAGCTTTATTTGGAGTTTAAAAGCTAAAACTCTTCTGTTCCTCAAATCTAAATGAAAAGATATTTCTTTTCTTTTGCTTACATGTCCAGTTTGCAAATCTCAGCCTGAAGAATGCCTGTTCCCTCTGCTGTTCTCCTCCCACTCTTAACCAATACTTGAGGACCATTTTTAAACTTGTACATTCTGACTTGGAGGTTTTATTTAAAGAGTGAAAGCCTTTCAAGGATTACTTTCTCCATAGCCAGTGGTAAATATCACATTTGAAGCCTGCCAGTCAGATATAAGTTTTAATATAATATTTCAATCTTAAGCCATCATTGTTTCAAAGAACAATGTAATTTATTAGAGTAACAAACCAGGCTATAATGGACTCAAATCAATATAATACAATTAAAGCACATAAAATATGCAGAGCACAGTGGCATTTTGGCTCTTCCAACTACTTTATTCTCATGCCCATATGCAATCCTGTCTCAAAGCATGGGCCCGTGGGGACCATCTCATGGTCCCCTAATTTGAAAGGGATCCTGCAAGCAGAGCACAATATTTAATGTACATGCATCAGTGTCCATCTCAGTTCTCCTGGTGTTGAATATGATATGCAGCTTCTACGAGAACTCAAAATGCTTAGGAGAGCCATTCTTGGTCATATAAACAGAAGAAGATATTGCTATATTGTTCTTTAGAATAATGGATTAAAAGCAGTTTGGTAGATGGGTGGGAGGAGAAAGTCTAAAAACAAGACTTTACTACTATTCCAGCAGTACAAAAGCAGTTTTAAGGGCTTAAAAATAAGGCTAATTATTTAAAATAATGCATAACACTTCCCACTGTCAAAAACCTGCATAAAGCAAGAGGTTCATGCACAATAGTGAAATGTAGAATACTCTTATCTGATTTCCAAAGGCACTTGTAGAACCTCATGCTTTTAGATTCTGGTCTGGAAAGGTGCACAGGACCCACATTTGCTAACAACACACCAACACCGAGGAGGAGCCCTTTTTTCTTTAATTCCCTCCTGATCATAAGACTGCTTTCATTTATGCAGATTATTCCTGGAGTCTGATAACAGCACTGTGGGATTTTCCAGCATGAATAGCTTTAATTCTGTCAGTTTAGCTTTGTACATATGAGATGCTAAAACCATAGATACAGTCTTCTGTTATAAATCTACTTAAAATGTCTGACAGATTTCAACTTTTGGTAATTCTTTAAAGTTTCTGGATATAAAAGAACCTTCTACTACTTAATTTTACCACAGATGTTTATAATCGATGGTAAGTACTTCACAAATATATTTCTTTTTCTTTTGATAGAAAGCACATTTGAACATTATAAAAGGAGAAGCTTCTGCCTGCATTTCTTCTGGGAATAAAGATTGGCATATAAATTGTTCATGGCAGCTTCTAGTAGTAATCCAAAGGTTGGAGGGCAGTGTTATATTTAATGACAACCACACAATGGAGGCATTATGTCCATTAAATATGAAGGACCAGAGAGTACACACTACCCAAATAACTCCTGCAGATTTGAAAAGCAAGAGCTGTTTCTTGAGATGAGTGTCTCAATCCAAGTGTCGTGTTCTCACAAGTTTCTAAAGAAAACATAAACCTCTCTTGAACTTAGCCTTATCTTGAGCTGGCCTAAAGGCTCACTCAATTGGTGCATCACGGCTGAGTCACCATGCCTGAACTTCCAGTCACTAATAGAATTTCCCAATGTCCCTAATGCCACAATAGAGCAGGGGACAAGGGTCCCAAAGCATTATTTTTTTTTTTTTTACTGAGTTTGAAATGGTTTTTTTGAAAGTTGTACTCTTTTTGTAAAATAAGTGGTTCTCAGAACTGTTAGGAGTGGCTTCACTTTGCCTGGGTTCTGTTCATGTGTTTGGCATACTTGCAACAGAGCTTTTGTTATTTAGTTTAGTGGAGATAGAACTTTCTCATTTCACCTTTTTCATTAATTTGAGGCAGTGTATGTGGTCTGGCTTTGGTTCAGAGCTGTCTGACAGGTTCAGACAGTGGAAAAATTAGGAAATACGCTGCTGATAAGAAATCTTTAAAACCAAATTAAAAATTGAAAAATCATGAACTGAAATGAATACCTATCATTTTCCTTGCTGCCTAATACATAAGTGCCTTGCTGTGATAACCCAAACCTGGCAGTTCAGACCCTCAAAATGGGTCTTTACCTGAACTCCTGACCCTTTGCTCTCAGCAGAGGTGGGGATTTGGTGCTCAGAAATTTGGAGCCTTTATCCAGCACATGGCATTTCAATATTTGCTGCCTTTTTGGGTTTGCTGGAGGGCAGCTTTGAGAAGGATGGGTCTGCATTGCATAAAGCCCAGTACCACAATGCTTGGGCCAGAGAAGGGACTTAAGGAGATCAGATTAAGCTCAGATCTCATTAAGCTCAGACCTAACATGATCCAATGCATCAGTGACCTGACTGACACCCACATAAAGCCACACTGATGCATCGTTTTGACAGAATCAAAGCCATACACGTGTGGCCCAGCAGCAGCAGCAGAAGTGACTTCTTCTGGTCCTGGATCTGCCCTGCTCTCCAAGATTTTTGCAACTACAAACTGCTTCGGAACTTCTGCAGAGCCAAGAGCTTTTGCAGTGTTTAGACACAATTTGTTTATTCCTTGGGTTTTGTGTCACACATGTAGGCAAAGTCTTTTTTACCTCAGGCTCACATATTTGTTCCCTTCCCATGATTGCTTTTGTGGGGTCTCTCATTACTCTGAGACCTCTGGCTGAAGTGGCTTTGCCTTGCCTGGAGCTAGCTGAGCCTTCCTTGATGCCTCTCCTCTGTTGCTGAGCTGAATCATGGAGTTTGTGCTTTGCTCTAACTATATAAGATAAATTTCAATCCCTGAAATTATTTTTTTTAATCCATTCTATTCAGTTTTGTGGTTTGTTTTATTTTTGTATGTGCTTAGGTCTTTTTTCAGCTTTCCTGAGGGGAGAAAGAACAAACATAGGGGCCAGGGAAATGGAAATTATTTAGAGAGTTTCCAAACTATTTGAAGGGTGAGAGCTTTCTCTGAAGATATAAATTTTTGTAAGGCTTATTATTGTGGCACTAAGGGTAGGGGTCCATGATTTTTAATCTTCTCACATGTTTAATTGCTTATTTGCATCTGTTTATCCTTGTATTACAGGGTAAATATGTACTGCCAAGTGCCTTTTAATCTCTTCTCTGCCTTAATCCAAACTGCATCTGACTCCCCCAGCATGTGGAAAATCCCAGCCAATTATTCATGATCCCATTACCATTACTGGAATTGCTTGATTTCATATTGTACCTCATTTGGCAAGGAAAAAAAAACCCAAGCAACCAAACAAAACCCAAAAAAATTATGTTTTACTTTAATAAGTTCACAATTAGAATGCCTCTCTGCTTATGCTAGAATGTTAACATCTGATGGCTCAAATGTGAAAATGAACATTGTCTCTAGCTGGGGTCGGGTTGTCAGATGTCTTTTAAAGTAGCAAAGGGTTTTCACACCTTTATTTCACTAAGAAAGGTCAATTTCAGAGACAAAGTATTGGTGAACCGTGTTGGCTTCTCTTTAAGCACTGGTAAGCACAGTTTACTTCAGAGTGACGTGACAATTGTTCTCACTTCCCTTACTTTGCTAAAATAATGGAAAAAATATTATCAAGGAAAGTTTATAAAATAGTTATTTCTATTTTTCTTCTTCGAGTTTGCAATATTGCGGGGCATTTCCTCTCTGAGTGTGGAATTTCAAACCTCACTTCTCTTTCCCTACAGGAAACGAAATGCTGTCAAGGCTGCAGCATTGAGGGCAATATCATGATTTCCTATTGTGCTGCACTCAGACTTCATTAAACAGCCTCTCCTAGGTTTAATTTGTAACTTTTGGACAATATAGAAACCTGTCTGATCTGTCTCACTACTCGTTATTAGATTTGGAGGTATGACACGCTCGAAAAGAAATTTTCCTTCCTTCTTTCTCTTTTCCCTATATTGAAATGGCTTGCTGAAAGATGGGATATGCTGGACTTGGGCCAAAAGCACTTTGAGGCCATATATTTATAATGGTTTTGTTATGAAGAATGGCATCTGGCTAATGGACCCGTACAACTGCTAGAAAAATATTGATATACATGCAAATCACAGGTCATATACGAGGGAATAAAGCCGTGAAGAACCCTGCAGAGGTTAGTTTGTTGTATTCAGGCATTTTCTTGCCACTTGTCTGTTTATTCTGTTTGCTATTTTAAAGTCTGTTTGGTAACAGAGAAGATATGTACTGTATTTTTCTGAGATCTTTTCTGTTCCCTCTTTTGGTACAAGATAAACTTCTTGGAGCTCTGTCATCCAACTCAGGCTTTCGTTGAAATGTTTTAAACCTTTTCACTGAATTCATGTCTTCTGCCAAGGATGCTTCTGTGAAGTACATTTTTCACACTTTTTCCACCATGGCTCTTCGTAAAGATTGGGTCATTTGTGTCAACTTGTAAACAGTCTTTTGGCTTATGATTCTTTTCTATTATTACTATAGATTAAAGTGGGTTTGGTAGCACAGCACTGTATTGTTGAAAGATAATTAGAATGTCCCAGTTTCAGGAGCACAGAAATTCTCATGTTAAGCTGGAGCGATGCTCAAAGTAGGATTTTGACAATAACCCATACCAGATGCTTCAGAGAAAAACCCTATACAGCACAACAATATAATAGCAAAATGGGAAGTTTCTTGTTATACCTATTGGCTGGCAGCTTGAATGCCTTCAAGCATAATACAGGAAATGTTTGAATTCTTATTCTACCAGCAGTTGTTCTTATATATATTTGAAAACACGTACTAATCTTTATCCTGCCTTTGCATTACAGTATGCCAGCTTTTCCTGAGGGGCTCTCAGTGCTTTCCCCAAGTTAGAAACAATTCTGAAATACTAAGTAGGCACAAATCTCCTTTGATTATTCAAAAGATTCTTCCTTCTCTGTGATTAGGAACTATTACCTGCTTTTGGCTTCTTCACAAAGGGGCTATAGCACATCCTACTAAAGCTTTTTAAATTTATTTTTTTTTTAGAAAAGTGTACTACGACATAGGTTTGGTGTTAGAGATGAAACTTTAATGTTATATTCTAAATTCCCAATGTGTGTCATGCATCTGTTTGCAAAATCACCTTGTTTACGTACATAAAAATGTTGTTCATCATTAGTACATAACAAGTGCCACATAACTCATTGCACCTGCCAATAAAAAATTGCAACCTGAAGGAACTAATTCAAAATCCCACTGCTTTATCTGCTTTATTAGGGCATGTACTCTGCCTGGGCACATAACTAAAGCCCCAATAGTCTGATACAAATGTCCCCAAACACAGATCTTTTTCCTTCAACTGCATTTGTTCCATTTTCCTGATAGATTGCTTTCACTTCCTTCTAATTTTTTTTGTGAGTGGCACTCAATAGAAAACCAGAAGGAGAATGTTTGGAAAATATTGCAGGAAGTTGTTTTCTGTGCTTATGACTAGAACTTTTGCTGAAGAGCCAGACACACTGATAGATCTCATGTCAAGTATATATATTCCATAAAGTAATATGACAGGAAAAAATATGCAAGGGATGACAAAAACAATGTAATAAGTGCAATGTAGGAAAAAAAGTTTGCTAGGCATTTGGATGCATTTCTTGTGATTATTTTTTCACAAATTGCAGTTGTACTGGATGGTAAGAAACAATATAATCCTGGGAGCAATGGGAAGAAATATGGCCATGTGATGTGTAATAGGAACATTCTGAGAGCAGTGAGGAAATTGAGGTTCCCCAGGAAAATCCAGCAGGGTGGTTATTTGAACATGTCTTGGCCTGGAATAGATGCAGAAGAGAAGAATGTATTCAGTGTTGTGGCAACAGAACAATCTGAGTTGTAGGGTTTATTGACAGTATCTGCAGTTCTCCAGGTGAGAGAAGAGTCACCCTGAGCTCACAAAGTGTGCCCCTACCTCAGGGACTCATAGAGACACAGCAAGACCCAAACTTTCCTCACAAAAGCCACTTGGAACACAACTGAAATAGAGGCTTCTACAAATTCTGTTAAAATCCAGTAGGAGGGAAGCTGGAAATGTACATGGAGAAGGAAAATATGTCTACTGAAGTTATGCAAAGCAGATAGTTTTGTGGGTGGGCTGGTTGCCAATTCATCCACTCTCTCTGGACACAGAACAAACAAAAATGGCTATTTGTTATCAGTTTTAGTGCACAGACTGTCTGACCTATGCAGAACAAATATATTTGCTCTCTGTGACTTCTGACATATGGATTTTCTGGAGTAATGGTGCTCCTGGACAGGATTTTTCAGGATACCTCACTTCCTGACTGCCTAGGGGGTCCAGGAGACCCTGGGAAAGTTCTGAGCTGGGAGGACTTCTACTCCCCTTGTAGTTGCTAGTTAGTGTTGTCCTGAGTGAGGAGAACAGAATATAATACAGGAATCTCACTGATTCCCAAAGAGATCTCCTATGAAGGACATCATGTGAAGGGCTGTGCTGAGGGTCCAGAAAACACAACAAAAGCATGAAAAGAGTCTTGTTCCTTCCTACTCTCCAGATGGATTTGGTACATACACAATTGTATGCACATAAACTGAAAAAGGTCAGAGATATAAAGAGGAATTTGCAAGGATGAAGAAAACAATAATTTTAGCACAAGTGTCCCTGCTGTCACTTGGGAGGTCGGTGGCTTTAGAAAATGAATCTTCATTGAGTTATGCAGCTTTTGTCCCCAGCAGACCTTTGTGTCAAATGCAATCAACAACCATTCAAAAAGGATTTGTATCAGTCAACAAGGAACTCGAAGAAGAGCACAGTCCTAGCAGAGAAAAGAGGTTCAGGGGAATGAGAACGTCACTGCATTGCATGTGGAGTGCACAGCTCCTCTGTAAATAGCTATTGGAATACTAAAAATTGTCTAGTTTTAGAAACATGGAGTCACTTCAGGTTGTTATTAAATGTATGGTATGTGGATCTTCAGAGGGAATTACAGCATAATGTCTGCGTTTGGGTTTGAAATTCCATTCATATGGAGATATTCTTGCCTTCAAAACTGTATTAATCTGTCTAACTCATCTAAAATGTGACATCTTCTTGTTAGTGTTCAGATTATGGAGGCATGTGAAAAAAAAGAATAATGATGCAAATACTTTTTTTTTCTATATATGGCTTTTGTGAGAAAACAAACTATCGATAATAAAAAAAAAAAAATCCCTCAGCAGCAGTATAAATCCAGGTTTGCTTTGAGACTTAGGCTAAAAATTCTTTGGTAGGCTTGAAAAGATAACTGGATGATTTCTAAATAGGAAGGACTGTGGTTATACAATTTCCAGCAACTTTCTGATTCATAATCCTTTCTTTTTGAATCTGTTGCTTTTTTTCAAAGCTTTAAGAACTGCAGAAAAATCTATTGGTAGTTTAATTTTGTAATTGTCATGTCCCCTGACTAATTAGCCATGCAATATAAATGAGTACAACACAAAAGTAAATGTGTGGGAGGCTGATGAGATCATAGTTCTACTGCAGTTAGTTTGTTTAATTCTCAGTGAGTCTGAAGTTTGTGGAGCTGTCAAATAATTCTTTTATCGGGTCAAGGAGAAAAAATAAATAATTGGAATTCATACAGAAGAAACAGTATAGACGAAGTCTATTGCTGAAACTTTATGCTTCTGTTATCCACTATTGATAATATCCAAGTGGCATTGTAGTTGGATGGCTATTTGGGAATTGGGTGCTCATCTTCCAGAGTAGAAATGGATCATGGCCACTGGATATGAGAACTTGCACTGGTCTCCAGACTGTCCCCAGAGAGGAAGGAAACAAAATTACTGTTATGGATACTCAACAGTAGCACATCCAGCCTCTCTGATATCCCTGTGGAATAAGCATTGGTGGTCTGGGATAAGGGATGGAGTCCCTCAGCCTGAGCAAGATGGAAGGGAAGGAGAGGAAGAGAAGGAAACATTGGTGCCATGTTTCAGTGCTCAGGTGAAATTCTCCTCTGTCGTTTATTTGTGTGGCACCCAATGTAAACCTCAACAGTAATCTCAGCCAAATCAGTGGAATGATTGTAGAGAAAGGTGTTACAAATGGGACTAATGATTGACAGCATTTTGCCCTTAGAATTCAATTAAAGTTATTTACCAGATTGCTGTTTTCAGCATCTTTCTTATGAACTAATTTCAAGAAACAATAGCAATTACATATCTGTCAAGAAGTGTGATTTTCAGAGCAGTAAAGAGCAACAGTCCATGTGCACTCTTTTGCACATCTGCAGGAATTGATTCAGTGATTAACGTGGGGGATGGGATCCCACTAACTGCCCTGCCATGACTTCTAGAGGTGTATAAAGCTCATCTGTATGCTCAGGAATAATTACCAGAATCTTGGTAATTTGTGACCTACCTTGTAGAACTGCTTTTCCTTGCCTTAGCTGAATAACCCCTACCTTTACACCAAAGGTCTTTCCCAGCTAATTAAACTGGTTTCTTAGGAAGAATGTCCCGGCCATTTGGTCACATCTGTTTGATACAACACACGAGCATAAAACTCATTTCAGTAAGCCATGATCATGGAATCTGGGAGAAATCTTTTATAATGAATACGTGTTTAAAGAAGTGATTAAACACTGAAATTATTCAATGGAAATTCCATATGCCAAATGGTGAGATATAATAGATATCTGATCTGTTAAAAGGAAAAACCTTTTAAACTGATCGATCTTCTGTGCAACAATTTATGTCAGTGCCTTTTAAGATGATCCCATCTTAAATGGGTGGCTGACAAAGAAATATGTCTGATACAACTGCTAAATGAATAGATTTGCAATGTACTAAGGCCATACATTTTAAGAGGTCTCTCATGCATTTTGAGATGAGGTTAAAAATCCTGGCAGCTCTTAAAAAGCAGATTCTTAAGTGGTGTATTTTTTGTGCCATAATATTATGGCTCAATAACATAGCAGCATTACAGCAAGCATGGGTTTTCTCATTCTTCTTCTCAAGACTTTGTTTTCCAATGAACTAGACAAAAAAAATACTAGGTTGTGTTTTCAGTCTGAAATAATAAAAAAAAAGACATTTTAAAAAGAGACAGACTGTCTACAGCCATTTGACAAAGCCTGGAAGCAGTACCGTGTTCCCATTCCTTCATCCAGCCCATCATGGTCTTGTCCAAATTATCTGGTCCCTGGCTGGCCTCCAGGACTGACTGATGAAGGTTTTGTTTGCATGATTTTCTATTTCATTCCATCATCTTTAGATGTAAGAAAGTATTAAAAAATATCTGAGCTTACCACTCTTTTGCCCTAAGAATAAAGAGGAGGTGGTATCATCACCAATTTAACAGGGGCATTTTAGTCAATAACACAGTGTAAAGTTTTATCTCTAAAATGTATTACAGTGATGCATCCTGTGTCTCCTGCCATGCCTATCCTGTATTAGTTATTATGCAGAGCAATGTAAGATAGGAAAACAACCACAATTTTTCATCCTAATGGTTGCAGACAGTGACTGGTTAAAGGTGGGGAGCTTGTATTACTTACTCTTCCATATTCAAGTACGTATGCTACATTATATGTAGTATTCAACCAGGAAACATTTGTCCTGAAGAAGAGGGAAGAAAAGCATTTTGGGAATTTGCTTCCTTGTCTGCTTCCAGAAATAAGCACTAAAGTATGACTCCTTGTTGGGAGAAATGTTGGGCTCACAGAGACAGGAATATTTACCTAGAGATGAATCCTATAGAGGGTCTATGCTTTTCTCCTGTAAAACATGAGTCAAGTCATAGCTATAACTCAAAGCATATCTCTGTACTTAATGAAAAACCACATGCTGCTCACCAGTACATCTCCATCTGAGTCTGGGTGTACCATCTTTTTAAAATTAGAGAACAGTTGAGATTTAATGTTCACCAGTAAATTTCCCCTCTGCTCCCTTTCGGAGAGTGCTTCCGATTCACAGACATCTTTACAAGCCTATAACTCTTTATTTTTAGTGTCACTGTATTGCCTATGAGACCTCATCATAGGGGTGGGCAGCTATCTAAATAAGGTGAACATGCAGGACATAAAGATGATTTTCTAATCTCAAAGTAAGACAGGCAAGAATGTAGAAATAAATAAAAAAGAATGGTGAATACGAGAAAGCAATGAGGTAATATTGATTAACACGGTGTGTAGTATATCTCAGTGTGGCCCTAGCCAATGAAAAACAGTCACTTCACGAAAAGAGAGGTTTGAGGGACATTCTGGAGGAGGAGTAGTTATTTTTTCTCATGTTTATGGGAAGCTCCTGCAAAGAGGGAGTGATAGTATGGGAGAAAGCATCAAAGTGCCAACTTGAAAAATGAATCCTTTAAAAATGGAGTCCAGCGGTATGATCTGGTCAGAGATGGGGATACAACATGGTTTTGGAGGAGGAAACAAGAAGTTTATGTTTGACATAGGAGAGAAAGCAGGAGGAGTAAAATGAGAAAGACAGGGGATTAAGAACAATATTTTGCTTAAGACAGACATGTACTCATAAAGGCAAAGAGAAGAGAGCTGCACAAGCTGAAATTCATGATAAAAAAAAGTCTGGGTTAATTTCTAGCTGTTTTGGTATTTATAAAACTTATGCATACAAGACATGCTGGGTGGAAAATATCTGCAAGATTTCATCAGACGAGCTAGAAACTGATTAACTGATGGTGTCACCCACAGTGCTCCCAGACAAGAAATGTTCACTCAAATCTTCACTCAAATGAAGAGTGAATTCAGGTTAGGTCATCTGAGGCCAGAAAGTGTTATAAGTTAATAGAAAATTAGAGATGGAACATAATGTGTGGGTAATGTGGTTAATGCCAAAGGAAATCATCAGCAGCCAAAAGGAGAAGAGCCTGTTGTTCCCCAGGCACACCCTAATGAATGGAAGTTGCATTTGTCAGCTGCTGAGAGGGTTAGCGTGCAAAGCGATGTTTAATAGCCCGGTTTTTGCTGTTGATCACGTTGTTTGTTGTAAGATCTCTGCAGAGGTTACTGCTTTGTCCAAGCTGGTCCCAGTGTCATGGGAAGAAGCACCAAGGCTCATTTGGTGACAAAACCCCATTGCTGTACCTTGACCAGCTGTGGTCCCCAGGAGTCTGGAGGTGACCTTGGCCCAGCACTGCTGCCCTCAGGCCTCATCCTCGGCGCTGTCATGTCTTGGCCAAGAATAGCAATGCAGATGGTTTAATTTTAATCCATGGATAGGACAGATGATGCAGCACTTTGAAGTGCTAGGAACACCTTGCCAAGGTTATGAGGACTTACAGGCTGAGGGACAAGTGGAGAGATATTCCACATAGCATGGATCATGCATGAAATTCAGATAACCTGATGGACACAGCTGGGAGTGTGAAGAGGACACTGCCAGGAGAAAATTAATAGAGAGGTTAAAGATAGCATCTTGATTACTAAATATACTGCCAGCATGCTAGAGAGAGGCATTATATAAATTGACATAGAAGATAGTGCTGAAGAGCAAAGTAAATTTAAAAATAAAACCAATAAAATTTCTCACTTTGTATTTACAAAATTATATAGGAGGCCACAGATTTCTTCACTTTGAAGAACTCAGCTCATCTTAGCCCACAAATGGCAATGCCTTGTAGTGAGGTTCTAGGAGCAAGGGGAAACAATGTGTATGCCTAGTGGATTAACCTTGATATTTGTCTTGAAAGAAAAATTAAATACATTGTAAACTCAGGAGTATCTATTTTACCTGGAATAGAATGGCTTGGTCTGGAAGGCACCTAAAAGATCACCCAGTTCCAACCCCCAATTCCAAGTGGAGAGGGAGGGCATCCTTGGTCTGAAATTTTTGTCCTACGCTTCATTTTTCAAATACTGCATTACATTAGGCAGATGAAATGTGGTAACAAAGCAGTACCTAGATGATATCTTTTACCTTCCACATTTTTACAAAACCCAAGTTCTATTGTAGATGTGTGTTTCCACTACACACAGGTTTTTCCATCAATACAAGAATGCCTGATCCCGTGTTTAACATATTATTACACAGGCTCACTATGCAAGCTAATAGTTGTATTTGTGCCAATAAAAATTGATACAAAAGCCACATTTATTTCTATGTGAGTGTTTCCACCTTCACATGGAGATGTTATTTTGGCGTGTCACTGGGCAGGGGAAGATCTCTATCCCCAACACCACAACATTCCACCACTGGAACCCGTCTTCTGCTGCTACCTTTGGAAGCCATAATGCAGAGATGTGGTTAAAAAACATGGGAAGGGGATGGTTCCCAGTACTTGGTTTGGAAATTTTAGCAGAGGCCAGGCACCTGAGTAGCCTGTGGGCACATATGTGTGTGGGTAGGTGTGCTCAGCCATGAGCAGGCACCGAGATGCCACAGGAGGGAGGACAGGACATCCCCCCGTGTCTGTCTCCCCGTTGTGCCATGGATCACATCCCAGAGCTGCTTCAGCAGGAGCTCTCAGGCTCTGTTTCTCTTCATGTGAATCAGGCTCAAAAGCCCACATATGAATATTTAAACAAAGGCATTATCAAACCTGCCTGGCAAATGTAATAAGAATGTATTTTTGAAGAAAATACGCTACCAAAATGACAGATAGCCACATTTTTCACTTCTTCCATTCAAAGTGCTCTTAGTGTTAATTTGTGAATTAAGGTTCCTAATGAAAATAGTACTTTATGCAGTAAGGGTGGTATTATATTTTCTTAATCTATTTTACAGAGTCCCTTTTGCAGTTCAGGCTGTTCTCATTTAAAAGCTAAGGCTTGTTTTGTATTTCACTGCTTGTCGCCAGCTTGCTGACAAAACTAAAGGCTATGAATTTGTTAGACCTTACTTTATAATATATTCTGTTTATCATCATTTCTTTTTCATTATGGTGGTGTTATTTTCACTGCTGTACTGAAGGTGCTGTCAAAATTTCCATTATAAATACTGTTTCTGAGGGTTTGTGAGTCTAAGAGTTCTGTATTAAAATCCTTTCTGGCTCAAATTTGGCATGCAAGTCTCAGCATAGAACTGTTTTCTTTACTTTCAGTTTAAATTGGCTTTGTTATCTTTTTAAAAGAAATTTGCATGTAAGTATCAGGAGCCACACATAGAGTACAGTCTCATATATTTAAATAACAGCAAGACAAACATATATTTACAGAAAATGTTTCTGAATTTCAATAGGTATCAGTCTACAAGCACTATGTGGAAGAAAAAAAACCCTGATAAAATAGACCTATTCCATAAATCCACATTGACAATTTCATGACTCCTAGGTTACTGCAGCAGATTTATAAGGTAATGAGTAAAGATGCTGTGTTCAATGTTTGACAGAGATGCAAAACAAAAGTGTAGAAGTTGCAATGGAGGAATAGATATATCATCACACCAGCAAAGGCAGGTGTTTGTGTTTGGTGGGATCCTATCGAGGGAAGCAAGAACAATCTTTCAGTGACCTCTCATTTCATGAGACATTCAAGATGCTTAGTAAGAGTTTCTCTACATTTGATTTTATAGAACATAATTTGTCCTGTCACTCCTCTGCTTTCACTGACTTCGCGGGGATGATACACCTGCCTGATGATTCTCCCTGCTGTAATGCCTTCTAACAGCTTCTTCTTGTGGTTTAGTTTATCTAGTCACCTCAAAAGTCTTATGGTTACCGCTTTTCCTCCTGTAAACTTAAAACATCTTACAATGGCAGGAAAAGTAAGCAGTGCTTGAAAATGCTAGAAGAAATATCTCTCAATTAAAAAGGTGCAAACGATTAAAAAAAAAAAAAAAAGCGTGGGATATGCATCAGACAGCACTCAAAGAATAACAGTTCTAGAAAAATTAAAAAAACACAGATGTTTCTCACGCTTTCATTTCTGGCAGTGTGCAGTTTTCTTAAAACAAAATAAGGACTGAAAAGGGGTGATTTCCCCCCTGGTTTATTTTATGCCTCCCCTGCCCGATCTGAGGCTCAAACTCTGGCACTGGGGGCGCTGCCTGCAGAGCAAAGCTCTGCCTCCCTTCAGTCTTGGACACTAAACATGTCTAGAGAGGACCTGTCTGGAGATGTGTTGTGCTAAAACCTCCTGAGAAAAGACTGCAGGAAGATTCCTAAGCACATTTGCAGCGCTTGTTTCCAAGCAGATCAAGAGTTGCAATTCCATGGAATACTGGTTTGTGTAGCCCCGGTACCCCTCCAGTGCCACAAAAGCGCGGCACACAGCTGGGTGGAGGGAGCACTGTGTGTTTCCTCTGAAGGGCACCCCTGCACCCCTGTGCTCCCCATTGCCTCCCAGAGACCTCCAGATATCTTCAGAAACCTCTTTCTAAAGCCTTGACAGTTTGAGGTTCTTGTTTTCCTTTTTCTTTCTTTTCCTTTAATAGTGATCACAACATCTGTAACTGCCTTTGGAGACTAAGAAATTTCCATGGCTCAGAGCATAGGCAATCTTGTCTGATTAATATCAGTAGATATCACTGTGTATGTGTGTGAGTGCAATTTTTTTTTTTCAAATATGGTTCATTAGAGAAAAAAATCCCCAGTGATTGAAGTATGTAAGAGATATTATGGTTTTTAACAGAGGCAGAAGAGAATATTGTGGCAATATTCGTGAGGGCTGACACTACTACCCATCCCTGTGGTCTATCCCCCTCGTGTTCCTGTAGCCACAGAGACACCCAGCAGGTAGAGGGGGGTACAGCCCTAAGGAATCCAGCAGCACCCAGTGGGGTGGCAGATGCTGTTTTTGCCTTGCGTGCTCACTGAAACAGATCCAGAAATCATGGCAAGACACCAGACTCCTTTTTGATATTCCCAGCTGAAATACTTGCAGGAGCTCCCAGGTCCTTCAGTCAAATGATATTTCACTGGGTATGAAGAAGAGTAACTAAAATAATCCTTCAAGCAGAAGAAGCAAAATAGCAAAGGTGCAAAATTGCCCATTTGCTGAATATTTATTTAGTGGAAAACAGTTCTATATAATGGCCCAGTATTGTAGAGATGTATTTTGCTTCATGTATATACACAAATGACTGTGCTTCAGGGAAATGCACAGGTGAAGCTTAATCTTTCCCCAGAACCATTTTGTGAAATGACTGATAGTGTAATTCATTTTTCCTTATATGTCCTAAAGTAAAAAAAAAAAAAAAAAAGGGTAGTCATATGCACAGTCAGCAAGGGATGCTGCTGTGGTACCCTTTTTATGGACTAGATAATAATAGAGCATTAGAGAGTCTTTCAAGTTTCTTCTCCTTCAAAAGCCTCTCTATATTAACATATCTTACAAAAAAAAAAAAAAAAGGCAAATTCTTTCACTTTTAGAAACTACATTGTAGTATTGAGTTTTGGTGAGGAGCTTGGGAGTATAAATAGAATTGTAGTGTTGCCTTTTGAATAGCAATTTATTTAATCTTTGAAAGATATTGCAGCAAGAATATAAGTAAAGGAAGAAAAAAGAGAGCAAATGTGCAAATCTAAGAGTAACACTGAGGTGAATAAGTGTGGAGCTGTAGCTATTTCTCAGCAGAACATGGCAAGCTCGTGGGACTGACATTATGTCAATAGTGCATTTCTCTGATTCATTTTTTCATTTTAAAGAAAGGAATGAAAGAAGTCAGATAAATACAGCAGAGGCATCTCTAGGAATAAGATTCTGCTGATATGTGGACTTATATCTAAACATGTTTTCATAACTTCACTCCTGTAATGGTTAAAACCCTTCTGATTTTCAGCTCCATTTATTAATGAACATTTATTCTGTTTGTTTTCCTCTTGTGTTGTGATTAAGTTCAGCAGCTCCTCCTAGTTCCCAGTGTTAAGCTCCATGCTGTATTGAGGGAGGAGATCATGTCCCCTCTCAGCCTTCCAGAAGTGGTGAATTGTTCCATTCCCTCACCCGTGGGCATCCTTTGAACAGGAGTACAATGTGCTCGTCCCTTCTTTCCCAACACTCACTGAAAAGTTGGCTTCCTGCCACTTGTCACTCAAGAAGCAAAGGCAAGAGTGGTTGAAATTGCACAAATGTCTCTATTATTGTTCAGCTTGTTTTGCCTATCCCTCTGGTGACCAGAGCTGAACAGTAAGTCCTGATACAGACGACAAAAATCTGCAGTACACAGGAAAAAATGGTCCAAAGGTAACATTCAGGTACACTTGGGCCAACTTTAGCAATCCCATGGATTATTATAAAAAAGATTTTCACTATTTCCACTATTAATCATAGCAGAACGGTACCCAAAGACTAATCTGTTTTTTATTACCTGTAGTTTCCTGTAGGAGACCAAGATTTCCATTTGGATGTTCCTACAGGGAAATATCTGAGTGATGTCCAGCAGCTCTGGAGGACCCAGTGGAGGGTGCAGAGGGCATCATTTTCTCTTACTACAAGAGAGACATCAATAACACTGTTCCCCTCTCTAGGCTGCTCTTTCCTTCATGGAGGTTGCACTGCTCATCCCCACAGAGGCACAGAGCAGTGGGTTCAGTGCCAGTGAGTTTAATGTGGTGCAGTAAAGTCAGGGCAAAACAAAGAATCAGTTTTGGATGAAAGACACAAACCCCTCCAAGAAACATAAACCCCAGGCTTCATTAACACAGTCCTCATTGCCATCAATTATATATGTAGCATGTTTAATATTAATTGCTGCTGTGAAAACTCTACACTTCTCTTTCTTTATGAATCACAGAATCATAGAATGGCCTGGGTTGGAAGGCACCTTAAAGACCGTCTCATTTCAACCCCCCTGTCATGGGTGGGGACATCTTCCACTAGACCAAGTTGTTCAGAATCCTATCCAGCCTGACCTTGAAAACAAGGAAAAAAAAATAACATAAAACTACTTATGCTCCCCACATAGCAAAGAGGTGCAAACCAAAGTTGTTCTCCTGCATACAGATGCTGTGCATCTGTAATGAATCAAAAATCAAGGATCCAGATCTTTCAGATGGAAGTTTGAAATTCAAATCCAAGAGGAACATTCCCTGTGTTCCACTGCCCTTGGCTCTTAGAGGTAACTTTGATAGCACTAAACCTGGATTCAAAGCTTGAGTTTCACATCCAGGCTTTTTGGCTTGAGACCATCTTTTAAAAATAAAAATGAAGCAACCCCAAAATATACAATCTCAGTTTCTGCCACATAAGCTACAGCAGGAGAGAATCCTACCCTAATGACCCTGACCTAGAATAAGTGAAAGCCTGCTTAAACACTGCTTGCCCATTTAGGAAAATTTATGGCACCCTAAGTGCTGAACATTTGGTCACAGCACTTTCACTGCAGGTTGGCCTAATGAGTCTGTAATCATCATCTTTTTGTTGAAGGTTTTCATCCCATCAGGGTTGGTCTGACATTCACCATAGTGCTCACATTTTTGAGGGGGAGGAACTACCAAAGCAAACAGGTACTGGAAGCAGCAATTTGGGAATGGTGGCAGGAGGGTGGGACAAGGGATGCAGCTGGGGCTCAGTACAGCACTGGGACCCTCTGGAAGGGACAGCTGGGCTGGTGGGAAGAGCCCTTATGCCATTCATATTGCTCACACTGCCATGTGAAACTGTATCTAATATCTAATTTTGAAAAATACAGAAGTTCAGTGAAAAATATATTTCATTTTAAGTACACGTAGATATGCAACTGGCTAGGGAAAAGGATATTTAAACTGTGATGTTCAAAGATGGTGAAGGTGTCTCATTTGCTTCCTCACAGTCCTGAGTCACCTGAACTGCTGCAAATATATTCCAAATATTTGGAATACAGCATAGAATTGTTGAAAGTAAATTTTGTAGAATGGTGACTTCAAAAGTAAACCATTGCTACAGGCAAAATCTTGTTACCGGGAGCTCTTCAGAGATGGGTGTTGAATTCTTCCCTTCCTTAGTCTGGTTTTACACCAAAGCATCTCTTTTTCCTACTGGGGTTGTGATTTGAACCCGTGCAGGATGGCAGAGACAACATCCCTTGGTAAGAAGGATGTGTATAAAATAGGAAAGCTGTGTCCCTGCCCTCGTGCACTAGGTGCCATTTCCAGTGGGGGGCACAAAGCACAGACAGGGAAGGGAGCACTCCTGTCCTGCCCAGGAAAAGTTGCAACATGCTTGTTCAATAGGGAGAAAAGATGACACTGGCATCCCTTCTTCCACTAATATTTAAAGACAATTATCTTCTATATGAATTGCAATTCCTCTACTTTGCAATGGTGTAGAATATTCCAGTATTAAAATGTTATTAGGAAAACATTCTCCACTGAGAAGAATGCTGTAAGAGACAGGGGATTTTTTTGTTGTTGTTGTTGTTTTCTTTTTTCTTTTTTTTTAATCTAGGTATAGTGTCTTTAAAACATTTTCTTATTAAATATCTTTTGCCCCCATGCACTTCCATTACACAACAGTAATGCTCACTAAGATGTCATGATATTATTTTATTGCTGTAAAGTCAACACAAACCTAACTGCTTTTATGAAATTTGTTCAGCACAAGATCCTCAGAGAAAGAAAAGTAAATTTGTTAAATGTCTCATGTCACCAAATTTGATTCCTTTTCCCCCCAAAAAAACCCATTCCTGTCAAGAAAATATCACCCAGCTGTCAACAGATGTCACATTTCATGTTGGAAAGGAAGAATACAACCTGCAAAAAAATTTATCCAAATTCACATCAGCTTGAAGGAAGTAGAAGAAAAAGAAAAAGAAATCTGTTTCAAATAATTTCCATAAAGTTTCAGAGAGGGTGGTGAGGTTCTGAGTTCAGCATGCAGAGAGCACAGCACACAAGGCATTGGCTCTCCATGGGTCCTGGAGCTGAGGGAGCACAGTGTGAACATTCTCCTTCTTGGACAGCCCTGGAATTTTACTTAGCAGCACCCACAGGATGCACAATGATTAGAATCACAGAATTATTTAGGCTGGTAAAGACCTCTAAGATCATCAGATCCAATCCATGAACCCTGCCAAGCCCGCCAATGAAATCTGTCCCTAAGTGCCATTGACAACTTTTTAAAGTTTTAATTTTAGAGGATATTACTAAAAAAGCCCTTAAATAATCATCCAACACATTTGATATTTTAATGGATTCTTCTGAAGTCTGTATCAGAGTAAAACTCAAGATGTACAGGCGTATAGATTAAAAATTTGGAGGATAGACATGAGCTTTAGGCTACCAGCTTTAAACAAAATCAAGGCATCTGAGAAGTTGCTGAGGATCAGCTCCTGTGCAAACACGTGAGGAGGGAGCTGAGGGCTGAGCAAGTCACAGTAAGAGAGAGGAGATGCCTCAGAGAGTGCCAAACCTATAATTGGGATGTACAACACCCCTGTGAAGGAGATGTTATTATTCCCATTTTTACAGATGGAGAAATATTTTGGGTGTGACTTTTTTAATTTACTCACAACATTTATTTCACAAAGAAGAAAAGCAGAATGAACAGCTGTGGCTGCCCTGTTAGAATGGAAAGCAAAGAAATACCTCTCTGGAAACAACTTGCAAGGAGAACACAGCACTTGCCCTTTCTGGGTTTCAGTTACAGAGGTGACTTCCTCAATGGCAGCAATGTGTCCCAGGAGCCCCAGTGGTGAAGGTAAGGAAGGAAGTCAGTGTGTTAGGAATTTAGCTTCTTCTTTCCATTTATGTCCTGTAATATCCTCCCCCAGTCTGGTCTGTTGCCCCAGTGGTTTACCTTTTGGGGTCACTTGTCATATGGTGTTGAATGATTTGGGAAAAAAAAAACCTCAAAAAAACACAAGAAAATAAAAATTAAAAGTCCAGAGCCTATGTGAAGAATAATCCAGCAGGTATACTGGGTTGATGGAAGTTGAAAATTAGGTTAATCCAGTTTCTACAAAAATGTAGGGCTTGGTTTAGTTCTTAATAAACAACTGAGTTGACAGTTCCAAATTTGTGAGAGCACCCCATCTAATAAGAATTTGACATTACCACAGTGGTGTCCTGGCCCCCTGGAGGGGCCAGAACAGACTTCAATATTAACACATGAACTCACATCATATAATGAGATTTGGGTCCAAAACCATTCCAACTAGACTTTCACAGTGGTCCAGCCTATTTCAACAGATCTCCACCCAAAAAGCCTCAAAGGCAGTCATCCACATCAGCTAAAGGCTGCCTCAGGGTTTCTGCAGAAAAAGAAATCTAGTGCTTTTCTACACTTTTTCTTGTTTTACTTATTTGTCTATTCTTTTATTTTTGTCAAAAAGGCTTCTTGATCCTACCAATCTTGCTGAGGAGAAACCTTTTCCCACAATTCTTCTTTGGTATTTAAGATCATATTAGAAAATTCAACATTTATCTCTGTCCATTATTCAATTTTGTCTCTCTCAATATCCAATAGAAAGATGCTGTGACTATCAATACATGTTGGTGATTTCAATATTTGATTTTTTTCCCCCCTTCAGTACAATTATCTGTGTCAGCTTCTTTCTGTTTCAAAACTTTGACTGCAGGATTGCCACGTTTACCACATTTGTGCCCTCAGAGCGAATAGAACAAAATATTTCTGGATAGCCAGGGAACTACTAGATGATCAATTGCGCTGTGTCCTTTTCCTCGAAGTCTAATTGCAGCCTACCAGCAAAATCCTCCTTCCTCATTGATTACCTCTCTTGCTTTATTTCTTACTGATTCGTTTCTCCCAGTCGCAGCTTTAATTAACAGGGCTTACTCTTCTTTTCCCAAACATTCAGAAACTCCTTGACCAGCTATGAGACAGGTACAACCTGTTCTTGGTCACATCAAGAGATCATAGCTCTGCTGTTATAAATTCTTGCAACTGAACTTTTTAGCTTTCTGTTGCCTTCTGTGTGTGTGTGTGTGTATTTTTAAAGCACTTCTAGAGAAAGCCCTTTATCTTTTCAAACCAATAACAGGTCAATGAAATTATTTTACATTCTGCAGCTGCAATCTTCCTATCTCTCATGGAGTGGCAATCATTTGCTCTCATGATTGACCCTTTTTCTTCAGTTTGTTGGAAAAATATACTAACAGCTTTGCCCTTTTTCTTTTGTTTTGGCTCTTGGCTGTGGGATGGTGGCAACTGATGTGCTCTGTCTGGGTGCATTTACTGACACAGGAACTTGTTAGAGTGTAAATATGCTGCAAGGAGAATGATATTACCAAGTCTCGTGGATAATATAAATGTTACCATAGAAATAGTATAGGGAAAAAATAAATCTAATTAAAGACTTTTATCTGACAAGAGTTTTGATTGTACTCGGCTAAACCTGAAATCAAGTGCTTGTGTTCGACAGTGACTTAAATCTTCCTGAGTGCATGCATAAACCTATTGACTTTGAGCCAGTATTTCTTTTCATATTGGTGTGTGAGTCTGGAAAAATCAAGGCTGGCTAAGTTGACTTCAAGGTTGGGCAGCTTGACTCTGTTATTTAGGCACCTTGGGGATGTCAAAGAAAAGTTGAAAGGTTTCTTGAAAGCAAAATATTCTTTCTTTTGGGTGTGTGGGAGAAGGTCATGGTGCTCTGTATCACACAAAGCCAAGAAAAGCAGATTTGGAGATAGATGATACCCTCAGAAGTTGTTTTTGCTGCATTTCTGAATAGAGCTCAGCTTTTACTTTGTTGGTTTAGAAGCTCCTTCCTTAAATGCCTAAGAATTGCATTGGACTTGATGAAATTTACAGCTGTGCAGACAGCAAACATGACAGATACTTGCCTTCTACTCAAGACCTACTTGAAATTACAGGAATAGAAATAAACTTTCTTATAGTGCAGGTAACAGCATTGCCTATCTTGATGTCAGCTGGTACAAAACCCCTATGTCTCAGGCTTTTTGCCCCAGGGACTCTCCCAGGTTCACTAACACTTGCAGGAATTTATGCCAAGTTATTCAGCTTTCCTGTTCATCCTCTCATTCTCCATTCACCCATTGGCCATAAACAGCAGGGCAGAAGTCTGGAACAAAGGCTAAGCACACTGGAAAATATCTCACCAGCCTGAAATAATCTGAAAGCAGATTTAGGAGCCCCATTCTACTTTGTCATAAAAGCAGTGCTGTTGGTATGGCTACTAATATTTGGATAATAATTAGGTGCATTTTTTTTCTGATGCATTGTTATTGAAATTCTGTACCTTCATGAGCAACTTTATCACTGCAGGGATGCCAAGCCTGTGAGAGAAAAGCCAAACAAGGTAAGTAAGAAGGTTCAAGGAATGGTAGATCCATCTTAAAATGAGACAAGGAATGGGAAGGGCAGTTTAGCAGACTCAGAAGTGAGTAGTCATGACAAAGAGCTTATGGAGTTTGCATTGTGTGCACGATGCACAGGCAGACAGCTGGGTTAGACTGATTTGTTTCCAAGCTCAAGCAATTTCCCAGTGCAACCACATTGTGCAGATCATTGAGCAAAAACTGCAGAGCATCATTTCATCTCTAACTCTGCAAGCTCTTGCTGGGCTAATTAACTGACCAAAGGCAAACTCTTTGGATAGTTCCTACCCAAGAAATATGTCAGTGTGTTCAGGTGCTCTGCTCCTAGGGTTACTCACAGCATAATTTGACAAAATTTTTAGTTTTCTGTGAAAGAACTCCTAGGAGAACAGCACCCACAATTGTCATCCCACATCAGCAGCTCACAGTTACCCTCCCATTAACTCCCAACAAGGTCAAAACCATAGTTTCTAATACATCTTTGTTCTTTAGGTAATGCTATCAAAGCAAGAAAAACCCCAAGCAAACAAACAAACAAACAAACAAAAAAAAATCAAAGATTCCTGGCCTTATTTCCACCCAAATGTTTTCCAAAGGTGCGTTTGCACCATGGCTGGTCATGACGTGTCATCATCTACCTGCACTTTTTTTCCTCTGGGCAATACTTTCTGCCTTGATGTTTCAGAAATGTGGGTCCATTATACCTTACTGTGCCACACTGAGAATGGTTTGAGTTTTGTCCCCTCGCTGTGCATTCAGATCAGAAACAACGCCCAGTTGTCCCCTGTGTACAGTCTGAAAGGAAAGGGCCCATTTCATGATGTAAAAATGCTCACTAAGGAGCAAAACAGAAAAGCAAAGACTGAGCTCATTCTCCCAGTGTAGCAGAGAGAGGAAGCCTGAGAAGCAAAAATGTCCTTGCTGATTTCAGAAAAGAGCCTTCCGTTGATAAAGATCTTGCCAATATGGATCTTTCTTTTCAATTTGGAGAAGTCAAGCAGGCAAAATCCTTTCTTGTTGATAAACCTTTCTCTTTATCTGCTTTGTGAGACAATGAGTACATACATTATCTATTATTTGACAGCTTTACAGGTGTAAGATTCTCAATATTGCTGTGTGCTGCCAATCTTTTTATGATCTGGCACCGTGAACTCCCAAATGTCCCCTGTGACAACAGTCCCTACAGCTGATCTACCAACACCAAATTAACAGTGCAATATCAGCAATCAGAAGTGATGCACGTTAATTAAAGATCCAGTGATGATTGTTGGTTGGTGATTGGCCATGGGCTTCTCCAAGGTTTGGCCAGGTGTGTGGATTGTCCACAAAAACAACTGGGCAACCTTTTGCTGAGCTCTTTCCCTGCTCTGTGTGCTGCTGCCATTGGCACAGCTGTGCTTCCCCCACGCCACCATCAGCTCTGCTTTGCCACTGCAAGCCCTGACTGCAATCCAAATATTTCCTTTCTGCAGGACAGGGAGCTGCTGTAAACCACAGGTCCCAGGTGCTGAGCACAGCGTGCATGAGGTGTTTGGCAGGGGAGGCTGATGAAGGGAAATTTTCATTCAGTGAGCATAGCAATACACGGGTACTTCTGACTAAAGACATTTTAATTACAAAAGTTAGGATAATAGGCAACCTGGCACTATCAGGCCATGGAAAAAACCTACAGCCAGCTTACAGGGCAACCAAAGCTCCCACAGTGTTGCACATCTGATACCAATTCTGTATTCCCTTTCTTTTTGCTATCTTCCCCCTGCTGAAGAAAAAGGAGGAAAAGAAGTGCAGCGTTTTTACAATTCTGCCTCTTTGTGCCTCCATGTATGGCAGGAAATGGATTCTAAAAAGCTGCCAATAAAACTGTAAAAATGACATTCAGAAGTACTTCTGAAAAATTCTGATTACACTTTACATCTGGTGAAAAGACATGAAGGCTTCACTGATATCAGAACAATCCATCAGCTTTCACTCTGCATAATTATTCCTTGCCAAAATGGTACTCAGGCAAGAGGCTGAAAAATGCCCTTAAGTTCTTATGACCTCCAGCTGTGGCAAGTGTTGCTATCTGTGCTACTATTGCCAGCAACTATTTGTTTGAAATCCCAGTTACAATTAGATTAATTGCAAGAACTAATGAACTTAATTAATGGAAAGAACAAATATTTGTTTTTAAATGAGATTTTTAGATTGCACTTTCTCCTACTCTTTCAATGTGCTGTTTCCTAAAGATGAAGTCAAGCACCACCAGTAAATTTTTACTTTGCAGCTCTTGTAACATTCACATCCATGTTCCACTTCACCAATATTTTTTAGGATGCACTGTCTGAGAGGGAAAATTAGATCTTTCCAGAAACTGCATATTCAGAATGAGATAATTGCTCACCTGGTTCCCATCAGCTCATGTTCTGGACATCTCAGTGGCTGCTGAAGCGTGAGACCTGTGTCTTCCACAGCTGCTCCAGGAAGAGAGGGAAACTGTAAAAACAAGGTAGTGATCCATGCTCCTTGGCAGAGGCTGGTTTAGGCCGTGCACCAGCTCCTTCTGCTTTTGCTGTCCACCGCCATGGTGTACATCAGCTCAAATCCAGGAGCAGGTTTGTGAGGTGCATCTCTGCTCAGCACAGAGGCAAGAACAGTTCCCATCTCTGGGATGGGAGCAGAGCCTGGTGGCATCTCAGTGCCACCTACTTAGACATGCTTGGCTATTGTATATTGCATGTATTCATTGGAAATTTCCGGTTAGTCAACTGAACTACAGGAGGGTTTTTTGGTTTTTAATAATATTTTTCAGTGTTTTCAGACCAGCATGGTTTTCATTTTGTGTTCTAGAAGTTTTGATTTCATCTCAGTGTGATTAGGAGACATTTAATGCATCATCCCACTGAGGGGCCCATCCCACTGTGTAGCTGCTCCTTTCCCCTGCTCTGACTGCGGAGCTTCTGCTAAGAAGAACTCCCTGCAGCTGTAATTTTGGAACCTACTTGCACATTAGAGAGAGAAGTGAGAAAGAAGTTTCCTTTCAGGGTAGAGTCTCCGTGTTCAAGCTGCATTTGCTCACATACATTTCATACACACTTGGACATGGATAAGTGTTTATATACACTGAAGTGTAACTGCAGCACTTATCTCCCCTCACTGACCATCCACTGACCCTGAGCACAGTTACATCATTCCACAAATTAAAGATAGATCATTATATCATCCTTTCTCAAACAGATAAAGAGAAAACACCAAACCCTTAGCAAGTCAATCCTACACATTTCCTTATTTAAATATGTAACCTTACAAGTATACTGAAAATCCTATTGCAGTGTTTATTTGATGTGAGGAAATTGTGCTCTGTGTGGAAGCTCCTGCCTGTGAACCATCACGCCCCAGGCTCTGGCACTCCCCAAAGTGTTCTCTGCACTCAATCCGTGTGTCCGTGCCCTGTTGGAAACACAAACAAGTATCTGTTTGAAAGGCCTTTAGAAGCACAGCACGTTGTATAAGAAAGCACACGTTCCACAAGCCAGAGATATTTCTTCATTTTATAATTTTCACTTTATTTATTCCTATCTGGTTATTTTGGCCAAGAATGTGTTGTCATTAAGTGCCCAGAAGGAAAAGGATATTTTGCCCCTGTATCAAGATTTTTTCCTTTCCAAGATATTTCAGATACTTTGTAGAGATTTCCAGAATCAGATGCAGTATCTGTTCACATTGTCTTATCATTATTATTCTTTTTTCCTCTACTTTCTACAGACAGCTATTTACAAATGATACACCTACACATTATGCAATGTATAGAAGAGGGAAGGGAGCCATGCAATTTAGACCAAACTACAATGTTTTTGATGATTCTAAATCTGCTGAAACTGTTGCTATGTTACATGAAGACATTTTGTGGCACCAGAAATTATTGAAGAGATTGAAGAGCCATGCCAGATGAAACACAGGGCGTTGAAATTCTAGTACATCCTCTTATGGCTTTGCAAAATTTGAAAAGGTTACTACAGAAGTTTCCTTCAAAGTGGAAAGAAATCCCTTGCTTGGAGCTTAATTGTGAGAAATGTAAGTGCCAGGATATTCTCTCAGTGTTATTTTTCAGTTGTCTGTTTATGTTTGGTGGGGTTTTTTTTGACCCTCAAATGCTTTTCTTTCAAAGGCTTCTCCTTAAGAGCCATGCTAGCGCAGTTTATTGTATATGTAAGAATGCTATAAAGAGTGATTTCCCTATAGATTTATCAGAGTGGGCTCCAGTGAGCCTGTTAAAAATCCATTGTATAATAGCTTTCATATTTTCAATGAGACTGAAGCTTTCCTGGTACAAAAGATTATTTATCAAACAATTTGGATTAGGCTGTTATTTGTAACCCACACTAAGAGTAGCACACAACACATGATTTGAGAACAGTTTAGAAATCAGAATGAAAAATGAGAAAATCACAGTTCCAGCTTTCTCCTGTTTGGAGATACCTGTTCTGGAGGTCATGTCGCCTCATTGTGGTGGCTGCCTGGGCTTGGATAATAGTTCTGAATATTTGCCTTGGGCCTTCGGCCCTCATCCTACCTTCTCCTCCTCATCCTCTCTCCTCTGCTCTCTCCTTTCCCTTGCTTCACTCTTCCTACCTAAGCAGAGTCTCCTAAAGGTAAGAGTTTAAATAAGAGTAGGGACAGTGACTAGCAGAAAGGGCTCAGCAATTAAAAGGAGAAGGACAGACATCACAGGAGCTGATTTAAAGCTGTTATCACAGGATTAATAATTTGGTGCTATGCCAGTCACCAAATGCTCCAGGCACCAGACACTTTAGGCTTCTCCCTGTTTGCCTGTGGGATTTCTGCACTCCCCTGCAGCATATTGGCCTCAGGTAAATACAGCAGGGAGTTAAAATCCTAAATTCAAGGAAACTCTGTTCTTCCCAAATTCCCAGGAGAAATTTGAAACCATCTTACAGTGCATTTCAATTTTCATATGAATTTCCAGTGGTACTACGAAGGGATGAAATTTGAACAATGCAGATTGTCAAATAATTGGCATCTACATGAAATGTTCTCATCTCCAGAGGATATCCACAAATTATATATCTTGATTTAGAAGGAACATGTGAGAAGTACTGATGAAGGCCTGTGAGCCTCATACTGATGTCAGTAAGTCTTGGAGGTGCCCAAGAAACCAGAGGATTTACCCATGGGTTTGTGGCCTTAAGAGAATGGCATGGGACCAAATAGAACAGCTACTGTGGGTTCTTGTAAGGGGCTACAGGAGAGCTGGAGAGGGACTTTGGATGAGGGCCTGGAGTGACAGGACAAGGGGGAATGGATTCGCTCTGAAATTGGGCTGGGTTAGATTGGATGTTGTGAAGAAATTCTTCCTTGTGAAGGAGGGGAGGCCCTGGCACAGGGTGGATAGTGGAAGGTGTCCCTGCCCATGGGAAGGAGTTTGGATTAGATGGGTGTTCAAACCACAGCCAAACCAGACCCTTTCATGAATCAATGATTCAGTGAAATCAGCAAGGACCTGAAAACCTTTTCTCCTCTATTGCCATCACCAATGATTGACCATTTCCAAATATAGAGTAAGACAGTAAGCTTTTTGTTTTGTTTTGTTTTGTTTTGTTTTTTAGATGCATAGGAACATAAATAATTCAATTCATTTTCCTATGTTAGCATTAATAAAGGCTTTTCCCCTCACAGAAAACAAATAGCTGCAATTCACAGGCAACGGAGATGGGGTGAGGAGAAGAGTGATATTGGTCTGTATAGATTCTTATATAACCACTCCGTGCAGAAAGTGCAAAACAAAAATTGTATATATATGTATTAAAAAATCCGTTGTGGGCCAGAAATTTTGTTTTTGATGTTCTTTAGATTTACAGTGCTTCTTGTAAGTTTTGTTTGTTGTGTTGTATTTCTTAATGATCGACTTGCTGCAGTAAATAATTCAGGAAATCATCCTGTACTCTATTGTTCTTCAGGCATATGGATTTTTTTTTTGTCTTCAAAGCTCCAGTTTCTACTGTATGTTGAAATTTCAAAGCTCTCTGAGGAACTGAATACAGGTTTGTAATTATAACAATTTCTAGCCTAGTACCTGTACATCTGCTGTACCCTTTGGGGAATAGAGTGCAACAAAATGTATCAATTCCCTCTGGAGAAAATGTGACAGCCTTTCTATTTCCTTGCTTTCCAGACCACCTAGGCTTATTATTTTTAGAACATTATGGATTGTTATTAAGCAGTAGTGGATTGTTGTGGAAACACAGGCAGACAAGGTGCACAGCATTGCCCTTCTGAAGGAAACCAACCCCATGAGCACAGCTCCTCCTTCCGCAGCGCTGCGGCTGCGTTTCCCTGGTCTATAACAGACACAGAAACAAGGGCTTTACAGCCTCAGTCTTTTATAGAAAGATAGCTGGAGGTCTCCAGCAAAAAACTGCTATTAACAGCTTTTGGTCACATAGAAACATCTTTCATGGGAAACCGCTTAAAGGTGTTCAAGTCTGATAAGTGTAACAAATACTGCAAATTTCCAGTTCTTCTTTTTTTTTCTTTTTTTCTTTTTTTTCCCTGAAATAAACCTTCCCTTGTGCAGGCACATATGCATAGGCAATATAAACCATTATGAGCAATTGAACTTTGGGAAATGCTTTTTAACACACTGTTCTGTATCACTCCGTTGCATACATATTATTTCATGTAGAAGGCTGAAATGATGCTCTGAGCTGTCAAATAAATATTATGCTCTAAAATGAAAATATTATGTTTCTGGAAGACAACTTTATTGCCTTTTTTTGAAAGTATCACACATTGATGATGATCTAATTGATTTTTACCTGTAGAGCTCCTATTAAATAAAAAAATTAGGACACCTAGGAAGGTGTTAAACTTGTAGGGAAAACCCAGCTTTAGTAAAGTTAATGGCAAAAATCCCATTTGCACCTTGGTGCTTTCTCAAATCACCTTTGAAAACTGGTTACCTTTCTGCCTCTGTTATCATTTTAATTATGCTGCTACTTTTTTTAATTATACCCACACACTGGGTTGTGTCTCTTGTGCTGCTTCTTCAAATTCCTCCATTCAGGATTTGAAGGCTGGAGAGGAACACCTGATTAAAAAAGGATGTCTGAGTGATGCCTTCACTGATCCCACTCTGGTTCCTTGAACATTTCGTTGTGAGGGTGCAATGGGAGCATGAGGTTTTACTCTAATTTGTGCTGTGTGGCTGCTTAGGTAAGAGCAGGAAGAACATGGGCACCACACCAGCTCTTCTCCCCTGTTAATCCCGGGCCTAACCTGTTCTCTCTGACCCAAGACAGCCCAAGATAAGACCAGATCAAACTGGATACATTCGTGATATTGTGTGGGAGCAGAATTATGTTGGTTTTTTTTCTCTTTTTCTTCAATTACACGTTATTATTGCAGACTAAATCAGTAGGTCTCTGAGGTGGTGAACTCTACACAGTTATGGGGGGGTGACCAGCAAAACAGGGATCACCAACCTCACCAATGACAGGAGCACACTCCAAATCTAAAAATACGAATCAAAATTTGGGGCAGAATTTATGCAAAATATTATTATTTCTATTTCAGATCGACCCATAATGTTGCAGAAGTTTTTTTTTAAGGTGATTGTGTGATGTTTAATTTATATAAAATGACTGGACAGACCAAAGTTAGAAGGACTAATCCTTACAATCATTACCAAGAGCTGTTGATAATTTTCATCACAACACCAGAATCTTCACTGCTGCTTCTCCTCTCCAGGAGCTCTCCTGTGTGTTTTTGACCAAATGCTTGTTTTTTTTCAACCCTGGATCACACGTGGAGGAGGAAGAAGAGCAGCTGCAGTCACGTCCAGCTGTGCCACCACTCTTTCAAAGTCCTATTCCTCCCCTGCTGCCAGAGCCCCTGGTCCAACCCTCATACTTCTCTGTCCTTTAAGCACCATTTTTTTTCCCCAAAAACCAGGGAATTGGTCTGAGCTGTTCCTGAGCAAGAGGCAGCTTGGATGGTGGATTGAATGACAGAGCCATAAAGAAACAAGGAGATAAGAATATCTAAAAGCTAAGAGGTGTCAAGGACAGCTTTTTAAAGCTCTCCTCAGCAGTAGCTGGTACGACTGTAAACTTGTATGACCTAATTCACTCCAGTTTGGTTTAAATGACTGCTAAAGAGTGGTTTAAACTGCTCTGCTCACCTTTGCTCTGAGCTGGACTCTCATCCTTTACCCAGTCAATCACTGCACTGCAGCCAGTAGTGTGAAGGGTTCAGGGCACATCCCAAACCCAGACAACTCTCAGAGCTGCCATTAATGCCTCCATGCAAGAACACAAAATTATCCACCTCTTGATAATCCAGTCCAGAGTCCTCATTTTCACAAGTCATAGCTTAGAAATTGTTTGCTTATAGTGATGATTTGATATGATGATCTTAGAGGTGTTTCCCAACCTTATTGATTCCATGATTCTCACCCACTGGGAAGCCCTGGGATTCCCGTGGTTGCCCACCCTGCCTGCGTGCTTGCCTGCTCCTGTGACCATTTCTGGAGCTTAGGTTATTTCTTGAGCTGTGCGGATGTTCCCACAGTGAGCTCAGGTTCTGCCTAGAATACAATAAAACCCTGTAGCAATGGTTGTATGGACATGGTTTGGCTAAACTCTCCAAATGATTGCAATATTATTAACCAAAATAAACAAAAAATTATTAAATTATTAACCAAAAAGGTTACTTTAATAATTTCCTGCAGAGAACAAGGATTGAAGGTGCTGAGTCCTTTTGCAATATAAGACATAACTTCCTTTTAAAGTTCAATGAAAGCTATTTGTAAAAATATTTTCCAAGCAGCACCTCTAAAAGAAAAGAAATCAGTGTTATTTGCCAGTGAGTGGGATTATGCTGGTAAGTTTGCTGCAAAACTGGGTGCTAAGACAATAAAGAACTGGCTGCTGGTTTTATATACATTTAAAATAGGTCACATGGCTATGCAAAGAACCATTTTTAATGCTTTCTCAAAAAAAAAATATCACAATTTATAGAAGCTTTTGATTTATGGAAATGCTTATTTGCTCTGTTCCAAACAGGGTCTATGTTGTCTGCATCTTGGTTTCTTCCCATGATCCCTGCTCGGCCACAGGAGTCATGTGCAGCCCATGGGATTGCAAACCAAGCATTCTACCATTTAGACCTTGCCAGTCTGCTCCAAGGAGCAACAACTCTGAACACCCTGGGAGTGAGGTCACCCACCTCCATGAGCCTGAAGGTCAAGGATCTCTTCTCGGCATGGTCTGTCAAGACAAGGAGAAGGAATTTTCTCTTTCCGACATTGAGGGTAACTCCAGGAACAGGCACAGTTGGCATGGTATAGACAGCAATTGCTGCTTAGAAGTAGGGTAGAGACATCATGGGTTTTAGCAGTGCTGCTGCAGTCAACTGGCTTGAAATGTGGTGAATGAAAGCACTATCATGTTCCTTCTGACCAAAGCTTCATAAAGAAACTCTGCTCTTTGCCTCAGAGGACACTGCACTTGAGCAATTGCTTTCTAATCTGTGTTTTTCATATCATTCCTGTCACTTTGACATTTGGAATAAAACCCCAGGACAGTGTAAACAAACATTTTAGCTAAAAGAAGATGGTTAAATGGGATTGATAGTATCAAAACCTGGTCTTACAGTGATGCTCTTTATCTTTTCCCTTCCTCTGCCCCATAGCCCTTTATCTCCTGCCTACTTAGAGCACAGAACTTCTTAGTTCCTGCTATCTAAATTGCAGGTCTTTCAGCAATTTGTTAAACGTGGGGAACCATGGATCTTTTGTGTGGTGCAGTAAAGCTCTCGTTTTGTTGGTTACTAAGTCAGCACTCACAGCACGCTGTGATTTAGGGCTTTGTCATGGTGCTGCAACATTTACAGGCACAGCAACCACAGCACCAGCGTAAGAATGAGAAACATGACTACAGAGAGCCAGCTGGGCAGAGGGAGGCCTGAGAATGTGCAGAATGTTTGTACACAAACTCAGAGAAGATGTTTTTAACCTTATCACTCATTTTGAAATGTTTGTCACAGATTTGTGGTCCCTGACAACAAATAGAAAGGTGATCCTTTGGAGAAGTGCATCAGATCAAGAGTACAGCATTGGCAAGTTAGTGATGAAAGCTTGTGTTCTTTTCAGAAATGAGAGATGCCTTAGACATAATTTGCCATGTTTTACTAATTGAAAATATTTCAGAAACTGAATGACTTCTAAAAATCAAAGTGGAAAATAATACTGTTATGTCCTGTCTTAAGCATCCAGACAGAAAAATTTGCTTGGAAGGAGGAAGGGTGGAGATGGACCATTAACTCAAGGTTAGAGAGGGCCAGCAGAAATGGAATTTGATGTAGGATATCAGGGGTTAGATAGCAGCATGCCAGGCAGAAATGATTTGCAGATTAATTGTTGACATAATTTTAAGGTTTTGTTAATTTGTATTCCTCTTCCTGCCTTGTCAGTGGCCACAAAATAAATAATTATAGGCAACACAGGAGCTCTCTCCAGCTCTCAAGTGCTGGAAATCAGAAGGACATGGACCTGCTGGAGTGAGTCCAGAGGGAGCCACAGAGATGTTCAGAGGGCAGGAGCCCCTCTGCTCTGGAGACAGATGGGAGAACTGGGGTTTTCCAGCCTGGAGAAGAAAAGGCTCCTGGGAGACCTTAGAGCCCTTTCCAGGGCCTAAAGGGGCTCCAAGAGAGCTGGAGAGGGACATGGGACAAAAGCCTGGAGTGACAGGACAAGGGGCAAAGGCTTCAAACTGACAGAGAGCAGGTATTAAGATGAAATTCTTCCCTGAGGGTGATGAGGGCCTGGCATGGGTTGTTCAAAGAAGCTGTGGCTGCCCCTGGATCCCTGGAAGAGTCCAAGTCCAGGCTGGATGGGGTTCTGAACAACCTGGAAAAGTGGAAGGTGTCCCATGGCAGGGGATTGGAATTAGATGATTTTTATTGTCCCTTCCAACACAAACCATTCTCATATGATAAAAACAACCTCAGGTATTTCACCAAGAAATAAATTAAACTTTCCATGCCACTTCTATGTATATAGAGAAGAAAGAGCAGAGGATTCCTCCCCTGGATTGTGTTGGCAGCATACAGATGGCAATCACTCTCCCTTTCTACAGAGGATGATGGAAGTTAATCCACAGTTCAGAAGTTCTTGGATAGTTTTAAACTGATTATCTCATTCTGAATGCACACAATGCCCTGAGTATAAAGCACATCTCCCCCAGACCGGCTTAGTGGCTGAGCACATACACTAATATTCAATCAGTGCTGTGCTCCATTTTTATTAATAATTTTCCCTGTGTATTTGCAAAATGGCATCCTTTACAAAAAATAGAAAAGTCTGTAATTCTCTTATTGGGGTTTTAAAATGAAAATGACTGCATGATGTTTTTAACCAGTAATAGACAAAAGAAAAAAAGCCATGTTTTATGCTGAATTCCTTCTATTTCTTTGGATTTAAGAGTTTAAGAGAAAAAATATCACATCCAGGAAAGATCAGGAAAAATCTCTGTTTTAATTCTACCTAAAACAGAAAAAAAAAGCATGTCTCCAGTATAACAATCTCATTTAATTTTAGTTTGATCGTGGTAAATGTGATTCCAATTAATTTTACTTAGCAAGTGCAGATGGAGCCAAAATCATATTGATACATCTGAAGATAAAACTCAAATTTTATGTCAGGAGAAATAATAATGAAATTGCCTTGGCATGTTTGATAAAGTCGCAGTGAATAGTCTAGAGTACAAAAATAACTTCAGACTGCTCGTATTTAGATGATCAACAGATACATCTGATGACAGCAAAGAGAATTTAACATTGTTTTTCTTACACACCAGATTATGAAGATGAGCTGTTAATGAATAAATTCTCAGCATTTCCAATTCCTTTTCAAAGCCCAGTGGAATATATTAATTGAAATTTTTAACAGAAGTCAAGTCACTGAATTAGTTAAGCAATTATGTGGGTCCCATTAGTACTTGTGTATATATTTTAGGCTGTTGAATAACTTCACAAGTCTGACCCTAGGTCATTTAAAAATTCGAACTGGGGCCAAGAATATGTGGAAATATCCATGTGCTTTTAAAAATCCACTTTGATCCTTTTGTACATGTTTAGTCACTTGAATAAATTCATGGATTTGATCACCAGGTATTTTTGCAAAACTTAGGGGTTTTTTTCTGTGTAACAAATGATTTGTCTCAATCCCATTAATAATCTGAGTTACAAACCCATTCAGTCACACCTGTGTTTAAGATTATTGGGCCCATTTCTTGGGATTACCCTCAAAATTTGTTGTGCTTTCATTTTTCCCCTGTTGCTCTTTGCTGAACTTTGCTAATGCTTCTTCTCTAGTAATGAATTCATATTTTTCATTGACTTCTTCGAGAAAAAAAAAACTTTGTGTCTGTTTTTCTACTCCCTGCTCTTAAGATTTTTTTCTTTCTACATAAACAACCTGTATTGTTCAGAACCCATTGATCTGGAGATGAAAACCCCACAAAAATCTCCTTTCTGGTTATCAAGGGCACACTTCTCCCCTCAGTCATAGAAGTTGTAAAGGTTTTTTTTTTCCCCTTCTGTGGTTCCCACCTCTATGATCCAGAACTTTACAGCAGCAGGGCTTAACTCTTCTCGTCTGTAAAGGACCTGCCAACTCTCACTCACTTCAAATGAGAGATGTCCTCAATTTGATTTTTAAATTGCCTTAAAATTGAATCACTCCACTTTTGTGGCAGATGATTGTGTAGTGTGTTTCAATAAGACATCCAGAATAATGTTCCTAATACTCTGAAATTTCATATATTTCAACTGTCACATTTCGAGTCACGTGTCAGGCTTCCCAGACTTGGAGCTCTTGCCAGTAATAAACCATCTTCCTCTCATTTCTCCATCTTCCTCTTTTGCTGTTGTTTGTGAAGAAGAGCTGTGAAAAAAACTATGCTGGCACTGTCTCCTTTTTGCTGCTGCATGGATAATTCTTAGTATTCCATGCCTTATCCTTCATGGTTTAAGGTGCACTCAGAATTACACGGTAAAATCTGAAGTGAAAACCATGGACTTTTTGTTATCTCTCTTTAATATGGGAAAAATAATAAAAGAGAAAAAAAAAAGGCAAAAACCCACCTTGGAGTCTTGGAGTAGAAGTTTGCTATAATTTTTTTTTCCTTTTTATGCTGCACTTCCTGTGTGATTATGTTGTTATAATATACAAAATTAATAATATTCTCAGTGGAATCCTAACAATGTCATTGAATTTATGAGCTGCTGTGTTACTGTTAGTACAAACTCTGCTCTTCCCATGCTCTGGTGCATCCCCTGAAGATGGAGCTCCACAGTTTTGCCAAGACCCGAAAAAGATTATGTCAAATTCAGAAATATTCAGACCTCATGTATTGATGCCCAAAAGTGTTGTCATAACGAGAGTCTTTCTGACTTCAGCTGGCTCCCATCATTCACCTGTACATTATAAAATCTAGGTGCAGCAATATACAGCTTCACACTCAAGAGTTGATCTAAAAATAAAGGAAATTAAAAACACAGAAGGCACAAGATTAGCAAATTGTTTAGGGCTTCCTGAATTTTTTGTGTCACACAATGATGATACTCAGTCAAGCCAACCTTTGATGTTGTCTTTTTTTTTTTTTTTCAATTTTTCAAAGTTTAAACCATGAAAATTGTCCATGAGACTCCAGTTCAGAGGGCAATATTCAGGCAATAGATGCTTTCTTTTCCTTTCTCTTTATCCTAAGGAGAAGTAAAGTTTAGGTAGGGGAAACAAATCGGTTTCTTTCAGCTTTCTGATAGCAAACCCCATGACTGCAAAGAGCTGGGGAGAACAATTTTCTAATGCTTGTGATTGTACTAATGAAAATTTAGCTAATCCAGTGACCTCCAAACCTTCCCAGAATGGGAATGGCTGAATCCATTTCAGGTGGGAGCAGCAGTTGTTCAAGAGCTCACCCTCTCCTGGGTCACAGCTGCCCTTCCTCGATCAAGAGACCCAAAGATTTCCCAGATCCAGGGGACTTTTCCTGTTGTTTTACACAGAGAAATATGGGCACGCCAGATGTTTGTCTCAGAACTACTGTAAGATAACAGGGTGCTCATTTTTGTCTTAAAACTCACAGGACAGCTATGAGACTCCTGACTTTTTTTTTTCTTTTTTTTTTTTAAACAATAAAATATTATTATTATAATTATTTTGAGATAGTTTGAATCAGGAAAGACTAAGAGTTCTAATTTGGGTAGCAAAGCTGATAGCTTTGACTATCTCATACTCCCAGGATAAGCCACTGCAATGCTAATTACAGGATTAAAAAAATAACATTGTAAACCCAGAGAGATACTGCTCTCCTTTTTTCATATTTTTCCCCCTCAAGGAAACTAATTAGATTAGGTGTTAACTTCTGCTGAATATTATTGTTGTGGGCAGCTAGAGAGTGACCTGCAGTGTTCCTGCTGTTTATCCATGGGCTTAAGTTATTCCAGCCCTTGGTTTGCATTAAAAAGTCCAAATGCCCAGTAGCTTCCTTAGGTAGTTGTTATATGAATGAGATTAGTGTTCATGCTGGTGATAACAGTTCTCACATAACAACCACAAAAAAAGTATATTATGACTAGGTGACATTGTGAAAAGCTTTTTTATTTTTTTAATTAGTTTTAGAAGTAGCTCTTCAATGAAAGTTTAAAAAAACCCCAGGTATAAGTGCATAACAACAGCAAATATAGAGACATATGGATCTTGGATGAGTTTTGTTCATGTCTGAAAGATCATGAGGGATACAAAAGAGAATTGTGACATATGGAGGAAGCAGATTAATTAATTTGAAAACAACCTTTGTACAAGGAACAGTTTCAGCTCAAGTAATTAAATGTAAAATGTTGTATGGTTGTCAAGGTTTGTGTAAGGAGAGGGAGTCAGGACTGCTATCAGGTTCTGGGAGAGTGCTGTAAAACCTTGTAATCTAATAAGGTAAGAAGCACTGATGTGCAATACTTAACAGCCCATTTTGCTTGCAGAACTATTCCACCTAACCAGGAACAAACACATCACCCTGCCTGTAGCACAAGCACTGATTATTTACTGTTCCCTCTGCCCTGCTCTGAGTACAGATTTGGGGAAACTTTCATCACTTTCTCTAGCACCAGAATGATTTTCGCTCTTCGTCTCTGACAGCACATTTGAAATCTTGTTTTCCATTGCTGATAGACTCAAACTGCGCTGTCTTTCTTTGCTGCCACATCTGTCACAGCTGGGGATGCAGTTGCCCAGCTAGGTCCTGTCAGACACTTTGCTGGACAGTGACAATGTTATAATCACCTCTTTGCATATTCTGCAGTTTCATGACTTAATCATGGGATTGTAAATAACCCTAGAATGAAAAGCTATTATTTTAGGTCTTCTTGACCATTATTTGTTTTGAGGAAAATATCCTCAAAACAAATAGCAAGGAGATAGTCCAATAAAATATTAAGAACAATTTTGTCAATGTAAACTCTGAAATATTGAAAGGGTTATGGTGTCGGGTTATTTTTTACCTTTATAAATCTCAGATGCCAAGTAACCCTGGACTGGAGCAAAGAAAAATTGTTGTCTGAGCAGAATGGGAGCTGGGGCACAGCTCTCTCTGCATTAATAGCGCTTTAACTGTATCTCACTCCTCTCCAGCAAAGTGAGATTTGGATTTTTTCCCTAGGATTTCAGGGAAAAAACAGCACCCCATTAAGCAAATACTGATGGGTCTTTCTTGAACACTTCTTGGAAAGAATTTAGTCTGCCTGTGAGGGAAGGTAAAGAGAGCACTTTGTAGCACCTACCATGCTCAGCAAAAGCAATGTTTAAGACAGAAGGCTTACAAGCCTCTTGGGTTTCATTTGGCACGTAGTTGGGACTTCTTGAAACCAATTACCAATCCAAATCAAAAAAAATAAAAATTTCAAAGTCCTAGTATCTGAATACATAAATTTTATTTCCTCTGAATTCCCTGCCAAAATCACTTCAGTCATCAAACTCACACACAAATGATATGCATGCATTCTTACAAGCAATTGCCTTTTCCTTTCAAATATTCCTGAAGAAAAAAGTAAACTTTAATTATGAAGAGATAACCAGAGGTGTTACCCTCAGAATTTAATTATTATTTGATTAAATTTCAAAAAAACAGAACTAAGCTATGACGGGGCAGAAAGAATAGTAAAATGGTAATTATGAAATAAGAGATATGAATTAAGATAAGTTAGAAAACATTTTTGCAAGTGTATGCTTGTGGGAAGGGAAATAAAATAAGTGAATGTTCTCTCAGTCTTATAAAATATTAACATTTGGGGTTAGAAGGTGTGTTAATTGATGCCATCTGGTGAAAGGACATGGAAACATTGCTACCCTTTACCTTCTAAAATAACTTTGTGAGAGAAATGGGACTGCTACTGTTGTAAGGTGGGCTGTGTTTTGCACTTCACAAAATTTGAGAGTAATGATCAAATAAATAAGGGTGGGATGCAACATCAATAAAAGGTGGAGACCAAACTTAGCAGCACAGAAGCAGCAGATGTATAAATCCATGTGGCTTCTACAAATTCCCTCTCAGGGCCCTGCAGTTGCAGACACTGCTGACATATTTTGAGCAGCTGGAATCTTGGGCTGCTGGTTTCCTGAAAAAAGCAAAATTAAGCATTCTTTCAAGTCTTCATATTCATGATGGATGGTCCTATACACTTCTTTAAACTGTCAAGCTGTTCCTCAGCACACAGAGCTGCCTGCTTGCAGCGTGAAGAATGGAGAGCTGAGAAGTGGAAGTGGGGGAGCTGAGGGTTTTCATGTTGAGGGCAGCCCCCCAGGGAGGAAGAAAAGCAGAGTATGAGCTGAGCTGGGGAAGTTGCTGAGCTCTGAGTGCAGGATAGAGCAGCAGGGATTGTAGTCCTCCCTATCTCCTGGTATGAGAGCCAAAATCTGTGTCTTGGCCCATCTACCCATCCCTCCTTCTGACTTTTGCAAATACTCACTGTGGGCTCCTCAGAAATCCCAAAAATTCAATATTTAACTTCCAAGACTTGATTTAAAGGTACTTATTGGAGTGTACCAAGACATCACACCGCAACAGGTACTGACCTGGGAATGTGTGCTGGGAGCTCAGTCTTGCAAACCTTTACCCCAGTTATAATCCACACACACAGAATATTCACTCTAAAATGGGGATTAATTACACACAAAGCCCTGCTTTTGAGATGTAATTAATAGGAAAACAAACTTCTTTCGCTAGATTTTACTTTCTTGAGAGGAGTAACCCCTCAACTAAGCACTTATCCTGGTTTCTCAGTTTTTTAGCACTTCAACGTCTTTTTCACTTTGGAATCTGCATTCTGCAGTGGTGTTAACTTTATTCCCAGACCATGAAGACACGTCTAAGGGAAGCATCTAATCCTGAAGTCAATTCATAAATCCATCTAAACAACAATTTTATTAGAACTGAGGAGAAGACAATTACCTTTGTGTGTGTATGTCTACTGAGATACCTTTGTATCATCCTTTAATTAAGGATTTAACAGCTTACAATTATCCAGCTGAATTTCCCTTGGATTAACTAGCTGGTTTACTACCCTTAGGAAAATACCAGCTTTTTCCTCCTAGCACTCTTACTGGGAAGTTTCCTTGAGTGAAAAGACAAATCTGCCATGGAGGCTCCACCTTTATTTTTCCAGAAGGATGCACAAGTGCTGCAGTCTTCTGGTACAATTTTAATTCCAATCACAGATGAGTTCTACTGATACTTTGTGTTTCAGTGGAAGCATGAAGCTTTTTTGCTAATGACACTTTTTCTCTATAGGCACTGTGCCTAATTTTTAAAGGAATAGGCTTTTATGGGCTGAAAGGTAGGAGGGAATAATGGCAATGATGCATTTATTATATTTTGTCTTATTTAAGTTTCACATTAAAAAACTGTAAGGGTCACATTCTAATATGAAATTTTCTGGTCATATGAGACAGGAGCTCAAACACATATTTACAGGCAATTTCTGTAACAGTGGAAATTAATTGTAAATACAACTGTTCCATGTACAAGAATGTAAAAATAAAAGTCTTACCTTGATTTTCTCACTCTTTTCCTTCAAGAATTGCCTAGAAATTTACAGAATATGTCCTATAAATTGCCAACATTGAACCTGGCATCCTTTGAGAAATATTTTAACCAAGTGATCACTGTGAGTTTAAAATCCAATTGCTAGAATTTTACGAAATTACTTTTTCCCGTCCTTCTGTCATGCCACAGAAGCTCCCCTAACCCAGTTACTTATGTCAGGAATGTATATACAGAGAAGTGACTTAATGCCAGAGACCTCTGTGTGCACTTACAAAGGGGAAAGTAAAAATCCCAGTACTTGACACCACACAACAACACAAAGAAGTTTCTTCTGTGGCAAAGTGCTCATGGTCTCCCTTCCTTCATCTGTTGCTGAGAAACCTTTCTGAGAATTAATCAGGGAAACATCACAAGTGCTGCTAAATCATGCGCCACACTGCAGATCGAGCTGCTCCAAAGAGATGAGAGAGCTCTCTTTTCCTGTTAACCCAGCACAGGCTGGTGTGCAGCAGCATTTCCTCCAGTGAGTGCACTGCTGTACAAGTGCAAAATATTTAGTCTGTGTCTCCAGCAAAGCTGACAGTCACATCTCACCAGAACCACTCGTACAACAAGGACAAACACAGGCGCACCGCACACTGAGCATGGGAGGAGATGCTCAGCCAGCTTCAGGGCATGCTGGAAGTTCAAGGTTGGACTGTGGATTTAATTTATTTTAAAGAGACTTGTGGACATTATAACAGAGGTTTGATGGGCCCTGTCCACTCTGGAGCGGGGATGGGAGGTGCTAAAGGTGACCAAAGCAAAGGTTGAGCTGTCACGGCAAGAAGTGATGCAGCAAACTGGAGAAAAGCACTGCAAGAACCAGAAGGTTGCACCACTTTACCTGTATTGGCACAGATCTGGTTATTCCAGTGGAAATGTGCCTTTTAAAAGCATTGCAGTCCCTGTGTGGAAGGGGAAATAAGTAATTCCTGTATCAGACACTTCAAATCGGTCTGGCACGTAAAGGGATTGCGGAGAAAAAGCGTTCTGGTTAAAACACACACAGACTTCAACCAAATGCTTTCAACACTGCCAAGCCCATATTTAGAAGGGAGATGAGATTGGGGCTGGCATGGAAAGGAGGGAAAAGCTGGCTCTTTGTGCACACACTGGGACCCGAGGGCTCAGGGAAGGATGCCGGGGAGCAGGAGGCTGCAAAATGCTGGAATGGAGGGTCAGAAACTCTGTTCTGCATTTCACAACATATGCTCCATAGCTGCTCAGCCTCAAATTGCAGAGATTACATCTCAGATCCTGCCATCAAAAGCCAAAGTCTTACAAAAATAGCTTTTCTCGTGTGAATTCAACCCTTCCTTATGTGAGGAATACATCCATTGTGGGTTTGGACTTAGGGCTGGGTGTGTGCTCTGATGCGAGATGAATACTTTGGCCCTACATTCCAATTTCAGGAATAATTATATTTTTGGGATTTTTTTTCTTTTATTCAGAAACTTTAAATTTATATTTTTTTGTCAGACTGTGACTACTACAGGGACTGAAGTTTGTTCCAAAATCGTTTAGGAGAAGACCTTGGAGAAAAGCCTGTGCATAGGCTCAGTGGCAAGAAGAACTGGCTGTTTTGCTTTTAAAGCTTTGTACTGTTTTCTGGGGCATTTATTATACCAAGTGCCAAATAAAGAGCAGTTTTTAGACACAGACAGGAAATTTCATACCAGTGGTAACACAACTGAAAAAAATCCCAACTTCTCCTTTAGTCCCTGGCTGGCAACACCAGCTTGATGTTGGCACGTGGGACTGTGACTCTGCTCTGCTGTTGGTCTTGGTCAAGTTGCCATCAGACAGATGTCTCTCCTGCAAAGCCACTACAGTACCTGGCAGCCTGGCTGGAGATTGTTTGCTGCTATTCATAAAGCTGGTTTTGTTTTGCTAGTTGGAGATGCTGTTAAATACAAAGGGAGGAATTAATCTTAGTGAAGGAGCCAAAAAATGAATCTGTGTGGAAAGAGAATTACTTGCTCTTCTCAGTAGGTGGTCTGTCCTCATCAGGGCAAGGGACACATTCACAGAATGAGCAAGCAGAGCCTGCTGCAGCAGCTCATACTCCCAATGTGCAGAAAGAATTGTTTTCTGGGGCTTGCAGCCTGCTCTCTGGAGTCGCTAAGTACATTTTCAACCAAACAGAAAAAAAGCTCTCCCAGCACAATCTTCCTCCCAGCCCCCAAGTGCAGCACACCATATGTTAGCAGGTGCTTTCTGTCAGATCGTTCTTTCGGGGGTGTTTGGTGAATGGAATGGGATGGGATGGAATGAAATGGAACAGAATGGAATGGAGAAGAATAGAAAGAACATTTTCAGTTGGAAGGGACTTCCAGCAACAAGAAATTCAGCTTCCTAACATTTATCCCGGCTTTGTGATATCTGCAGGAGCCTCTCCACATGGATAAAGTCACCAGAGAATAAGAAAATGAAGTTCCCTTTCCCTTCCATGTGCTCCAGGAAGCTTTCTTCTGTGGGCAGAGCAGGGGGGCCCTGGATCCTTTAGTTTGCTTTATCCAGCAGGTCAGTGGGAAGAGGAGCAGGCAGGAAAAGCAGGTAGCTCTTTAGAGGATATTTGGAGCTACTGCCACCCCTCTCCTCACCTGTGCCTTCTGTGTAGCAGCTCGGAGAGGCTGCAGCAGACAAGCAGCTCTCGCTTGCACACCTCATGCTCCATGGCTTTGATCATGACTTCCTTGCACCTTGCCCAGAGCTGTTAAAATCCACACCCTCAGGATCTCCTCTTCGTCCCATGTTCAGCTCTAGCAGCAGTGCCCTGATGTCAACAGGAGCAGGAGCTGATGACTGTGCTCTGGATTTGCAGAGCAGCGTGTCCAGCTTTATAAACGTTGTTTTCAATGAATCCTTCTAGGTAAGCACGTGGAGCTGCAGCGACAGCAGCTTGGCCTAACAGCTCATCATAGCAAAGGTCAGTAAGATCCAAAGATGATGACAAATTACATTTGAAAATAAAAGAAAAATACCCCAGTAAAATATCTGCAGTTTCACTGAGAGAATGGAAATAGATGAGCGTCATAAATCCCTGCACATCAAGAGAGAAGTTATCTGGATGCCCAGGGTCAGGGTGAGCAGTTGTAGACCCAGCCAAGAAGTGTTTGACAGTATCAGACGTCAATATTCACCACTGTTATTAGACAGATCTTGTGCTGGACTAATCTGATCTGCCAAGGTGAATCCCATATTCATAAAACACCTGAAATAATATTGGCTGTTCATGTAGAAACCTTCAAAACTAAAGCTATCTCCCTTGGGCATCAGCGTGAAATCTCTTCATTACCATTGGTTAAACTCTGAATCACCATTAAGACAGAGTGCTAAAACTGGAAAAAATCTGGAAAAAAAGCCTGAGAAAATGGCTCTGGCCATTCACAGACAAGGAAATCCCCTTTCTTCCATCAGGAAATCCAACCACTCTTCTCCACCAGCATCCCATCCCTCACCAGCACAGTCTCCATTTTCAGTGGTAGACTTTGCTGTGTGCCTTTCAGGAGGATTACCTTCTAGTTTTTGGTTGAATTTCTCAGTGTTTCTTTTTTCTTTCATGCTGGTCTGGGCAAACAGATGTCTGGAACACCTTGGAGTGCCCATTCTCACGCCCCATCCTCCCTCTTTCCAGGCAGTAATTGTTGCAGCATCCAAAGAGATAAAAAGGCATTAAAGGTAATGACCCTTGTTCTGATTTCACATACGGCTGGGCCTTACCCAACAAAATCCTAGTCCCTGTTTTACAGATAATTATGTATCAAAAGTGATAAGTGTTCTGTGACAATATATTACCCAAAAAACAGTAAAAGACTGCTGTAGCTGGGAGTAGCCAGATGTGTGTTCTGAACGAGGTGCTGTGACAAACACCTAAGGCAATGTTTGCAGAACTATGTCTCCTTTTGGGAAGTAGGTAATAATTTGGATAAGTCTCAGTTGAAATTTTGAGCAAATTCTGTGTGTTTTCAGCACTCTTGCATTTCCATAGCTAAATCTGTGATGACACATTACCCTTAGATATCTATTAAAAAGAATTTGCAATTGGTTTGTTGAGAGATGCCCACAAAGATGGCACAATGCTGCTTCGAAATGACTGATTAAATCAGTAAAAAGGCATTAAATGTAAGCATGAACAGAGAGCTTATGAAAGATATTGCCATGCCTCTTTCAGAACCAGCTCCTGAAGTAACTTTTAAGAAATGTAAAATGCATTAACACAATACTAATTAAAAAAAATAAGAAGAGAGCCCACTTTCAATTCAGAATGAAAGCTGATCAAAATTAACAGGCTGTGGGGGTCAGGAACCAAAAGATTCTAAATGTGAAAGCAGAGAAAAACAAGAAAAAAAAAAAGAAGTTATTTCGTTATTTCAGCTTTTAAAGCCCTTTAACAAAGCAGAGTTCAATCTGAGAAATTATTATTGTTCCAGAAAAATAATTGACAACTATAACTTCAGCATATTTAAAACAGTTTGAAACCAATTAGCGTCTCACCTAGACTTGAAGGAAGGCCAGTGCTACTTCTGTAACACAATGTAATCAAAATCACATTGAAGTATAACAGGAACTATCCTGATAGAAGTTGGTTTTTATTCACATTTAGGAACAAAATTAATTGGACAACTGTAGAGAAAGAGTCACCATCCACCAAGTTCATAAGTGGAAAAATCCTTTGTACAGCAGTTCAAACTCAGCCACATAAAGCAACTTTGTAAAAGATTTAACTTATTATACAATAATGCACTGATATGGGAAGAGAGTGGCAAGTATCCAAAGAAACCATAAAGGCTGGATTAAAACACATTAAAAATTACTAAGATTTTATATGCAATTCTGTATGAGGGCACATGGTTGTTTGGCTCTGGGAAAAGTTTTGCTCTCAAATTCTTCAATTGTGTGTGCAATGGTTTCAGCTCCACAACATACACACACTTATGCTTTTATGCTTTAGTCTTCAGAGGATCTGTGCTTCTTAAAATCATTTCAGCTTTTATTCTTGGGGTTTGTCCATGGGGGATCTCCCCCATGCTTGAGCTTGCAAGATGCAAGGTGAGTATTGTCCCAGTGCATTGTATTCTGACAAGAACAGGAGTGATGTTTTGCTGTCTAGGAGAAGGATGAGACCATGGATATGGCAGACCATGGTCTATGAAGATCCTCACTCAGAAATTATCTGGCAAGGCTTCTGCTACGTGGTTACAGCCCCTGTGGCCGCTTCATACAGAGCCTGGTCTGAACCCATGCAGATGATTCAGGAGGTTTTGATGGGTTAAATTTATATGAGGAGATGCCCTGCTCATCATTGCCATTGGATGCTGAGACTTCCAGTCTTTGTCTTCCTCCAGTGACACAAAATCCATGCTGTGTGCCCACATGACTGAGAGAAATGGAGACACCAGGTCCAATCCTGGTGAAGATCTGACATTAACAGTGCTGATGTGAGCCTGGCAGGACCCAGAGTCCATCACCACTTGAGGGATTCCTCTGGCAGGATCACCACTTGAGGGATTCCTCTGGCAGGACCCAGAGTCCATCACCACTTGAGGGGTGCATCTGGCCCTCTCCACCCAGTGTCAAACCCTTGGGACCATCTCAGACAGTAAGATTCTCCCAGGCCCCTCACAGGCTGCAGTATTTAAGGCTGATTTCTCTTCTGAAACATTCGTAACTCTTTTCCATGCGGTACAAGCTCGGCTCATTTCGTCTGTGCCTCCGCTGAGCTCAGACCACCTTTCCCTGCACAATGACAGATGTCTTGAGACCGTCGATGGCAACGGGGCTGGGAGGCAACACCTGCTTCCCACAGGCCAGGCCCACTCCCACAAGCACTTCATGTCTTCCCCACAGCCACAAAATTCAGAAAGTTAGTTTTATGAAAAATTAACTTTTTTTGTTGAGTGAGTCCATAGAAGAGCAGCTCTTTGCATTGAGCTCTTGTACTATATTTTACCCAAAAACAGTGGGGACATGGTGGTTTGGGAGTGCTGGTGCAGCCAGGCAGGTGTCTGCTGTCCACACCACAGCAGCTTTTATCAGTTCCCCCTGACTGTGTGCCAGTGGATATGAGGACATGAGGGGTCCCCACTGTGCTGGGAAGAATTGCTGCTTGCTGGAGCTGGAGACTTGCACCTTCACAGGCATTTGGGCGGGCAGGGAGGTGAGGCAGAGCTAAATCTGCTCCAAAAACAATTCAGAAGAAAATAATATATAGGAAAAAAGCAGCTGCAGTGCTTCCTGGGTGGTGGGGATGCACACAAGTGCTCCATGGGGCACTTCTGGGGCTGGCATGTCCGCTGCCCTGGGAGATAGAGGGCTGAAAAAGATTTTACCAACAGGAATAAGGATAGTGGGGATGGACTTCACTATCCCAGGGAAGAGCTGCCTCTGCTACACTCCATATTTAATTTAAATGCTGTTAGTAATGTGAATATTACATTTGTATACTATGTCATCACTTGGTGCTATGAATAAATATGAAGACATAAACAAGGTCATTTATGGGAAGCCAACAGCAATATTACTGCTGGAGAAAGGCACACACAAAAATAGAAACCAGAACTTTTAAGTGGCTAGAGGATGTTGCTAATGAAGAAATAAAACATCTTTTCCAGTATTGTCAGTGATGCTTTAACTTCTGGTATCTTAAACATATCTTGCCTTGAATAATATTTTCACTTCCTGAGAACAATTTGTTATCCAGAAAATGTTAAACACGAGCAAAACCAGGCAGTACTGACTTTGATGCATTATCTACAGACTTACAAGAAGCATGGATACTCTAGATGTCAGTAAACAAAAAGATGAACCTTCAAAAGAGTAAAGATATTAAAACAAACAAACAAACAAACAAAAAAACCCATGACATTTGATAGATAAAAATAAAAACACAAAGAAAACCAACCCAAATGAGACACGGAGCTTCCTGCTAGGAGCTGTGTGCCAGTTTGACAATTAATTGATTCAGACTGATTGGTGACTTGGCAGGTACCATCAACACAGTTTCCTGCAATCTGCCAGTCCAACCATCCAAAGGATGTTACTGGATTCTGCCCCACTCTGTTCTCTCTCCCATCTGCTGTGTTATGCAAGACGAGATACAGCAGTCCTAGAGAATTCAGAAAGCACTGCAGAGGAGAGAAAAAGCTTCTTTCTTACACCTTACACTCAGCATCACATTGCAGGATCAGGATATATTGAAAATGAAGACACAGTAAGGGAAATTCCTCTGGATATCTTGAAAATTTAAGGAGATTTTACTGTACAGAAATTGGAGAGCAACAGCTGCACTTTTTCAATTCAATAATCAGACAGTAATGCAATAATCAGTTGTGTAAGAATCCCTATGAATTAGTTGTGGATTCTTAGGGGAAACTGTGCTTTATATTTTTTAAAGTACATTAATATACTGTTTTTCTTAAGGTGAATAAATATCCTCTGGACAGATTTTTAACTCCAAGGTGCATGTGCAGGTCTCACGATCTCCATGGTTCTGAGAGTTCACAAGGAGCAGGTACCAATCTGTTCCAGGACACCTGGAGAATCCCACACTCTGTCAGGGCAGTGCAGAGGGAGACAGGACACTCCAGAAGTGCCCTCAGCCCCTGACCTCTGGGTGTCTAATGCTGCAGCCTCTCCTGGGTGATGGAGAGCACTTGGGGGTGCCACTAAGGACCAGAGTCACCTTAGGGAGGAAGATTTTCCATCAGCTTTTTCAGCTTGATACTGCTCAAACATTATTAATATTTATTTTGGAGGATTTCCTAGGAGTCTAGAAAAAAAAAATATGGCCACCATCAGTTGCAGACTGATATTCCAGTTGTACGGATAATGGAGTTGAGGAAGGAAGAAATTAATTTGGCATTTGGTTTTGGCTAAAGTTTTATCCAGCATAGATCAAAGATCAGTTCAGAGAATAATTCACCCTACTGATCTTTATTATTTCTTGCCTGTCCTTATTGGCATTTGTCTGGCATGGACAATTTATCTAAATCTTGTTTTTCAAGGAGTGAAACACTGATATCTAAAATTATCCATGAAACAGCTGAAAATGCAAAATGGGAGAAATTTTATTGGTAAAAGGGATGGGTGGGTGGGCAACAGTTGTGTTGCTGATGGAAGACAGCATGGAGATCTTGGATCTCTTCCACTGAAGGGAAGACACGGCTCCGTCTAAAATTCCTTCTCTCATCTACTCATTCCTTGTTTTCAGAAGACATTTTTGTACCTTCAAGAAGTTCACTAAAGCAGAAAGGAAGCACTGAGGTGCCACTCTCAGCCCTGGGTGGAATGAGCCTCTCAGCCTCACAAGAGGTGCAACTACAGAGGCACAAATTTATTTAGTGGAACAGGCTTAAGATCTGGGCAACTCTTGTCATAATTACTCAAGCAATTATCCTGCTAATGAGCAGCTGAGATGGCTGCTGTGTCTGCATGAGCAAGGATCAGAATGCCCCATCCCTGGAAGTGCTCAAAGCCAGGTTGGACTGCTTGGAGCAGCCTGGTCTAGTGGAAGGTGTCCCTGCCATGGCAGGGGGTTGGAATGAGGTGTTCTTTAAGGTCTCTTCCAACCCAAATCATTCCATGATTTTATGATCACAGGCAAACTTTAGAGAGCCACTTCTTCCTACAAAGATTTTTTGCCTGTAATTCTGTACTTCTGCCTCCTCCTGTACCATTTCACACATGTGTGATCCTCATTAGTATTCAGTTCTGGATTGTTTGCTGATTTTGCTAAATACATAATGAAGTGTAATAAGCTGCAGCAATCTTCCTGCTGAAAAAAATGGGATATGGAATTAAAACTTGGTGTTCTACATTGCACATCCTAATGGACAAAGTCAGCATTTAAATGACTCCCTGCTTTATATTATTTGTAGTTTTTGTACAGAATTTTCAATGTCCCTACAGACAAGTGATGAACATTTCAACCTCTTCAGCCATGTAGGCCCACAGCTTGATTTAATACTTTAAGAGATAAATGGGCAACTTTTGAGCTCATCTGTTTATCCAAAGAGCTTCTGTGCCAATAGCAAAGATGAAAGACGAGTATTCCTTCTGTTACAAAACTTTTATACGTGTGGGGTAAGCTTAAAGCTTCAGCTTAATTTAAAGTTTTCTAAGTATTTCCACCCAGGTCTGAGCATGAAGCTGTCTGGTGATGTTAATATGTTCTAGGTCAAATGTTTTGTTTCCCAATTAAATTTAACACAAGACTTAAATGCTATTGAATAACTAAATTTTTTTTTTTAACTTTTTTTTTTCTTCTAATCTGTGTGGTGTTCATTCATTCTGTCTGGAATTAGATGGAATCACCAGCTTGCTTCATTGAGGAAGATTTTCTCAGAGAGACCAAATCCATCATCTTTCTACTTCTTGAGCAGCTGAAAATCTACCAAGGGAGAGAAGTCATCATGCCGGAAATTAAATCAAGCAACATTGCAAAAAAAAAAAAGAAAAATCCAATGCCATTTCCAAAAAGCCAGGAGAATTGGTCCTGGACAAGTAATTCACCCTTTTCAAAGACAGGTGCTTTATATTTTCCCTAACAAGATCAGAGATTGATTCAATAGGACATGTGGAAAATTTAACTACATCTCCATTATTTTTCACATTTTGCAGCATTAGATAATTAATTTTTGAATGGTTTTTTCCTAATGAGGGTCTGCTGCTTTACCACCCAGGCTCAGTGCACTGAAATCAGCGCCTTTGGCTGTGCAGCTCCAAGTCACAAAAATTGCAGCACACAGTAGAGGCACATTTCTGCTGGAAAAATCTGTCACTGATAACAAAAATTACCTGAAGAATACCTGAAAAATTACCTGAAGTTGTTCTCTAACAATTTTATGTAGTTGTTCCCTTACAATTTTATCTTGCTACCACCACAAATTTTCCTCAAAATGGTCTGAATTTTGGGCGCTGCCTAAGGAACTCAAGGAAAGAAAAAAAAAACATGCACTCATATCCAATAAAAATCCCAGTTCTTCAAAGATGTTTTTATCCCTAGCCTGTCACTCAACAGGAAACAAATAAAATTGTTATGAGTACATGAAATTGAACCTTACTAAAAATTTCAGAGGATAACTGAAAACAAGATCCCAGCCAAACCTTCAGTTTTGTGACAAATCTTCAATGCTGCACAGCTGAGTTTTGAAACCCTTTCAGAGACAAAGCTAGTGCGGTATAGTTAAATAAGACACCCTAAAGTGAAGGAAAAAAAAAAAAGGCAAAAAACCTCCCAAACTCCATGCTTTTATATCATTAACAGATCAAAATCCCTCACACACCCCTCTTCTTCTCCCTTAGAATGAAGCAAGCATGGACTTGAGCACAGGTTTCCTTCTCCTTGATGGGCAGACTCTACCCCAGCTTGTTTTATATCCCACCCTGTTAATCTGCCTGACCCTGCTGCATCCTGTGAGCCCACAGCTGTGCAAGTGCTGCCTGTCTGTGATGCTTTCTGAGGTGAAAAATGCACATTCTGCCTGCTCACCCAGAGCAGGGCATTGAGTCGTGCTGCTTTTGCTTGGCTTTGCAGTCAAGTTGGGACTTCTGCAGAGTTAAACTTTTTGAACTTTTGATTTAAACCCTTGGGGATATACTGCAGGCTGGGGAGCCTGGAGGGAATGGGAATGCCTTTTTTCCAACCTGATTCAGCCTGGCATTTAATCTCCAGAGAGAACTGAGGCTTCCAACACAGTTATGTGTTTAGCATTTCCTAATAGCTAGTTGCTAGTAATGGCTCCATAATGTAAAAGTCTTCTAGATTATTCTTACAGCCTTTAGCTGTCTAAACTCTTAGTTTCTTAGTTTTGATTCTGAGTTTTAAATTCTATTCTCAGTCTAATTCTTGTTGGTGGTTTTTTGTTTTGGGTTTTTGGGGTTTTTTGGGTGTTTTTTTTGTTTTTGTTTTTGTTTTTTTTTAAACTTAGATGACTTCCAATCTAATTTAGACCTGATTTCTTGTTTAGAAACAGAGCCTGGCCTGCTCTAATAAGAAGCCAACTCTAAAACTGAAATAATGTTTTTTCAGAAAGGTTAACCTATTGCCTAGTCCAGGCCAATCTTATTGGCTGATTGATTACTCTTCCTTCTTCTAAATATATACAAAACCAGGATTTTTGTTTATTTCTGGGTAAAATCAGCAGTCCAGTTCAGCTAACTTCCACTGATGATGTTTGTGTTTAAAAAAAAAAAAATCTAGGTAAAAGCTGTTTGGATTTCAGGCTATCAGGTTTCTTGTAAACATAATATTCCCACTTTCCACTTCTGGAATTCTGAATCTAATATCTGCATTAAATTTAAAAAAAAAAATCAGTTCCTTCCCCACAATCTCCACAGAGATAGTTAGAGAGATGTTATGTGGTGTAAGATGCTCTTCCCATCTCAAAGGATCAGATATTGCTGACAGTAATATACTCTTAATTCCCTAACGATCACTTCATTTTTAGGAGCTTAAACAGTGATTTATGGCTTCAAATTACTTAGCAGAAAACATCAAGCAATCAAAGCTGGAGTTGTTAATGAAGCATCTGAATGCAGTAGTTTTAATGCAAGAGCCTTCCAGAAATTGTTGTAGATATTTCAGCAAGATCTGCCTCTGAACATGTGACAGTGTGACTTTACAACATTTTCTCTTTCTCCTTTTGCACCAGGACTGGCTGTAGAAGTCAGACTCGATGATCTCAGAGGTCTTTTCCAACCTGAATGATTCTACAATTCTTTACTCCCAGTTGAGCTGTAAGGCCCTTCGTGCTCATCGTGACCTCATTTTACCAGCCCTGGAAAAGAGAGTTTCATCCAGGATTAAAACACAGCCACATTCCCTGTTTGCTTTCAGAGAAGGTGGTATTACATCCCTTCTCTTCATAGCTTATGGAGAGCATCTGCCTGAGGGAAAACAACATTCTGAATTCCCAACTTTGCCTGGTAAAACCTGGAGCTGCCGCTGGTGCAGCACAAGCCGGCCACCAGCACACAGACTGTGCAGGTTGAAGGTGCCTCTCGCTTTGTCAAGCTGCCTCACTCAGCATCAAGTATTCAAAATAGATTGTGAGAAAGGATAAAAAACATGAAAGAAACTGTTGTAGGCTTGCGGTTGGGATGTTAAGGAGCAAGGGACCTTGGAGTGCAGTCCTGGCCTCAAAGAGCAGCTGTTTGTGCTGGGGAGTTTCATGTAAACTGTGTAATCATCCCCCTGGAGCAGAGATTCATGTTCAAGCCTAACACAGGATGCAGAGCTGTAGCAGCCAAGTGAGGCCAGGCTGTCTCTGGTGCAGGTTATTAAAGGGATGGAGCAGCACCAGGAGTGGGAGATGCTCTCTGCATTTTGGGGAGGAGCTGTGACACATCTCTCAGCAGGAAGATGGGTCATTCTAGCCTGTCTGTGATTTTAACAACAATAATAATAATAATAATCATGTGAGCTTTTTCTGCACTCCTCAAGGAATCCAGCTGAGGTCCCTGCAGAGGAGTGTGTGACATTAATGACACCAAATGGGGAGCCCTGGCTGAAGGGGATGTGTCTCCCTCTTGGCAGCTTTAGACTAAGCACAGCAATTTTAGGCTGCTCTGCTGTGCAGGTTGTTTCCAACCCTAACAAAACAGCTTTAGAAAGGAGGAGACTGTTAGGCATTCCAGCATCCATTAGATGTCTGTGGGAATGAGGTGGTGAACTCACAGAAGATCTTATTGCTGCTGGAAAGGGGAGACCCTGATATTCCCATCTCCTGGTTACATCCTCCATCTATGCATTTTCTGCTAGCTTTGCTGCCCTGCAGACACCTCCACGAGGTAATTCTACAATTCTAATCCAGTTACACATGGTGGTAGAAAAAGCACCCAGCAAAAGAGTTGTTCCTGCATGGTGATCCAGAGCAAGCTCACAGAGAAGCCTGGGGGAGCAGAGCTGGCAGGAGGGATGAGGGATCCCAGAGATGGGAAAGGCAGAGACCAGACCACCCACCTGGGAGCACCAAAGCCTCACAGCCATTAACTTGTGCACAGCCACAGCCCTCAGTTATTTTTAAAAATAACTCAGGATCCCATAAGCAGGTGATTCAAAGCACTGACATAAAACTCTGCTAAGTAGGAGAGCAAAAACCTGAGATCCCAGCACCAGACTGGCAGTGATGAGCTCACAGCTGCATAGAAGCAGCCACAGAAGGGAGGGGAGTGAAAAAGTCACTGCCAGGAGTCAAACAGCCACCGCAGCTCCTTTTGTTAGAGATCTGATTGGGTTTTACTGAAATGGTTTGGAAGGGATCAGCTCAGGTTAGGGTAGACTGGACTTGCCTGTTTGTATGAAAGCAGCACTTCAGAGCTTACAGGAATGCGAGTATTAGCAAAGATTTTGTTAAGAAACTGAATTACAAAATCATAATCTTCTTTGGATGTCCAGGACACTACTTTTAAAATACCTTTTTTTTTTTTTTCTTTTCCTTACCTTTCAAAGTTTATTTATTTTCATCATTTGTTGTCCTGAAGCTGCCTGGTTTATCCCATATTGCAATGTTATACCCTACCATGTAAACTAAAAATTCTTTTTGTGGGAAGAGCAAAGCTTAAGCAGCTACCACAAAATTAGAAGGCCTGTTCTTAACAGTTTTTATGTAAGGATGATCCTCTCCCATAGGAGTCTCTCAAGACAAGCCATTAGCTCAGACTTATCTCATTTCTTCTTTTACCAGCTAGCCACCCCGTGTACTCTTTCTCTCGTATCACTTTCTGACTCCTATTAAACATTTTCTAAAGTCTGTTGTAGTGAATAGGAAGATGAACACAAGCACTTTCTGGATCGGGCCTTATAATGAAACACTTGTGATTTTCCAAAATATTCCAAGGAGCTAAACCCTGGTTCTGCAGTTCATGAACTATCCTATGGCTAAAGAAGAGTCAGAATAACTCCAAGTCCTTTCAGGACATTGGTTTAACTGCAATAAGACTGAATAATTTGACATCTCATGTTATAATTCCTTCCTTCATATATATAATTCTGAGTAAATCCCTGAGGCTGGTTTTACTTCAGTAAAGCAACTTCAAGTTTAGTGCAAATAGGAAAGGTAAATTCAGGCGGATTACAAACATTTTTTATTGCATTAATTTAAACAATACTCATTTTCATCCTTAATAATTGTAAAATTCCTATATCCTCTGCATTTGAGCTCAGGTCCATATTTTTCATGTGGTATTCATGGAGTGGCAAAGTAAGAAATACTAATTTCTGTAAAATCAGCCACAGAAGCTAAATCTCCTAAATGTGAGTCACATCAATGTAATGGGGTGCAGGTACCATTACTTTTTTTTTTTTTTTTTTTTTTTTTTTTCTATTTCAAAGAGGATTCAAGATGCCAGAGAGTCCTCAGAAACTCTGCTTTCTCACTATACTATTTCCTTCTTTTCTGGAAGTAGTGCTAAAAGGTGGATTAGAAGGAAACTGTTTGGAAATGAAGTTAGGGATAATGCTGGATCCTGAAGGCACCGACCGAGGTGTTGTGTTTCATTTGCTGATTGCAGGAATGTTAATCATGCTTCAGTGTGCCCTGACAATTGCCAGAAGCAGAGATAACAAAACCTTATTTGTGAACTCCAGTTAATAGAAAGCTCATCTGAGTTAGTACCTCAACAGAAATGCTGCTCTTAGAGATACCATTGGCATATCAGCACACACTGTAATCACAGAACTTGATAATATTTCTGCAGCATTTTCAGAGGGGAGGAGGGGATAAAAAGGCTCTTAATGAACATATATGAAGCCACACTAGTACATCACCTACATAATATTTTAAATAGCTCCTTTGGAGTTTGATCCTCTACCACTAAAGTCAATGGAATTTTTTCCTGTTCATTTAGGTAGGATCAAATTCAAAGACTTAATGTCCCACTGTGTCACTTTGGGGAAAAATCTCTCCTTATTATAAGAAAGTCTTGTAATTTGGTTTCCAGCTGTAGGAGATTACTTCTTTCCTTTTCCCTTTGTATGCACTTTATGACAGAAATAAAACACTGCACAATCACAGTGCAAAACAGAAGCCCCAAGGGCATCTTACAGACACTTGTGGCTCCTTAGGAAACCTTTAAAATCTCTAAAGCCACTGTGATTGCTTTGTGCTGCTTTCTAAAGAACACTTTCCCACAACTGGTAAATAATGCGATATTTTGAAGGGTATTGGAAATGCCTATGGAAGGTCAGCTGTGTACACTCACCTGGAGTCACTTGTTATACTGCAGCTGAGATATAGTGGAAATATTACATCTTTAATAGCCTATGCTTCATGGAGGGATGACATGTGCATGTGCTGTCCCACTCGCTGGTTAAAAAAGCCTTTTTTCATATGTGTTTCCCTTGGTTTACTTGTAATCTTTAGTAGAAGCCCATCTGGAGGAAAAATAGAAAATGAAAGAAAAAAATCTGCAAGCATTGAGAACTATACAGAAAAGCTCAGGGAAAACAACAACAACAACAACCAAAGAAAAACCCTAAAAAAACCAACTAAACAAACAAAAAAATGCCAAACAGACCAAAATCCTGGAGGCCTTCTCCTCCCTTTCCTGGGGCAGCAGAGGGCAGGGTGGATGCTCTGAGCAGCCCTGGCAGCACAGCTTTCCAACCCGGCAGCTGGCAGCGCTGGTGCGGGAGCTGCATCCATCCAGGTAAATCATGCATAAAACTGGCAGCTGCAGGAACAGATTGGCTAAATCCTATGGATACCACAGAGCCTGCACAGAGCTGCTGCATCCCAACAATGGCTCCTCCCTCCTCTCAGCACTGGCACCAGGGCTGGCACTGCTGCCGTGTATTTTCCCTCCCCACCACACGGGTCATTATAAAAAAAGGACAAACCCAAAATTCAACAGACAAACTTGGCAGTCTCCACTCCCTCAGAAGCTTCTTGCTGCCCATGTTCATTCCTGATAACAGAATGCACTGTGTAGTACTCCAATTTTTCTTCTTATGCATGAAGATTTTGCATGCAAAACTCATTTTCGGCATATTCTAGCCTTTAAAAATGGAATGTTTGTTGAACATTGTTCTAACAAGCAGTGTACATAAAGCATATGTATTTGACAGGAAAAATAATCTCTTCTTTCCAATCAGAGACAGTTTGCATATCTTGTGTTACATGACATCTCAGAAAAAAAGCATTCTGCTCTTTTCCTGCATTCACTTTGGTGAGATGGAAGGCATGGATTGTATATGATATTAGCAAGTCAAGATGAGCCCAAAATGAGGTATCTAGGTATGCTGACGTTTGAAAGGTATATAAAAAGCAAGGCTGGGGACATAGAAAAATAAGAGAAGGGGAAAAAAAAGGGAAAAGGAATTATGCAAGGGATTAATTTCTCATTCAGAGAGTTCTGGGTTATTCCTCATTTTGTAGCATGAAAGTGAAGAACTGAGGGGTTCAAGCTGCTTCCAGTAAGGGCACAATTCAAGTTCAGTCTCTAAACTTTGTACAAATTTTAATGGGAGCAGTAAAACATAAGCAAATGGAACCGTGAATATTGTGTCCCTGGATAACACCTGCAATAACTTGGGAGTTTCACTGAAGGGAGGAGAATAGAAAGGAGGATTAACTGATCATTCAGTGGGCAAGAAATACATCCTTGGAAGGAAATAGGTTATATTGATATTTAGGTCCAGCCTCTCTGGTGTTCACACTCAGCCTAACGACATAAAATCTTTCCTCTTCTGCTCTTGCCTCTGCTTTTTGTCAAACAACACTGTGCAGTCCTGCTCTGCAGAATCAGGTGTCCAGAAACTGAATGGGGGGGTTCCAACCCCTGTGCAGAGCTTTGGGCTCCTGTCACCGCTGGCAGTGACCAGGAGTGGGGACTCCCTGTGACTGTGACTTGCAGGATGCTCTCACAGGCAACTGAGTTTAAAATTGTCCTGGATGAGCAGGGAGTTGATGGCCTTGGGGAGCTTTGCTGTTAGGAGCTCCAATTTATTGCAGCACTGAGGTTTCCCTCACTGTGGTTTTGAAACTGCACCAGCTCAGATGTTGCATTGTCAAGCAGCAGGGACTGACATGGTCTGGATGAATTCCCTCAGTGTGTTGGATGGACACCACAAGGTGGCTGCTGGGATAAACCCAGCTCATCCAGGTAATCCAGTTATTTCTCTCTGGAAACTAAGAACCTCTACTATGAGGTGCTGGAGTCTGCGTACCTGTTTGCATAGTCTACTGTGGCACCAAAAATGCCCAAGTTACAAAATTCATGTCTTTCACCTAGATGGATTTATGTAGCTTACACAGTTGTATTCCTTTCCCATGAGTTATATTCTTAGAGGAGATCTATGATTTTATCCATGATAGAAAATATTTAGGGCTTTTACCTGGTCTGCCTCATTCCTCCAGCCCATACTCGGTGTGCAAGCAGTGGCAGCCTGAGACAGACTCCATCCTGCTCTGACACCAGATTTATTAATGTGATGGGTCTTTGGAGATGAGGGTGGGAAGCTCTGTAGGGCAGGTGGCAGGAATTATATCTCTGATGGCAGCAAAGCATTTAACAGTGAAGGAGAGGAGGGGTGATTCCAGCCAGCCTGGTGGTGAGGTAGGTGTGGGTGAGTGGCTGGTGTGGGCTGAGGGTGGTTGGGCTCCCTTGGAAAGGAGCGCATGACCCTGCACATTTTTAGCCTTAATTGAGGAAAATTGGCAGTGCAGATCCCCTGGTGGGTTGTGTCCCCCTCCAAATTGTGGTTGCCCAAGGACAATACAGCCAAGGTCGTGTTCACCTCCCTCCTGCCCTTGCCTCCTGGGGTAGAACAGGGGCAGGCAGGCTGCAAGTGCATCCTGGGTTACTTGGCTCTGCTGTGTCTTTATCCTCTGCTTTTTGCCAGAGGCGCTTTTAAGAAAGAGACACTTCGGAAAAAGCTGCATCAATGAAGGATGTTTAAATCAAAAACTCCAAAGGACAAAATATTTCCTGAGGAAAGTGCTCAGTTTGCCAAGCAATAATGAATTCACCCAAGCAAACCTCTGCAGATTTTGTCTCGCTGGTGCTCTGTGTTGCCTCCCACTGATCCTGATGTTGCCAGTAAAGAACTTTAAAAAAAAAAAAAAAGCTTTCAAAATGTATACTTACATATTCTGTTTTGTTTTTATTTAGGAGAGAAAATGGTTGTGGCTGCTTGTTTGTTATGAAACTTGCTTTAGGTGGATTAACATAATAAGGGCAGTTTAAATGAATGAATTGTTCCACAAATAATAAGGTTAAGAATTACTTAGTTGATCTCTATATTTCACAGTTAATTCCCCCCAAAGGAGTGCGTATACCTCTCTTAACATTAGCAAAGTCTACAGCCACCTGCAGCCTGGCTGGCTGAGCTTGGCTCACAGGGATGAGGATAAACGTTGTGGAGGTAGGGATATGGAAAATACTTCATTATTCTCCAGTGCTCAAAAGTACAGGTTGGCTGAGAAAAGCTAATTATTGCTTTCCCTGTGGTGCTGGAAGAATGCTTAAACCCTTTAAGAGCCCTTTGAAATTCCCAATTAATCCTTAAAAAAGGCATTTTTATCCTTTAAGGCGCTCCAAAATTATTTCTCAGTGTATGACAAGAACTTGCCAAGTGAAATGTGAACATTTCTAGTTTACTTTTTCTGCTGGTCCACCTGGTTATGGGTCCCTCCCTTAGAGAGACCTGCTGCATCTTAGAGCATTTGGCACAGGGCTTTTTCCCAAGCTCTCTGCCTGCTTCTTGTCAGCTGTGACCCTCCAGCTGGAGCACGGGGGAAGAAAAAATGGAGATTCTCCAGGAACAGTGTGACCTTCCTGGTCACACTGGCAGGTCCTTCTGCAGCTGTTGATCGCTTGTCTGCATAAAATATTTGCATTAGTTTCTTTGTAAATGCAACGATGGTTAAATCAGGAGACTGTTTCTTCAGAGATGATAATGCCTTCATCAAGTGGAGCTGCGAGGTATTAACTGCTTTTGAGGATTTGTTCCCTTCATGTAGACACCTGGCTCAGACAAAGGAGCCTGAGCAACACAGAAAATATGCAACAGCACAAGCATAATTACTGAGTGATGTTTTCCAAGGACACACAGTAAAAAGGGAAAAATATTATAAGCTTTTCCTATTTTTCAGAAACCTGCATTTTCCTGTGGCTGTTACTGGCAGAACCAATGCCTCATTGCTTGCTTTTTTTTTTTTTTTTTTTTTTTTTTTTAATCAGTTTAAAGTACAGAACTTTATGCTTTGGAGTTAAAAATGGTATTCAGAGAGGTTTGGTGTCTTTTTAGGTTAGTTGCCACTATTTTTTGTGCTCTCCCTGAGATGTAATTCTTGTATTATTTTTTGTTGCTGTTTTAAATATAATGAGGAGTTGCTCTGATTGCCAAACACTCTGTTGGCAGGTTTGCAGTCTTGTTGTATGCTTTATTTATAGCTGCTGGTTCTGGGATGTGTGTGAGGGGAGTCAGCTCCCTAGAAGCACAAGGGGGAACAGGGGCTGCTCCAGATCATACAGATTTTTGGGACACAGCCAGAGTTACAAGCCGCGTTTTTCCAGTCCAACATGTTCGCATTTTCCTTATCACTTGTCAGAGTCAGAACTGAGGCTTTCTTTTCCTTTTTATAAAGGAGAAAACCTTGAATAAGACAAAGGTGAAATAATCTAATTCAAGAGTGATGAGAACTTCCTTTATGCAATTCTGCCTCTATTATCACAATTCAGTCTTGGCCATTGACAGCTGAATTGCAACCCTGACACCTGGTACACTGTTTATGAACAGGCAGAAACTCTTTCCTCCAGCATTTATGGCTCAGTACAGTGAAAATCTCACCTAAATACACACATAAATACAAAATAATCTAAATAAATGGGAAAATAGGCTGGATAGACTGGGGAAGAGTGCATGTCTTCCCCTCCAGTGTGGGGATTAATTTCTCCAGCTTTGATTAAGAGAGGTCATGTGTCTCTCTTGTAGCATCATTGCACTGACTACTTAAGACTTGAATTAAATAAATTAACTCTAGCTCTTCTGGTTCTTCAATACCTTGCCAGATATGGAGCACCTTGGAGAAGATAACAGCAGGAACTGAAATTCTACCTTCTTCACCCAGCCTAAGTTTCCCTAGGAGCAACACCAAGTTTTTTTTTTAAATTCACATTGGATTATTTTTAATCTAATTTTTTCTTTGCCTTGACATGCTTAGAGCTGCTGCTCCTCCATCTGCTTGCATTTCTTTCCTTGTGTCTGAGGTTCTTGTGTTTTGACCCCACTTGCTGTGTTTCTGAGGTCATAGCACAGCACAACAGTGCATTACTTCTTTTTATTACATTTATTGGAGGGACTGTGCACACAAAACAGTATTGGAAATGCACAACAGCAACTTGATACTAAAGCTAAGTATTTTTCCCAGGTGTGTACACTTTTATTGTGAGAAGGAATCAACTCCAGGCTTAAACAGAACATCCAAGGTCTCCTCCCATAGCAGTAGTGAACCTTAGTGAGTTTTGTGAAGTACTTTTGCCATCTCTTTAGCGTTCTTCTTTTAAAGCATCTATTAAAAGGCTGTGCAGACTCTTTCTTAGATAAATGAATTCTAAACCCAAGGAATTTTGAGCAACATGTTAATCTGGGATGTTTTTCAGGAATGCACAAAAGGGAAGATGTTTTAATGAGTGAGGTTGCTGCTAATGTGATGACAGGAGCAGCTGCTGATACAAGGTCGATTGTGCTGAGCATCAAAATAGGAATTCAGTGCTGGTTTCAAAATGTTATCATGTCAACTTGTAGGCTACAAGAGGTGATTACTTGAGTCTTCCTATCTTGGTTTTCAGTGGACTGACAATGAAAAAGGTCTCTTTATTCATGCCCACCTTGTGCAATGGTTTTGCCCATATTTACCAGGATGTGGTTTCTTGGGGAGCTGGGGTTAACCTCAGTCAGTGCATCCCCTGAAAGGGTCAGGAATTCACTGCCCTCCTGCTCCATCCCTTTTCCATTTTCTTTTCTTGTACCTGCTCTAGGCTATCTTGGGTCACTGATTCAAAGAGATATTACCTGGCTTTTGTGGGATTGGTTTTTGACTTATTTAGCTTGTCTGTCTTGTTGGCTGTGTAACAACCCAGGATGAGGAAAGCACAGACTGTATCTGCTGGGAAGGATTGCACAAGCATGTGCAGCCATGAAATGGAATGGTCAGAAATGAATCCTTTTCCATGTGTCTGAGCTTCTTCATAGACTTAATTACTCTAATTATCCACACTGGTCTGAACTTCAAAGATTCATAAGCTACTCTTGCTGAAAACAAATGCAACTCTGAGATAGAATTTAACTTCTTGATCTGTTTTGTTTCTTTCATTAGTGCATTTGGGATAGATCTCAGGCTTCCTGCCTTCTCTTAGATTGGCATCTTAAAAGAAATCCATAAATTATGAGTGTGCCTTGGGAATGTTTAATATGGACAACTCCTAATGTCATCAGAAAAGAGAATTGATTGCAGCTGTCACTTTTAAAAGTGTAAGAAAAAGCCAAATACATTATATGTGGTGTAGAGTTAGTCCTTATATTTTAAAAGCTGCAGTATAATAGTGTGGTGAGACACTTTGAAAGCAGTGTTTAGCAACGATATTCTTTTTTCTCCCAACATTTTACAGTAGAGGTGAGTGAAGAACTTGGTACTGAACTCTTAGTGTGAGCTCTAGTTTCTACATGAGTTTTTAAATTTAAGGGAGTTGTTTTGAACCAGAAATTATTCAATATTTGTTGAAGTATTGCACATTTCTTGTGTGTAAATAAGAGGATGAGTGGCAAAATGTACGAGTTCCTACTGAGTATCACTGAAATTCCCCCCAAAGATTAGTTTCCTAAAAATAGCCACAAGAAGATGGGTGATAACTCTGAAGGGTCAAACAGTACAGCAGGAATGGCATTGCCTAGTTTGACTAAGAAAATAAAATAAGGGTGAATTGGCAGAACAGATATAGGGACAACATGTGAAACCACACAGGGAAATCCATTCTTTGACTTTATAATCAGCCTCTGACTAATCAAAGCATCAGCAGAGCTCATGCTGGTGGCCTGAGCTGCTGGGCAAGGGTTTATTTGCCTCTCTTTAACATAACTTCAGGGGCAAAAAGTCCTTGTACAAAAGTGTACAGCACTGCAATTGGAAAAGCAAGCGTGGGCCTGACCTGGCGACACCGATGTTTATTTCCAATACTCTCCTTGTTCTTTGTGGAGAATGGTTTATTGATTATGTCAAGACAGGTTTGAAATGCCCCTGCAAGGCTACAACTGCACACCACTGGTGTGCTCAGCGAACCAAGGCTGGATGCTTGACCAGTATCTTGGATGTGAGCACTGAGTGTTTGACTTGGGAGAGTTTTGATAGTCAGACCAAATTTTATGGTCTAGAAAATGCTGACTTGGAATGAGTCTCTTTGCATGCATCTCATTTCTGTACTGTGACAACTGCAGAGCTGAAAGAGTAAATTAATTAGACCAGCCAGCTGATAAACTAACTTTTCTAGCAGAAACTCATGTGTCTAGAAAAGCAGTGTGGATCAGCTCACAATAACTGGCTATATGCTGTTAGAGCCCTAACTACTGTGAATTTTAGACTTTCTATGCTGACAAACACTAACCCCCAAAAGAACACTACATTTAAGCTAAGACCATAGAAAAAGCTTCCAAAGCTAAATAATAAAACTGAGTGTGTAATTTAAATAAAAGTATATTATTTATTTAAATTTAAAAATAAATAACATTTAAATAAATTATTGTATCCTAATTAATCAAATAAAATATATTATCACATAATAAAAAAAATAAAATTTAAAATTTTGAAATCTAATAATGTATATGAAACAGAATAAAATTTTTAAAACAAAAACTAACCCTCCTTCACTTTCTTCACTAACCCCCAAAAGAACACTACATTTAAGCTAAGACCATAGAAAAAGCTTCCAAAACTTAATAATAAAACAGAGTGTGTAATTTAAATAAAAGTATATTACATTATTTATTTAAATTTAAAAATAAATAAAATTTAAATAAAATTATTGTATCCTAATTAATGAAATAAAAATATATTATCACATAATAAAAAAATTAAAATTTAAAATTTTGAAATCTGATAATATATATGAAACAGAATAAAATTTTTAAAACAAAAACTAACCCTCCTTCACCTTCTTCATAAGGTTAAGTAATATTATGTAATTAAATAAAAAAATCCACATTACAAACCACAAATAGTCATTAAGATAAAAATAAAAATTATTTAAATATCATTTCTTAGTTAAACAGTTTATCCTTAAAAAAACTTATTTAAAAAATAAAATTCAATTTTTAATTTATTAAAGCAAAATACTGGAAATGCACCCCCTCCCCTTGACTTGACAATGCAAACACTTCATGTTAGAGCTCTTTGGTGAAATGGCTTGTTTGAAATCTGAGCCACTGATTCTTCTGGCATTGATCACTTGAGTCTTACAAAAACTAACCCTCCTTCACCTTCTTCATAAGGTTAAGTAATATTATGTAATTAAATAAAAATATCCACATTACAAACCACAAATAGTCATTAAGTTAAAAATAAAAAATATTTAAATATCATTTCTTAATTAAACAGTTTATCCTTAAAAAAAACTTATTTAAAAAATAAAACTCCATTTTTAATTTATTAAAGCAAAATACTGGAAATGCACCCCCTCCCCTTGACTTGACAATGCAAACACTTCATTTTAGAGCTCTTTGGTGAAATGGCTTGTTTGAAATCTGAGCCACTGATTCTTCTGGCATTGATCACTTGAGTCTTTGGAAAGGGGCTCAATTTCCTACCTAAATCCATTCTGTATCGCAAGGATAACTTGTGTTACAGAGTGGATTTAGGTACACATAACTTGTGCACCTGCTTGAAGGCTGCACTGCTGCATGGTGCCTCCATGGCGTGAATGTACAAATGCACAAAGGGTGTTTTGGTTTGTGTAAAATACCCAAATAACACTCCAGAGTTTGCTCAAGGATTTCTTGTTGTTATCCTCTGTAATTTTATTCGGGATGTGTTTACTACAGTTACTGGATTATGACCCATACATATATATGTTTATTTGGAATTCCATTTTGGTCTGCTCCAGATCCCATTAGCATAAAAAGATCCCCAGAGCTTGCTAGTGTAGTTCATGGCATGTAAATTAGCAAACACTGCAATTCTGTCAAAACTCCTAATATTTTACCACCATGAACTTTATTACACCTGCCAGCTCTCTTTCAGCATTTAAATTCTTTGATTTTGTTATGTCCAAGGCTAGGATAATGCAACATCCATTTTCCCCAGTCATTAATCAAGGCTCATTAACTATATAAATGGGTTTAAAGTTTATAGATTTCTAAACTATGATTTTCTGTTTGCATGTCAAAGTTTTCTGTGTCCATGGCTGATTCAGCACTTAGGTTTGTAAATGGCTTTAAGAGGTGAGGGAGCCTTTTCTGGCTCAATGGAATTCTGGTTTTCCACCCCTTTAAATATGGAAAATGAACTCCCAAAGTGAAATCTACATTTTCAAATAGGTGAAGCTTTGAAGGAAAAATATCTTTCTGAACAAGCACACAAGGGGGAGAGATGAGATATGTATGAATCCCCAAGAAAATGGCAAATCTGGCTGAGGGTGACACCCCCTCAACTCCAAATTTGTGCCTTTGAAAGCAATCCTGAGGATAGGGATTAAACCTAGGCTGCTGCCTACTTTAGATTAAATAGGAGTCTAAAGTTTGGCTGCTCAATTCAGAAAAGAAAAGGGGTTTTATGCTTACATTGGATTGAGCATATTAAATAAGCCTGGTTGCATTTCCCATTTAAATTCTTCTGAAATTTTGATTTTACCTGGACTTCGAATGGTTCCTTCATTTAACCCAGCCTCATTAAGACAGGAATAAATGGATTTTGGAGTATGTAAGGGATTTGTAAGGGATCCTCCTTGGTGTGAAGATACTCCAGGAGCTGGTACCACAGCTGGGAGTGGAGGAAGGGCTTTGCAGCGTCTTGGTGTGTAACATCTACACCCAACAGCATCAGGGGAGCGGGGAAGGTGTTTGAGCTCTCAGGGGCTTCAGAAAACCTTCCATTCCTGAACTAATTCCAGGCCAACTTGCCACAAAGCCACTCCTCCATATCTATAAATAATTTATGTAATCTGCTCAGAAAAAGCATTTTGAGGAATTTGTCAGGGTTGACTGTAGAGCTTTGTTTTGAGTTACAACTTTCTCAGCTGCTGCGGGCATTTCTACTCACTGCAAAGCTTTTGGATGAAATTATTTTTATGTCTGTTGTGGCTCAGGTAACACAGCCAAGGTGTAACTCTAGGGCTGGACTTGTCATCCCCAGGGCTTCCTGAGACATGCTTATTCTGAAGTCTATCAGCATAATTAATTGCTGTAAAATACAGTGTGTGTTGGCTGGTGTGAGATTGGTTTTCAGCATCTCATGGACAAGCGTAAGAATGAAGACTGCTTATGAGGAAGAATTCTTTTTATATTAGTAAAACATATTGGGAGATTGTCAGCAAGAGCATAGATAATTTGGGACTGAACCCTGAAGAGGCAGCTTTCACTGTATAACTTGTGGATGAAGCATGTGACTCTCTCCCTATTCTGTCTGAAATTTGTTTTATTTCTCAGCGTTTTGTTGTTCAACACTCACAACTGAGTTGATGCAACAGCAAACAATATCTGTGTATTTTATATATTGCATTTCAGGCAAGAGGAAAGGAAAACAACACTGGGCAGACTATGAAGCAGGCAAATAGAACTGGAGAAATATGAAATAGCTTTGATAGCTGCTCACTCAACAGATGTAAACTGAGGGCTGCTATCTGAACAATTGTATGATTTATGCATTGTGGAATGGTTTATGATTTAAAGTTTTCACAAACCTGTCTTAAGATCTTTTCAATCTTTCTGTACCTTGGTGTAACTTAAAAAAAAAAAAAGCTTCCTGACAGCATATGGTATCTTTTCACATACGCCCAGCTAAATAATCCAGCCCTCAAAGAAAGAGATGTTAAGTGAACAATGTGAAAAATGGTTCTGGAGACTTGCAGTGTGCTGGTATAAATTCCGTCAGCCCATTATGAATTGTAAATTCAAAGCAACCCACAAGTTTTGACTTCTTAGGAAAAAAGAGCTTGAACTGAAATAAATTATTCAGGATGCATCCCATGCTTATCTTTATGCACATAATTTTCCCTGTCCAAATAATTTAACAATTTAAAGGCCATGCTTGTATTGCTGTTTTTAGGACATCATCGGATTTCTTTTTTCCTTGGTGCACCAGTTAACCTGCTGTGCTTTTGATGAGTTTATCCCAATAATTTATATACATGTCTATAAAAATGGATTTAGCCATGTTTACTGCTGTGTGCTTCCCACTCAGGTAGCTGTCATAAAATTGGAGGCAGTTCAGTATTTTTGTGAACCTACCAAATATTACCATTATTATCAACTTGTCTACATCTTCTATGACCTTATAGCAAGAATTATTTAAGCACAGGGCAGTCCCCCTCCAAAATCTAGTTACTATTCCAAGGTGCTTCATAACAGGTGAATTATTATGAGAGTGGAAGGGGAACAGTGAAGTACTTTTCAAGATATTTCTAAAGTGTTACTCCCAAGAGTAAAATGTGATATAGAGGTGCTTGTTTGGAAAACCCAAGTGGTGGAAGCCAATACTGCAGAGTGAGCAGGGTGGGTTAGTGAAATGTCTTTACAGCAGCACTGTGGCTGCAGATCAGTGGAGCAGAAAGGCTTTGGGGGGCTGTGCCCTACCTGGGGCCCCAGAGCTGGGAGCATGGCCTTACGGCAAGAGGAAATGTCACATCCCCAAAACATCCTGTGCATTAGTTCTGCAGAACTTTAATTTTAAGTAATTTATAACTGCTTGTCAATAGCTGATTTCTAAGCACATTATGAGGTGGAATTGCACTGTATATTTGAACCTAATTATTTTCAGGAAATACTAGGCTCTCTTGCTTTATCATCCCAAACAGCTTTTGAGGATAAAACTTTGTCTGAGTCCTCCTAACATGTAGAGTATCCTCTGCCTTGGTGAAAGTCACCTCCCATGCTGTTACTGAGCACCTCCCACCTCTGCCAGGCATCCCTGCAATCTGCAATGGGCAGGAAAATAATGGGTCATATTTTGTAAATCACTATTTTTATTCTTTAAAACTTCTTTTAAACATTAGTCTGATATTTGTAGAGAGCAAACACTCCTGTCAGCAAAGTAAATCAAAGTTGTACCTTGATACGCTCCCTACTTTCTATTGAGAATGTTACAAAGTCAGTTTTTTTGTGCATGATAGATGAGAAATCTGAATATCTGAATCCCCATCTATCTTCAGTGTTTACAATAATTGTGCCATTATTAATAGGTAATGACTTACATTGTGTGCACTCAGAATTTCTTAAAAATTGGAAAACCAATGCAAGTAAAAGATGTGCTAAAAATGAGGAATTTGGAATAGCTCTGGTGGCAGGGATAGGAGAAGGAACTGTGGCTGTAGGCCAATTTGAATGGAAAACAGCAGTTTATAAAAGGGCTTTTTAAATCAAAATGTGAATATATCATAGCAAGGGACAGAGTTGTTGAGGACATTCAATACTGGAGTAATTTAATAGTTGAGAGAAACTTCAGAAAATATTCAGTGCTGGCTCTGAAAAGGAAGAAAAGATACTGGTCCTATCACTAAAATAACTTTTTTCTTTTCCCCACTTGTATTTTCTAAATACAATATCACTACAGGAATAACATGGGTGTAGCAAAAGATGATTCTTTCCTTGTGGATGTCTTGATATCGTGGCTAATTCGAGATGTTTTCAGCCAGTATTTAACATCTCATTATCTAAGCCTACTGCAGAAGATCAAAGGAAACACTTAACAGCTAAATGAAATGCTTCCCAAACAACAGCAAAAATAAATCCAGCAGAAAATGAACGTAAGACATGATCTTCCTGCTTTAGAAAGGAATGAGGAAAATATCAGTTTAATGAAATACCAGATATACTTTTCAACTAGAATACTTTTATATATATAATAAAGATATACTTTTCAACTATAATACTTTTCAACTAGAAAGCTGAAAAGCACCCTCACTCAAATCAATGTTGTCTGTCTGCAACCCCCACCGACACCTCTTCAGCTGCAAACATTTTCCAGAGTGGCTAAGGAGCTGATTAACAGTGCAGGTTTATAGAGACAAGCTCCTGTCAATTAAGCCCCAGGAGGGGCCATCAATTAGTGTCAGTCAGGCAAACCATTTACCACTTAAATTAACATAATGAAAAATGGTGCTCAGTCATTCAAGGTTCAAGAAACTTTTGCCGTCCAAAAGACTTTCTTTTCCAATAAAAGCCTTGCAGCCACGAAGAATACTTTTTCTTGCAAAGTAGACTTATGAAGAGTTGTTTTTCTTTCTTTTTTTTTTTTTGTTGAACTATTGTTTTTATAATTTTGCATTTTTATGCCTTAAGAGAGTGTTCCAAGAAACCTTGGCCAAGTTATTTTTGTTGGTTAACTTGGTTCTCCAAGGTATAATGAGGCGCCTGAAGTCACTGTGGTGACAGGATTAAAGCAAATAACCTGGCAAGATGAAAAAAATCAGCAATTAGACCAAGATCTCAGCACTCACATTTAACTAAAGTTCAGTGTCTCCTAAGCAAATATTAAATAACCAGAAACTCCAGTGCTTCTTAATTCATCATCCACCCCAGTTTCTGCCTTTGCCAGTTGGCTGGAATAATGAAGATCAGTTTTAAGTAGGAAGATACTTGAAAAGGAGTTAGCTGGACTTGTTGCAAAGGAACAGATGAAGTGTTTCGAGATTTCATTTGAGAAGTCCATTACATATTTTTAATTTATGTGCAATGTTGAGGGATGTGACTGTCAAACTCACATCCTCCCCTACAAATCACATGCACAGGGGGATTGCTTTGAAAATCAGATGGTCATCAAAAGACAGTGAGGATGGATTTGTGTTTCCTTTCCACGCCGCAATCGGGTGAACCCTTGGCCATGTTGTGTGAAATTAGTCCCGAGGTGACAGTGAACAGAGGTGAGAAGTGCAATAGGAACAAGGCCCTTTGAAAGTGGTTGGAAATGGAAATTGTACTTGTTAAAGTGTTGATTTCGGCTTTGCACTGCCGTTGTTTGCTCTCGGAAGATCTGTGCTGCCAGAGGGATTTGCTCCCCTTGGGAAGCTCCTGCCCCTGGACCGGGAGGCTCCACTCCAGTCTCCCCCAAGAACCCCCCAGGAGGTTCTGGAGCTGCCCCAGCCCTGATGCGGTGTTGGAGAATACGTTTTTCTTAACTTAAAGTAACTAAAAGACGTTTAAAAAACTTTTATTCCATTTTCAGTCTCATAAAAAAAAGAGGGAAACAATGCAAATATAATTCACGCCATCACAATCAAAACCCATTTCCTAATTACAATACACTATAAACATTTCTTAACCTATCAACTTTTTACCACACCGTACTATAAATACCTTAAGACCAATCATCTAAAACTACCCCTCATAAATCCTACTACAATGCATCTTTCATAATTCTATTTCTCCAAAATATCTAACCTTATTTACAAAACCAACCTTTGGATCTTTTTTCTAACTCTATTTCTCTCTCGAAAATATCTATCCTATTCCATAACATTTCTAAATCAACATTTCTTACCTCAAAATTAACATACAAATACACACTGTATAAACCTTCCATCAAACCCTAAAAACTCTCTACAAATCCATTTCCCACAATGCAGGAGTGCATCCCCTGTCAGCACTGAATATTTCTAGTGAGCATCCCTGGGCTGCCTGGCCTTTCTGCAATAGAGGAAACTTTACTTTTTTTTTTCCCCAAACGGGTTTTTTATTCCAAAGCTAGCCTTGAAGGTATATATTATTCTATACTCACTGCTGAGGTTACATGGATTTTCTCTTTTTTTTGGGCAGATATTATGTTTTCTGTTTCTTTGGGGACACTTTATTTTTGGAATATCTATCATTTTATTGAACTGTGTTGCATTGAAGATGTTTACCTTATGTATATTGCATCCCATGCTGCAGCCTGTGGCTAAGGCATGTATTAGTAAGCATATTGCTATTGATTTTTCTTTGTCCCTGTTTTTCTGTGTGCATAAGAAGTTGAAATATTTGTTTGGAATCTGTCCCTTGCAGTGATCTGTTTGTGACTTCTGTGGTTTGTGAAAACTGATTGTGCTGTTAAGGCACAGAGAAAGTGATTTTATTTTTTTTTTTTCCATGAGTTCAGTGAGATGTGGAGTCCCAGGAATTGGTAGGGGGTAAGGATTTGGTACAAGAAGAAATGTCTGAATCTGGAGAGTGGGAGCTAGCTCAGAAATGGTCCCTATCTGCAGTGCTGTGACCTTCATTCATAAAATCACAGAGTGGCCTGGGTTGGAAGGGACCTTAAAGAAAATCTTTTGCCAACAGGACAGGGGACACTTTCCACTAGATCAGGTTCCTCAGAACTGACACCAGAGTGGAATCCAAATATTCCTAGCTTTTAATTGAGAGAGCAAAGGGGAGATACTGTGTATGTCTGGGTGTATCTATATATATATATATATATCTAAGCAGCCAAACCCACTTCTGTCATGAAAGGAAAGCTCCTCACCAGGGGATGGTAATTAGCTTTTTACCTGGATATGCTTATATGCAACTTTTGCACCCAAAATGCCCAAACCCAACTTTACCATAAGAGTATAAGTACATTTAAAATAGCCCCTGTGCTTGCAGAAGACAGTGATGCAGAGCAGGGTTCCCCTGGGGCAGGTAAGGTGACTTCTTGTCCTGAACAGCCCAAAAGCCACCCAACTAAAGCCTCTCTCCTGCTCCTTTGTGCCTGCAGTCATGTCAGCACAGTATTGATATAACACTCCTAAAAGCATGCACAAATTTAGATTTTTCTGCACAGCTGTTCCACTACGAAGGTTATTAAGTATTACGCTGCTACCATCAAAGCATTTTTTTTTAATTAGCTTCTTCAGCACTGTGTTTAATTACAAGCACTTAGCCACAGGGAATGTTTGTGCCTCCTAACCTCTGGCTGAGGGAATACACGAGCTCTAACAGGACACAGCAACCTACACGTGTCAAATGCCACCGAGGGCCACTGAGAGCTGTGTTGATGTTGAACATCACAGGGCAGGACCTGGAGGAACGCCCCTGAAGAAATTCCAGTGTGAGGTGCCCAAGCTCCTCACACAGCGGATATTTGTCTCAGGAAATCCTAGGAGGTAGCAGGCTGAATTTGATATTCTTATTTATTGCTTGGTGAAAATTATATTTGCGTTAAAGTTCAAAATTAAGGCGTCTTGTTTCTTTAGGCACACATTTGTCCCAGGATTGTGGGGTGGATGATGAGTCTTAAACTTGAGTAGTACAGAGAATAAATAGTTTTTTGACAGCCTTTTGAGGCTTCAGTGGAAAGTCAGTATCAAAATCTGTGATGTGGCTCTGAGATCCATGGGTGAGAGTAGAGATTCCAATGCATAAGGCCTGTAACACATTCCCCACCCCACGTGAAAGAAAATGTAAAAATTACTTCTTGTCTTTTCTCCTTTTGCCAAGTGTTTCTCCCCTTGACTTTTGCCAGATTCCTGAAAACTTAAGAGCAGTATTGGCCGTAATTTGAGTCTATTTTTAACATGATATTATCTGTTTAATGATAGGAGGTAAATATGCCTTTAAAAAAATCGTAAAAACCTACACTGACTATTTCTCAGTTTGAAGCTTCCCTTTTTAACTGGTGGTTGTGGAGGAGATCTGGGAAATGTATGACTTTTCTGAGAGGGCTCCTGGGCAAGAGCCAGGTACAAGCACTGATTACGCACAAGCCTGAAATATATTGGCTGGGAGAGTAAAGTGAGGATTGTCTCATTTTTTTCGGGGTGTAAGATCTGCAGCATTGTGCTGGAGTCATTAGTCACAAATCAGTGAGCTCAGGTAAAAACGTGAATGTGGGAAGTGTTCACTCCAGGTTCTGCTCCCAGAGCCCTGGGAATGCTTTCCTGGGGCTGCATGGCTTGCATGGGTGTGGCAGGAAAAGCACTTGGACAGAGGATATTTCTCATCCCCAGAGGGCATTTCCTCCTGCTCTGACAGCTGCGAGGAAGGGGCTCTGAAGGTGCACAAACAATCATCTCAGCAGTCCTTTGTGAAAAGATGTGGTGTCTTTTCCTCTCAGAAGCATCAAATCTGGAAGTTGTGTTGTGGTGGACACCATATCCTTGTTTCTCTACACCCTGTTTCAGATTTTTGGTTTTTTTTTCTTTTTTTTCTTTTTTTTTCTTTTTTTTTTTTTTAATATGAAGAGTAGAGTTCATGACACCTTAAATTTCAGACTCCCGTTTCAAGGGAAAAAACAAAACAAACCCAAAACAAAACACCAAAAAACCCTCAACTGATTTTTGGTCTTGGGAGGTTCTTGGAAAAGATGTTTTACCAGCACTCCTGAAGTGCCTGGCTTGCACTTGCTCCTAAAGTCCTCCAGATAAAGGAGTTTGATTTGCTCTTCCTCTACCCAAATTTAACAACAATGGACACCATCTCAAGCACTTACCAAACCATTAATTAATTGAATCCATCACGCTAATTTGAGCTGCATTTTGGTACCACCCAAACTTGTTGGTACTCAGACATGTTGATGCTCCTTTAAGAGTGCATTTATTCAGATGGAAATTGTCCTTAAATGCAGAAATTTTCCATTATTGCCCATACCAGATCTTCTCAAAGCAAAATGCGGTCTGTGTTTGTTCTCCTTCAAGAGTGATGTCGCTCATTCTTCAGCACTTATTTTGCTAATTTTCCTGCCATGATCAGCATGTGTGTCCAAGTCTTGTTTCCTTTTTTCTTCTTTCTGTCTGAGTAAAGAGAATTTTAGAGACTTTTTTCTTTTTAGCAGCGGATGTTTTAGAGAATTCCTTTAGTTTCCCTTTCCTTCTGTTCCCTAGTGAAAAATACACTTATATTTCTGCAGCATACCAGTAGTGACAATTGCTTGTCTGTCTTCCACTGAGATGATTAATTTAATGACAATATTAAATACATTTAGTGTGCCAAACCACTGTCAGACTGAGGCTGCATTTTGAATGACATTGTTGGTTTCTGCTACCCATATTTTAAAAAAAGCAAAAACAAACCCAAAAAAACCCGAAACACCAACATGCTGAACTTCTGGCTCTTGGGTGAGTAAGTTTCCTCAACTCTGTTGCTTATTTCCTTCTGTCTTCCCGACTGTGATAATGCTTGTATATACTTCTTTATTATTTCATGACCTCTTTCAACAAAAGTGTTGAAATCTGCCCATCATGATCTTGGTTGTCTTCTCTGACTTGGACAATACAAGTCTCTATTAAATAATGTTAAGATGTGAAATATTTTGGTTGTGAAATAAACATGTTTTTTGCACATTGGAATAGTTGTTGTATTTAGGTTTATTTAAAAAGGCCTGTCAGATATTGTCTTGTCCACTTTACAGATCATATCCAGCCACATTTGCTCTTATTTTTATTTCTCCCGATTTTGCTTTCTCTGTGCCTTCTCAATTAGTCTACTTTGTCTTTAAGCTCCCCTAGAGCACCTTATGAATTACATGATGTTGAGTGGGCAACGCAGGCTCTGCTGGAGCACTACAGGTGGACAAAGCAAATTCTGTGTAGGTGTAGATTTTTTTCTCTTCTTACAGGGTAATTTTTTTGCATTTCACTGGTGGAAGTGGCCAGGTGAAGCATAAGGTGGATGAAAATCGAACTCTTTTTTCAGACATTAGGTGGAGTGGGTTTTGCACCTGACACCAGGCAGTCTCTGTGCATCCCTGATCCTCCCCAAGCCCTCTAACACATCTGTCAAAACAGTATTTCAATGAAGCTGGAACTAACTTTTTAAATTTCTTTTTAAACATTGACCTCTTATGTGCAATCAGAACTTTGCATTTGCAATGGCTAATCATTTTTCCTTGCTAAACAGCCATTTAATTCCCATACTGTTTCAGTTCTGCACCAAACTTTGCTGTGTAATCAATTTTCTATTAGAGGAAGCTCCTGCTTAACCCATTACCATGGACTGAGGGTTTAGAACGAAGTGCAGCCTGAAACCATAAAAGCTGAGCTGTGAGTTGATAGGAAAGCTATGTCCTGTTCTCTTCTGATGTTATGCACAGACTCTGGAGGTTCATCAACCCAAGCAGAACCACAAACAGGCTGATTTTCAGTCTGCTGCTGTTACTAGGAACTGTTTCAGTAAGCTTTGTTCCTCCTTTGATTCCCTGAGGCTCCAGCAAGCTTTACCCTTTGCCACTGCCCCCTAAAAAAAGCCATTTGTGATGCTGTGAGGCAGCAAACACAGCGTGAGCCTCGTGGGCTCTGACACACACAGCTGTGGGCAGATGTGGCTTGACCTGCTCCAGAGGAGCCACGGGGCAGGGACCTCTCAGGGTGAGTGGGGGCTGAGGGGGAAGCAAGGATGGCTGAGGAGAAAGGGAAGGAGAATCAAGTGCAGTGCCCAAAACACCTTGCTTTGCTTCTCTCTTCACCAAGCTCTCCTTCCTGAATGGTGTTTGTTCGCCCTGGAGGTGTTGGAGTGGTGTTGAATTCTGATGAGGAAACTTGAAACCCCAGCACAGCTTTTTTGTGTTTGAAGACTTTTTTCCCCAGTGGAAAAGAACACCTGTCTACATTCAGCTTGTGATAGCACACCTGTGATAGCACTTCTTCCTTTTGCAAGTGAGTACGTGGGGCTAATTTAGGATGAAATATAGAAGCATCACCAAACCAGCACAGCTGCATCCATTGGTGGCAAAAGCAAGGCAGACTCACCAGAAGTATGTGCTCAGATGTGTGGTGCATCGTGGGCAGCTTGTCCAATGCATCTGTGGTGCAACTGTGCTGTAAATTCTGTACTGTTGGGGCTTTAAAATTTTCTAAGAGGTAAAAATCAATTTTGAAGCAGGAGGTTGGACAATCCTCAGTGGCAGCAAGCATGCCCTGAGGGGTTGATTTGTGTATGGTGGAGAATAAATGAAGGATTTCTGGGCACCGCTGTCCAGACATCTTAGATGAATGTGAAGAATCTATTTTTCAAAAGGACAGACACAGCCACGAGCCATCCTCATGGCAACTGGGCAACAAAGAGCTCCCTGGGGTCATTTGATTGACACAAACCTCCCTGATTTCTGCAAGAGCTCCATCACTACTGGTGTGTATTATACCATCATCTACCTGCAGGAAAACGTGCTTCGTGCAATGGAACAATTGCACAAGTTGTCTGTAAGTGACAGTGAAGTGTTGAAAATTAAAGGAGTTGCTGTGTGTTGGGAATTTGAGAAGTTAGTTGTAGATTGTAGTGGTACAATGGGAAGTTTTGCTGATGGGGAATAGGAGATGTCTTGAGCATTTTGAAAATTCTTATGAAGTTATGTGTGTCCAGCTGTCTTTAAGGCAATACTTTAAATTGATCTGGCAATACTCAAATCAGAAATTATTCCCCCTCTTCTTACCAGTACAGAAATCAGAAACAAGGTACAGAGACAAAACAACATGGACAGATCAGTCAGTGGGTGAGTAACTGAGGTGGAAAAGAGCTGGAGTTTCTCTACACCTAGTCCAGAAAATAATGTTTTCCTTAAGTAAAGACAATCATAATTAATTAGCATTTTGCTCCAATTTATGCTTGTTCTAGTCTTTGCAAGGAAATGATGCAGGAGACCATTGATAGAATTTCATTCATTGCACCCTTAAAGACAAATGAGGAACTAGTTTTTCTTATAATTCCTCACACATGTAAACTCGATGTAATTCTGGGCATACTTATCAAATCATGGGTGTGTGTTCCCATCTCACCTGTGAGGGACAAATTGCCAATCCCACTGAGTGCCCACATCTGTGCTTCGGCAGGAGTTTGGCATCACTGGGCTGTAAAGGTTTGTTTGAAGAAACAAACCTGGCCTTGGTGAGAGATCTGTAGTCTCAGAGGTGAGAAAGGCCACCAAAAAGTGTTTTCAAGAACAGCTTTTTATCTTTGAAAAGTGAGAGCTCCTGTCTGCCTCTGGGGCAGGGGGATGAGGGGCATAATCAGCTGACTTTTATGTTCCTGTTTTCCAAAGTATGTGTTTTTATGATTGTTGTTATAAAAGAAAGCAGGAAAACACTCTGGAAATGAATACCAAAACAGCCTGGAAACCTGCTGAAGAACTCTGGTCCTTGAATATATGTTAGCATGACTTTTCTATAGAAAAATAAGTGAGTATTGCAGATAGATTTATTTTATTTTTTTTCAGTCAAGTAAAGAGATGCAGATAGGGCTGATCTGGAAATGGATTTTAAATATCATTAGCACTTCTTAACTTTGACCACAGAAAGTATATCTGCAGTATGATGGCAGCAGAGGTGAGTAGAGCACAGTGTACTGTAGCACTGCTGGAGTGAGAGCAGAAGAAGCATCTCTGCAAGAAATATAGATTTTCAAGTTTTACTTTTAGGTGTCAGACCTCTATAGCTGCTCTTGGTTTGTAATTCAAGGCTGTGCTCAGGAGGGAAGTATATTCATCTCTTTCTTAATGGGTTTGCACAGCTCTCCTAAGTGTTGGTGGGAATTATAAATGGACTTTGAAGGAAAAATATACCTTTTAATGCTGTATTGCAGTTTGAAGTCTCGGCACCCAGTGGGATCTGTGCATGTGTGTCTGTGTACACAATGCCAGAGGGATGTGGCTTTGGAACACTTCATTACTTGGACAAAAAGGGATGGTGACCTGGCTTGATGCTCTGTGTCAGGGCTGCAATATTTGTGCAGGACTGGGGGAGAACTCTGCTCCTGTTTACACCAGGAGTTTGGTCTCAGTTAAAGCTAAACCACTCTGTAGTGACAGAATAGTTGCTGCAGGGAATAACACTGATGGCAAAAATAGAGCATTTTAGGCAATAACTTAATGATTTTAAAGCAGTGTCAGAGGTTCAATGAGTTTGTAGAAAATACGTCTTGCTAAAGTGTAGCCTCTCAACCTGCCAATCTCCTTAAGACAAGAGCATTTCTGCTAAACATTCTTGTTATTCAGGCAGACTTAGGAAAACTAATCTTAACTCCACACAAAAAGAATTTTCAGAAAATACTTTCAGAGAAGGAAAGAAGCACAAGCCCATTTCCCTCCTTGCTGTTTTCTTTCCAAATATCATGTGCATGTACCCATACTGGCTTGCTGAGATATCTGCAGGGAGAAAAGTAATAGCCTTAATCTTTTCCATTCTTTTTTTTTTGGCTGGTTTTGTTGCTGCTTCACTCCTGGTCCTCAGGCTTAGAGTGAAAGAGCTTTGGTAAGGAAGAACTCCTTTCACACTGTTCATGCCCCTCTGTGTGAATCCAATTTAGCTCAATATGGAAACCTCAGCAACTCTTTGGTTCAATGAATATGCAACTATCATATCAACAATTTAAATTTGCTGTATTGTCCTTAGTTTTATCTTCAGTTCTGCTGTCAAGGTATTCCTTGAATTAACATTCTTCTGGGTCAAGCCATATTATACATAAAAATATCTGTGATCCCCTTGGGAGGGGGAAGAGGTGTACAGGTTTGTTTTTAAGAGTAGACATGCAAGGAAAAATACACCAGGAATTGTAGTGACAGGACAAGGAGTAGTGGATACAAATTGTAACAGGGAAAATTTAGGTTCAATATCATGAAGAAATTCCTCCCTATGATGGTGGTGAGGCCCTGGCCCTGGGTGCCCAGAGAAGCTGTGGCTGCCTCTGGATCCCTGGAAGTGTCCAAGGACAGGCTGGAGCAACCTGGGATAGGGGAAGGTGTTCCTGCCATGGCAGGGGGTGGGATTGGATGAGCTTTAAGGTCCCTTCCAACCCTTTATCCTTTTGTTATTCTACAATATCTAACACTTGGCCCTTTAAGGTACATCAGTGGGTTTTATTTCCTTTTACGAAAGGGCCGATCTCAAAGTTATTTTTCCTTTAGGAAAAGACAGTTGTAGAGTTTGTTTCCTGTGCTCTATTCTCTTACTGTGACTCATTGGTCTTTTGTTACTTGTTGTGACTTTCAAACTTTAAGGTTTTGAGGCAGCACCTTCAAGAGGTATTTTGATTTCATGAGGGAAAGTGTGTCCTTTATCTTATTCTGCAGGGGTCTGTGAAGGAAGCCTAACAAAAAGGATAAAATATTTTCTGATTCCATAGTCTTGAGTAAGATGTGCTTTGAGTACCAAGAGCAATATTGCTATATTAGATGAGCACCCCCTACCTGGTCTGCCTGGTCCTTATGCTTGGCTGATCTCAAGAAAAATATTCCTGCATGTGTTATGTTGTTCTGTGGTGGAGGAGACTCTAAGCTCCTTGTATTCCCAGTGTCAGAAAGAAATAGGGTTTGATCAAATTGCATCAAAATGGCTGCTTCTTTGTTATGGCTATTAATATTTTTATTTTTTCTCTCAGAATGAGTTATAAATACAACTGCATTGCTAGTGCTTAGCTTGGGAGTGAATTGAAGCTGATGATAAATGCAGCATTCCCAGCAATTTGTAGCTTGCTTTGTCCCCCCTGGTGTGGAGGAGGAGGAGGAGGAGGCAATGCAGTTGCTCAACCACAGTGACTGTAACTAATGAGGAAGCCAAAGCCCCTTATCTCAGCTGATAAATCCTCATCTCCTTATATCTGTCCTCAGCACTGTCACTCAGTGCCTGGCTCTGCTGCAGGATTCCTTTCAGAAGCAGGAGGTAACTTGGGCTTGCTGAGCACAGTGACTACATGCAGCATTTTGTGGAAGACAACCTTTCCAGAAATGCCTCCAACTTGAAATAACTGTTCCCAGTCCTCTAGCAAAATGCTACTCTATTATCTGTTTGCTACTTTGGGACCACACAAACAGCTGTATTTGTCAAAACATGCATCTCTTGCTAAAGAACTGTTGTTGCTTAGCCTCAGCTGCCAGCTAAGCCCTGCACAGCCACTCACTTTCCCCACAGTGGCTTGGGCAAAGAATTGGAGAAGTGAGAACCTTGTGGGTTGAGATAAAAGTTTAATAGGTAAAGCAAAAGCTGTTCAAGCAAGCAAACAAAGCAAATCAAGGAATTCCTCCACCACTTCTCATGGGCAGGCAGGTTTTCTGCCATCCCCAGGAAAACAGGGCTCAGAATGGCCCCAGTTCCCTTTTATCCCCCCAGGTTACGTGCTGAGCATGATGCCAGACATTCCAGGATGTTCCTTGGGTCCACTGGGATTTGCTGTCCCAGCAAATCCCTTCCCATCTTCTGGTGCCCTTCCAGCCCCCTTGCTGGTGGCTGGGGAGCAGAACTGTCCCTGGCTCTGTGCAGTCCGTGCTCAGCAGTAGCAGCTGTGTCCCTGGGTCAGGCACAGCTTCCAGCAGCTCCACATGAATCAGTCCTGCCCCAGCCAAAGCCAGCATGAGAATGCAGAACAAAATTTGGGACAGGCCTTCCCTGGAAGGTCCCTGGCAACACCTTTCCATTTTAGAGGCTGGTCAAAGGTAAAAGCTTTGAGTGCTGTTCTCAAACCAACTGTCTACATGCTTCACTTAGGCCTTCCTTCTGAGTTTACTTATGAAAGTGATGAGAGTTGATCTTGCTATCTTCAAACCAACTGTCTACATGCTTCACAAGAACTTCTCTTAGGCCTTCCTTCTGAGTTTACTTATGAAAGTGATGAGAGTTGATCTTGCTATCAGCAGTCTCACCAGACTGCATCTGCAGCTTCCCACGAGCTCCTCAGTGTCAGCAATTTCTCTTGTTGGTGACAGGGTTAATCTGCTCTCCAGACATTCACACACTAAATGTTCACATTTTTATCTCCTCATTTTAAGCACAGTTCTAATAGACTCCAAAATACGAAAGCAAGGTTGTATGATCTTTAAATCCTTGGACATCCTTTCTCTCTTCTCTTTGCAGAGCTGGTGCTCTCTCTGCCCTTCCCCAGTCCCCCAGGACTTCCCTGCCCTCTGAATTCTCAAAGATAATTGCTAATGGTTCTTAGATGGCTCAAGTTAATTCCTTGAGTACTTCACAGTGTATTTCATTTGCCTTTAGAACTCAAATATGTCTAACTTAAATATTCTTCAACCTTTCCTTTTCGTATTCCTGTCCTATGCTTTTAGCTCCCAGTTAAAATTAATTGTTGTAGTATCTAGCTGTAATTACTCTAAGTGAAAACTGAAGAAAGGCAGGTTTTGGCTACTTCAATTTTCCTGCATTTGCTGTTATTATAACTAAAATAAGGGAACTTGTTGGCTCTTTATCTTCTGTTATGAATGTAGCATTTCTAGAACTGTTTTCCTGCTTTCGTTTACATTAATAGCTGGTCATAACTTGCTTTGTGCCTCTGTCTTTTCAATTCTATGCCTACATGCTTGTACTTTTCATTTACACTTGTCCTTAATTATATATCCACTTTCAGCACAACTCCACTTTAAATACAATTCCTTTCTGATCATCTGGGTTGTTAAAGAGGTCCTGGATCTCTATTTCTTCCATTTTCCCTGCATCAGGATTATTTGATACTGTGCCCTGAATAAGCTGTCCTTTAACAACAGCTGTCCTGAATTTTAAAGAGTTTTTTTGTTTTGTTTTAAATCCACAGAATGCCTTGACAATTTCTCCACATGTGCTGACATTTCCTTTTAATGTAGATTTTCCTTTTTCCGTTCCTTTAGAATTATTAACATAATTGTTCTGTGAATCTTTACATCTTCTGCCTTCAGGTTTTTTAGCTAACAATTCATATTCTCATTCTTTTGTTTACCTTATTGTGAGCTAAAATAAAGCCAGAAGTCCTAGCTGTACCAATTCAAACTGCGGCAGCTGAGACTTCTAATGGTGACCTTCAAAATCTGTTTTGAAGGGCAAGTTCATCTACAGCTTGGTCATACTTGCCCATTGATAAGAATCTTCATTTTAGATAATTAAATAGTTTGAGAAACATGAGTGACAGGTGGGTTAGCATGCACAGGGTATGAAAGGCTGTCCCATGAGTTCAGCAAGGGCGGCACCTCCTCAGTGTGATGCTCACTTTTGTGATTGCTCTGCACAGTGAGAAGATGTCTTTGTATTGCTTGTTTTATGAGATACTCAGGCTGTTGGTTATGTGAAATTCTACACAATATCTATTGGAATTATACCAAATATATCTGTGTACAATAAATGTACAGAGGATCATGAGCAGGTCAAAGAGCAGGATGGAGCAGGGGGGTGAACTCTCAGCCTTGGCTCTGACTCGGACAAGATTTCTTAATTCATTAAACAGGAACACAATGAAATAAACCTGTGCTGATGTGCATCACCTCAGCTTCTCTTGGGTGCTTCTCCTGATGTGAAACCTCCTTGTCCTCCCCTCCCTTTTTTGTGTCTGTCCCCAACCAGCTCCTCTGCACTGCAGCTGCTCCTCTCCCCTTCCTTCTCCACCTCGCAGCCCTCACCAGCAGAGACAGAGCTATTTCAATAAGTGCAGCTGTGCTGCTAAATTGCAACTTTCCTATTTTTATTGGAAAACTAAATTGAGATATTTGTAATGATCCCAAGAGAAGGCTGGCCCAGCACAGAAACTCAGAGTGGCAATCTAATGGGGGCAGCAAATGAAGCAGTGCTGGAAATCCATGGTCACAACAACAGCTCAAGTTTAAAACATGTCTGGCTCCCTGCATCTGCATTTCACACAACTATCAGTATTGGCTTCTTCTGTGAGCTTAGCTGGCTCTTCTTTATCTTTAAAATCCCTCCTGAAAGCTCCTTGCTGCAACCTTGTTTCCCAATTAGCCTCCTGTTCCTGTGTGTGATAACATCATTTTAGGAAAACTTGATACTTGCCCAGGCAGGGTCTGGACCTGCCAGGGCCTCAGTTCTGCACTGTGGGCAGCTTGACAGAGCCAGTTCATAATGTGCCAGTCATTCCTTCCTGATACCCCACCAAAAGAGGGCTGCTCTGCCCCTGAGGGGCTGGGACAGACACACGGACACAGCTGCACCCAGACGTGGATGTCAGATCCTTGTGGATCCAGGGCCTCATGGTCTCACCAGCAGGAAAGAGTTGGACCAGATGGATGGGGAAGGGGGAATACTAAAAAAAAAAATAAAAAAAAATAAAAAAAAGTTTTCATTTCTATAGCTGGAATAGAAATAAGAAAAAAATGCTTTCTTTTTTTTGGTTTAATCCCCTAGAAAGTGAAAACCCTTGTCCGTTCCCAAATTATATTAAACCACAGAGCTAACCATATATTCTCCTGTATTCTGCATTTTTCTTGCTTTTCGTTCAAAATCTTCAATCCAGTGTTATTAATCAGCTTCCCAGCTGGGTTACTGATAGGTAAATTTGTAGTTGTAATCCCTTGGTGTTAAAATTATCTTTCCTCCTTGCACCTCCATGTCATCCAGCCACATCCCACAGTAGGCTGCTACTAGTAGGCCTGCATCTATAATCTGTGTGTTGAAAGATGAAATAGGAACATGTTTAATGTTTCCTGCTAGTTTTTGGGGATTTTTTTAATTAAGAAATGAAGACGGCAAGCTAATATCTGAAATATGGTGTCTGTGCTAAATACAGAGAGAAACTGGTTTTGAAATTTTTTTGTTAACTCTGAGCCCTGTATCTTCCCATTGCTGTCAAACAGTCCTGGAAAAAGTAATGTACCTGCAGGATTTTACTTAGGTGAGTGAGTGAGTGGGTTGGATTGATTGGAATTGACACTGCATTCATTTAGTGAGTCTGGAGCACCAAGTCAGAAATTCTTGGAAACAGAAAAAAATTTACTTTACATTTGGGTTTCACTGATGTAGAAGACATAACTTTTCTTACCACCTTCCTGAAAAACAGCGTTAATTTTTATAGTTTGGTTTGTTGTGTTCTGTATTGGTTCATCTGTTGGTTGGTATTGATTTGGGTTGGTTTTTTTCCCAAGCAGAGTCAATATTTTTAGATGGTACGGCAATATAGTTTAGTATTCTTTGCATCTTTTGTAGGTATTATTATACATGTGCACTGCAAAACTCCTTCTTAAATTCTAAGCTTATTATTTTTTTTCCCTGTGGTGTCTGTGTAGATGTAAACATGTGGGGAAAGGAAAACTTGTGAAATTGTAGTTGGATTCATCTGGAGGTGCCTGGGCTATTCCAAATCAAACTAATTAGATTCAGCCTTCCAATTATCTGGTTTGGTTTGGTTTGGTTTATGACAGAACTCAAGCTGGGTGTATTCACTATATCTGAGAAACAAAACTATTGGTTTTGGTGTCTGCAGGTGGAACTATGACACAGATTTTGGAGCATGATCACATAGAAAATTTAGCACATGCTGAGACTAAGCTTTCCAAGGAGACTTTCTAGCATAGGTGGCAATTGTCATTATAGGTGACAAATAGAACCACTTAAGCCCAGAAGTTGGTATTTTTAGCATATTTAAATTATTCAAATCTAGTTACTTCTAACTTTAACCTGCTACCATGGCAATAGAGGTATGTATTAATAGACTTAAGTGTGGGGCTGACTAATCAGCTCCAAAGTCTGTCTCCAGAGTGGAAGGGTTTTGTTCAGCTACCTCTTTCCACCTGAGAGAAAGAAGACACAAGGTCAGGTTAGCAAAGCACATGGTCATTCCAGCCATCACAGAAGTCTGTGTGGAATTTGTAGGGGGCAATTTCCAAATGGAGAGAGCTTAACTTCTCTGCATGTTAAAAAAATAAAAATAAAAAGAGAGAGAGATAAAACTTCTTCCACTACAAACTTAAAGCAGTTATTCATGCTTTTCACCTTAATGAGAGCTGTTTTTACATGTTCATGAGTAAAGGGCACCTGATAGAAAATCAGACCTGTTTCTGAAACAGTCTGTTTTCAGTAGGCTTTATCCTTAGAAGTGTAATATTTTGATTAGTATACAGAAATGTTGTCTTTATATTTAGATATTGAATGTTTAGCACCTGCAGCTCTTGTTTGTACTGTTGGTAAAAAACTGTCTGGGTATTGAAATCAACTTACTGATTAAATCCCTGCCCATGGCAGGGGGGTTGTAACTAGATGATCTTTTAAGGTCACTTCCAACCCAACTCATCCTATGATTCTAGGGAGAAAATTCCAATAGGTCTTGATTTTTTAAAAAAATTTTTCCCCCATTCAAATGATAAAAATACTCTTCCTTTATCTTCTTGTGCCTCTTCCCTTCCTATTTGTTTTATTGACACTATGATCATATAAAATGTAAACAGTCACTGAGGCCATAACCTGTACTGAAGAAATTAATCCTGTCCTTGACCTTGCTAGGTTTTAGAGCAGAAACCTGGAAATCCAAGTTGCAATTCTGCCTCTTTACTGCCAATTCAGTTTCATGGATTTCTGAAATATTAATTATTGCAAGCATTGCTCTATTTAGTGCATGCCTTCGCTAAATGTTTGTCCTCTTGGATGTCTCTATTTCCATTGTAATAATACCTATAAGAATAATCCCCAGTGTAGACCCAAATAGTGTTAAATCCTGTCACCAACTTAAATATCTCTCAAGCCCTTCTCTTTATCAGAAACATGCCATGCATTCAGGAAAACCTTAATCAAGACCTTAATCTGTGAAAACCTGAGAATATAGCTAAAACTAACAATGTTTTTCTAAAAGGAGAAAGACCTCCTTATTTTCTTTTTTTAAAAAAATCCCACAAATGAAACCACAAGTCAGTTGAAGTCAAGAGATTAATAATAAACTCCTGAAAGACCTGACCCTGAAGTCTTAGGTCATTAGTTGGAAATTATTTATGCCATACACTACTCTAACCTTTCTTTCCTCCTGTAAAAAATAACAGATCTAAAGGAGTCAAGTGCAGTCCTTAAAAATCTTCCAGTGATTTACCTAGTCCTAGAAAAGCTTCTTCTTCACAATACTCAAAATAATTTGTCAAGTAGGTGAAATCGGGAACTTTTCATTTCAAAATATGGGGATAAAAATTAATTGGTGCCAAACAAAAGGCAACAGTTTAAAAGGCTTTTTGAACTTCTCCAGTGGTGATCAATATTTATATGACCTTTACCAAAACTAAGGCACTAAGCAATCTCTTTAGTTCAGGCTGTCCAGGGTATGGGAAATAGGGGCAATATATATGAGGGAAAAAAATTTAGGGCTGTTTTCCAAGTGATATCCCTGGTCTTTTCCCCAGGGAGCTTTCAAAGAGCCTGCTTGACTTCTTACCTGCTCTGGGCCTTCAAACTGAGCCTGAGGCTCTCGCCCTATTTACTTTAATAGGTCTTTCATACCAGCACAGATAAAAGTTTATGAACCAAGGCATTAGCTGATATTTGTGGCTTCTCTATGAATTGATTTCTTGCAGACCACAGCCAGATCTGGTTATGCTGGGAAATGTCAAGCCAGCTCTGGTATTAAGACATTTCTCCTCTCTTGTTTGTTCCAGTGAATAGCTGCATGATTTTTTGACAGCTCCTGACTGCATATTCATATGTTCAAACAGTGAACTCTGCATCTCAGATGGAAATCTGGAGGTGGTTATGTGAATGTTCCCCTCTGCCCAGCTAAGGGACAAGGTGATCTAGGCCCTCATAAGCAAATCTGGAGGTGTTTAGGAATGAAAACACAGGTTCTGCTGCTTGGCTGAAGGAGCCCTTGGAGTACGTGGTGGCAGCAGGCTGTGTGTCAGGAGACGCTCATGGTGCTGAGTCACAGCCATGAGTGGCTGTGCTGTTTTCACCAGTCTGTGTTCACAGCCAGTGCTTCCTGAAGCTGCTCCAGGGCCGCGCTGGAGGCACACGTTCCAAGGCTTATGCAAAACAAATCCAGGCTTTCTAACATTTAACTTAGTTTTCAGATGAATATATTGGTGTTTCTCGCCCACTTGCCTCTGAACTTTCTATAGCGTGTAGGTTTATTGATGATAATACTCTCCAGAATAAAAGTTCTGTAATAATTTAGCAATATATGCATGAGTTTCTCTGTGGGATTTCCATTCTGTATTCAGCATGGGAACCTTAACTCTGAACATCACCCCAACAAAGCAAGGGAACAACTTCTTTTATGTTTTTTGCCTAAAGGAAAGGGAAGAACTTTGCCAAGTGAGTCAAGAATTCTGAAATTTATTGCATGAAAAATAATTTCAGGAATACTTTAAGGCCCTTTACTGTATTATATCAGTAATGTATTGTCTAACTGGGTGAGAACAGTAGCTTTTGATTTAAAACTGCAGAGCCTTTGGACATGCACAGCCCAAAGAAATCGGCTGTTCTCTTTGCTGGCAAACACAGACCCAAGGCTTGTGTTCCTCACTGAGCATTTGCTCTGCTGTTCTACAAGGCTGTAGACCAATACACTCGCCTTTATTTTTGTCTCCTCTGCTATCCTGTTTCTGTACAGTTTTTTTTCTTTAACCTTCATCTTATGGCACTGATGCTGAATGAAGCTGAGCCATTACTTCGTTCCTCTCCATGATTTTTTTCAGATAATTAGCTGAAATCCCAAATAAGCATTCCAGAATTTTGTGAATTTTTTTGGCAAGGGGTCTATCCCTGATTCAGCTCCTGACCACAAGAAAGTATTAAGAGGCTGCCATGCAGTTGATTCAAGATCTGTATTTTAGCTGCTTTTGAGTAAAAAAAAAAAAAAATAATCCACAACTAAGGTTTTAGATACATTTTATTCAAGCATCTGAAGCTTTGTGCAGTACAAGGGTTTGGTGTAATTATTACTTGTGAAGTGTTGGTAGCAAGTATAGGAGCAGCAGCAAATTCTGCTGGGGGATGTTTGACTCCCTATACAAACCACAGGTGAAAAAATGTTGCTAATTAATGCCTGTGAAGTATTTACTTATAATTATATCTGTCTCCAAAGACTGCATTCTCATTGTGCTTTGCAGCACTGGCTCTGACTCTAGAAAGGAAGGGAAAATGTGCTCTTTATGGCTAAAAGTGCTTTTCTAAAGTGGATATTTAGTGCTGTTCTTGACAGGAACTTATTCATCCAGAGAAAGTCAATAGGACAACTGCAACAGACCCAGCAGGTTCCTCACACTCAATACCAGTGGCAGGGAGGCTTAGTTGGGGAAAGCAAAAACACAGAGAAAGCTCTATAATATTAGAGGCTGTTTGCTCTTTAGCTCTGAATTTTGCCTTTTGCCTCTTCAACATCCCCCCTGTACAAAGCTGAGTGTGGTTAAAAGCAAAAGAGTAATGAGTGTAGAAAAAGGGCAAATGTGTCAAAATTACCATTACTGCCAGCCACAATATATAGTTTAAGGGGCCTTTCCATTAGGGAATGGTGTGTGTTGAATGAATTTCCTTTTCCCTGAAAAAACTTACCAAATAAATCTTGAAATATTATTCAAATGCTATTTTATCTATTCCTGTAGAAGAAAGCACTCTAATGATTGTTGACTTTGTTTCCTTGCTGTGCTTCCCCTGTGCCTCTTTCAGTTAACAGCCTGGCTTAGTTCTGCTTCTGGGCATGCAGCATGGTCATGGCAAAAGCCAAATTTCCCCTTTCCTTATTTTTCCCTTGAGCTTGTGGTGATGGAACCAGGCTCTGCACGTGCCGCTCACAGCTTTGAGAAGATAAAACTCCAAACACGAGCATCCTTCCTGATGATTTAAACCCCAGGAGCCTGGAAGGAAGCAAAGGGTCAGAAATCAATTCTGCAGTCAAATGGCTCAGGGGACTTGATTTCTCTGAAAGATGTAAACAACTCTTCCTGTACTGGGGTTCTTGTGGTGGGAGGGTTCTGCAGAGGAGAGTGCAGGGGTCTGAAGCTTCATTCCTTAGGAGAAGTACTCAAACATTTGCTTATCCAGCCCATATATTCCATTTCACATATTTCTGCTTTCTTCTCCTGCAAGAAGAGACCAGAGTTGAATTTTTGCCTTTTTTCACAGTGGGTTAGAGTTTCTCCTCACTGTTGCAGCCATTGGGATTGGCTTGTTCCCTGCTGTGCAGGGACTAATTAAATAATGGGCCTGTGCAAGGATGGTCACACTTTAAATACCATCAATTCTGATTGCAGGGATTCCTTATGTGCTTCAAGGGAGTTTGCACCCCAAGGTGTTGGGGGGTAAATGGCTCAGTGGTGCCAGGGTTGCCCCTTGGAGCCAAGGAAAACCTTGGGAGAGGGAAAGGGAGGGAAGGAGGCAGCGGAGATGAGCGTGAGGATAACGGGAAGTGGTTTCCTTAGCAACAACAGCACTTTGGATGGTTTCAGACAAGAGTACAACAGGGTACAAAGTATCTGATTAAAATTTATTGCAAGGGATAGAAGCGGTGCGAGCCATAGCAGATCCAGCGTGTGTGCTGGGATGTGATTTGAATGATTGCTGCATTGTCTGGGCCATCTTCTGTGCTCAAGGAGAAGAAAAGAGGTTTGGGAAGCGGCAGGTGTGTGAAGGTGGCGTGACCAAGCTCTGAAGATAAAAAAAATCAAAATTAAATGCATGTCTTGGGTTGACACTTAGGGAAAACATAAAGGTGCCTCATATCTAAAATAAAAAAAAAATATTTAAGCATGTCCTGTTATAAAAAATTACAAAAAAAAAATCTTTAGTAGCTATGAGACCAATATTTTTCATCATGAGATGAACCAACTGTTACCAATAGTAGTTGGTAAATGTCCTATGTGCTTCTATTTGTGAATTGAAGTTTCTAGCTTTTTTTTTTTTTTTCATTTATCAAGGTGATAAATAAACATCTCCACCACACATTTTTAAGACAAAAATAATCACTTCTCTTTATAATAATAATAGGTCCAGTGGCAGAAATTCTGTTATTAATATTTAGATCCCTGCTTTCCCCCAGGAATGCTGTTTGGAAAGTTCCCAGGGAGAAGCTGTAGGTCTTTAAATCAGCCTAAGATGTTAACTAGGTTATTTTTAGAGGTTTATGTATTTTTATACCTGACAGCTCTTTTTTTTTTTTTTAATTGGAGCAAAATGCTCATTTCTGAATGTAACTACTTAAGCCATCATTTAGATGCCTGAGAGTCCATTTTAGATATTGAAAGTAAATGTCAATTTCTTAGTCATGCACTTTTCTCTGTGCTTAAGTTTCCTCATCTGTAAAATAACTGTATTTAAGTTTCTATCTCACACAGATGTTGCAAGATTTATTTCTAGAAGAGATGTAAAATGTTATGAGTTGCTTGTCTGGCTGTGTAAATATAAATTACTAACTACAAGGAAGACTTCAAAATTTTGAGTTTTTATCTGAAGTCTTGAGTCTTCAACAGTGGTCTCAAAACCTGATGACAACATCCTTTCATGCAGTATTCCCATCAGATTTGCCTTTTGTGTGCGTGCAGTGGTGCATAGAGAATGTCTGAAGTAAAATGCAACTCAAAGTCAAAATTTCTTTGGCTCGTTTTTGGGTTTAGAGCTCTCAAATGTTGCAGCTCAGAGTGTACAAGACAGGTAGATAAAGAGCTCAGCTGACCTGTGAAGCAAAGGCTATAAAGTAAAGGTCTTTGAGTATTCACTGGACCAAACTCTCCAGGAATTGTAGAAAAACTCATCTGGTCTTTTTAAGCTCTTAACATTCAGTGTGAAAGGAAGGTGGGTTTGTAAGGCTCTCATTGTCCTGATGCCAGACCGTGTGTGCTTAGAGAAATAAAAATTATTGGGAAGCTCCCATGGCAGTGAAAGTGAACAGGTGTAAGGAGAGACCGCCTTCTTGGCCAACAGGTGTTGGAATTTCCAGACAAGGAAGGGGAAGGTTGCACAGCCTGGAATACTTGGAGATAGCCACAGGTGTAGCCCTTTATGCTGTCCCACTTCAGGCACTTCCTTGGAGTCATTATCCCTCTTTCCTTTGTGTTAGTGGAGAAACAGCCTCGGATAATGGGGATCCAGTACAGTGGATCAAAACCAACACTTCATTTCACCAGCTGGCAGTGAATTAAGTGCCTGAATCCAGAAGAAATACATCAGGTAAAAATGTAAAATAGTAATGAAATAGCCAGGCTTGGATCTGAATGTTTTCATTGTATATTGCTTGCATTAGAATAGTTTGGTTTAAAAATAAATAAATAAATGTCCCTTAGAGTTGCTGCTTCCTTTTTTTATGAATTCCAAGAGCTTTGAAAGAAACTATTTCAATTTTCATTATTTAGGAAATAGCTGTGAGTATGCTCCAAAAAGAGTTCATTCTTGTCATTCCCTGAATTAGTATGATAAACTTAAGTGAGCAGAATTCAGACTTAGCAGTGTACCAGCAGCAGACTAAAGGATCTCTGCACTTCTCAATCTTGTTACTAATGATAGGACAACTAACAACTGTAAATATTCCCCAAACTGAGGGAGTTCCTTCTGCTCCTCAAAGTAACTGGAAGGGACTGCTCCTTTCTGTGGAACTGTCAGCCTCTGTGCCACGATGGGAACCTTTATCAGAGTCCCTTTTCCCAGTGAGGAAACCATCAGGTCCTTCCTTCCCCCTTGCACAGGAGTTGTGACCTCTCCCTCCTCTGTCCCCTGCTGCAGCTCCTCTCCCACCCTCTGAGCTCTGAGGGAGATGACTTTCATAAAGCTTTTAGTGCTGCTGCTCGTTGCGCTGTGCCACCACCTATGATAGATTGATACATCAGGATTAAGAAATAATTTATTATAATCTTCATCAATTTAAAGTCGCCATTTGATTTAATGGATTGAGGGTTTATCGGAAAAGCTTTTATCCACGGTCATTGACTCGAGTTCCCTTGGCCTGGCTGCTGAAGGAGATGCACTCTGATAACTGGTTTGAGATCAGAAGTGGCACAGGTCAATTCTTGTTTGCATTTCTAACTAGGGAAAACAGCAGGCAGGGCTGCTGTCTGACATGCCTGCCATTTATCTTCTGGGGTTTTTTTAACTGATACGATACAGGATAAGATCTCTTGGGAATGCATTGATGTTTGAAGAGCTGGAAGATGCATATTCAGTCTGGATCTTTACCTCTGAGTTCCTAGATCATCTTGGGCAATTGAGTTTTCAGTTAACCTGTTTCCCTTGTATACAGTGATAAAGAAAAATAAAAGAACCTTTTGAAATAATTTTCTTGTCAAGGGCAAGCTAATTTTTGAGGGCATGTCAGTAAAATCGACCTGGTACAGGACACACATCAGAAGATGCTTTGTCTATACATTTTACAGGTCATCTTAAATTACACCTCCTGTACTGAAGGTCTAGTCTAAATATGACAAGCGCTAAAATTCAATATAAGTGAAGCCTTAAAATTTAAAAGCTTTAAATTTTATGAAGTGGCATAAAGTATCTGAGATAAAATTAATGTTAAAATGCAAAATTAATGTTTTATGTTTTACTGCCCTTTATATGTAAATGCCTTAATTTTGGATTGTCATGTGAACTGAATATTAAAAAAATATTAACGGAACTTGGAAATATTAGGATATACAAAGAAGTTGATCTGTTTTGTGTGTCTATATATATATATTAAAAAAGGTAGAATAAAATAAATTCCTTACTGTGAGTGTTGCTTAAATGCTACATTACTCACGTGTCATTTTGACTTTAGGTCTAAAGATACTGCATTAAAAAAAAACAAACTATGGATGTTACTTAAAATACACTTAAGACTTTCCAGTAGTTATTTAGCAAATTTGATTTCTGAGTGAGATTTGAGGTGTGCTATACTGTTAAAACATAATCTTAACTCCATAAATAAAACACCTTAAAATTGTGCAAGTATTTCTGCTCCATAGGGAATATCACACTATTTTAATCAATGACTAGAACTATTTTTAATGTCTTTTTTTATTTCTGGACTCTGCTGCTTGGACTAACAGCACTCTCCTTTCCAAAGGCGTGCCTTGGCCTTCCCTTTTCCTACCTTTGCAGTCCAAGGAGAATAGATGAGAGGAACATATTTTCCCTCCATCAAAGCAGGAGTAACCACACATCCTCTACTTTGCACCAGGGGTCTGTGTTGCATATTTTATACCTCTCTCTACCCAAAGTCAGCAGAGAAAAGCAGAAGTGTAGAACAGGCAGAGCTGCTCTAAACCGCGCCTGAATGCGGATGAGAAGGAAGATTTATCCTCGTCTGTGGCCGTGTTAGTGATACCAAATTTAACAATGACTCCAGGGTGGGTGAGGCTGATGCCTCCCTCAAGTACAGTGCTGTTGGGTATTAAATGCCTTCTTTGCCACTTCTGATTATTGCTGTTTAACATATGGAGAAAATTCGGGTCATTTTGTGGGGTTTTGATGTGTAGCAGGGAAAGTCCTGTTTAAATTTAAACAAGATCCCCCATTCTTTAACAGGTTGAGTGAAAACATTCAACACAAATTGTTTTGTGTCATGGCAAAACTCAGTTGAAAGGTAAAACATAACCCTGAACATGTACCAGAGGTTCTGCCTGGTGTCTGGGGACCGGGAGTATTTGGATGATTCCCACAGGAATCGCTTTATATGAGAGGCATGGAAATGAAATGGAGAAAAAGTGGCTCAGGAAAGGTGTTTTGGCAGGAGAGGAGGGAGATGAGGGTGAGAAGGCGTAGGTAGGAGGGAGTGAAGCCTGCCAAAATAGCAGAAGACAAAGTTTTCCAGTGGAGCAGAAGAAATGCCTCGTTAGCAGAGGATGAGCAGAGCACCTGGCTGTGCAAACAGCGGCTGGGGCTGGCAGCTGAAGGAGAAATCCCTGAGCCAGGGAGCAGGAGCTGCCCCAGAGCAGGAGGATGACCTGCTGGAAAAGCCAAAGGGCAGCTCGGGTGGCTAAACTCCTGCACAGTCAATGTGACTTGAAGGGACTGGTTATGCTGAAGCTCCTATTTGAATTTTTATCTTTGCTTTTATTAATGCAATACAATCTCTCCCCTCAAACCACATTTTTATATGTCTGTGTGCCTGTGTATTAGATATATGCATATAAATTGCCTCCCGATTAATTTCCAAAGGGGAAAAAATGTATTTTCTCAATTTACTGGGAGCATTTATGATATTTAAATGAAAACTTGCAAAATAAGTTTGAAATCAATGGATCTTCAGGCCCTCTCCCTTCTGAATAAAATAGAGGAGATGGTCCCTGTACAGCTCCTGGTTTGTGCAATGCTGTAAAGTTACTGTTCAGTGTGGAAATTCAACTTGCAGGGTGTCACTTACCACCATCAATAGCCCTAAATATTGAGTGGTTTATTTATAATTCCAGCATTAATCCTGATATTAAGGCAGCACTGTACTGTACATCAAAATCCTAAGGGATGGAAAGCAAAGAAATTTTTCATGGGACTAGGAAGCATTTGATATGACAAATACTTCATAAAATTAGAGAAGTCTTATCATTTAAAAGATGAATCACACTGAGTTGTAACTGCCCTGCTGTGCTTTGCATTCTGTCTGCTGATATCTGGTATTTCAAGTGTATATATCATCAACCTCCTTATCTGTTCTTTACAATATTTTTTTTTTTTTTTCTTTTGGTGTTGTTACAGAATTTTTGCTGATTCCTCATCTTTAAATTTAGTTTTAGAAGTGCAGGGTGGTTAATTTAAAGTAGGCTTAAGGTAACATTTAAGCTCAAATTACTGTTTAGGGATTTCTGGGGAGGGAGGAGGAAAACTTTATTTTATATACTGTCTCTCCCTCCAAGAACACCAGGGAAAACAGATCTGTGGTACAAGCCACACACATGACAAGAAAAGATACTGTGTTTTTCTCAGTAATTTATCACCTTCTGTGTGATGGAAAGTCTAGTTTTCCAAAAGAAATATCAGAGAGGAAAAAAAATACCCTGAAACAAACTCATATTTAGTACAGGTAAGGCATATTCAGCAGCTCAAACCCAAGTTTATTTCCTGTATTTCTGATGGACTTTGGTCTGCTAGTTACAGATTCTAATGGGGATGTTCAGGAATGACCCTGCTGTGCAACTATTGCCTATTTTGGGGTGAGTTTGGGGGGGAAAGTTGTTATTCCATGACAAATCTGTTTAGATCTTTCATACACATCTCAAATGAGCACCATTTTATAGCTGTTTTCAACCAAGCAAAATGTGATATGTCATTGTGACTGTAACAAAGAACCATATTTTTAAACAGATGTCATTTTTTTTCTTATGATTTTGGTATTCCATTATGAATCACTGCTGTTGGAGGGAGGAAAATAATCTTCATCTCTAAATGTACAAAACCTCATACCTGGAATACACAGAGTTCTGGAAATACCAATAATAGGACACAGTAGTCCTCTTCCTCCTGAATCAGCCTTGAATGCCAAGAGCTCTTCAGAGAAGAAAAGCTGAGGCCTTAGAAGATATTGCTGGGTATTAAAGATATGAATTTTTATATCAAAACCAGCATATTATAATACCAACAAAGCCTTTCAGTATAAACAAACAGAATTGATGGCATTGGGTATCAAATGATCTATAAAGTACTTTATTTTGTGTACGATGGTTGTGGAGGTTTAATATCCAGGAGAAAGTTGCTATAAAATGCCATAATGTTGCACATAAGAGAGCTGCTAATTAGAATTGTCAATCAGAGATTGATCACTGCCTCATAAACTGCATAAGATGCTGTGCATCCAAGCAATTGTGTTATCTTAAGGGGACAAGGAACTGCAGCATTCAGCTCGGAGCTGTCAGCAGGATTTCACAGAGTGAAGGTCTGTTCTATCCCTGCAGTCTGTTGAGCAGCCTTGCAAAGAACACCTAGAGCAGCCTCAGCTTCACAGCCTGCTGATAAAGGAACACTCTGCTGTAATATAACAGATACTTGTAATGTCATTCTTTTTTAATACAGAAAAATATATTTGTAGCGTTATGTTCGCTCGCCCATTTTCTTCTTTTGTATTTCAACACGTACAGGGAAGATGTTAATGGATAGATTCTTCTCGAAAGTCAGACCCCCACTCAGGGCACTGCATCCAGCTGGGGGGTCCCCAGCACAAGAAGGACTGGATGAGCTGGAGGAGGTTCAGAGGAGGCCACAGAGATACCCAGAGGCTGAAGTCCTTCTGGTCGGTAGCCAGGCTGGGAGGGTTGGGGTGTTCAGCCTGGAGAAGGCTCTGGCGAGACCTTAGAGCCCCTTCAAATACCTGAGGGGGCTCCAAGAGAGCTGGAGAGGAACTCTGGAGATGGGCATGGAGTGACAGGGTAGGGGCAATGGATTCACACTGGCAGAGGGCCGGGCTAGCTGGGATAGAGGGAAGGGATTGTTCCCTGTGAGGGTGGTGAGGCCCTGGCACAGGTTTCCCAGAGAAGCTGTGGTGCCCCCTGGAAGTGTCCAAGGCCAAGTTGGACAGGACTTGGAGCAAACTGGGTTAGAGGAAAGTGTCCCTACCCAGGGCAGGGTTTGGAACAAGATGATCTTTATGGTCCTTTCCAACCCAACCCATTCTGTGATTTGATGAAAGCAGCCTCAGGTGCTTCGCCAAGGAAAAAATAGAACTTCATGACATTTCTATGAATGTAAAGAAGAGAGGGAGAAAAATTTATTTTCTGGTATGGGAAAAACATTGTAAAGAAAGTTGGTAGCTACTACTATCACAATAAAGTTAAGACAAATCTCATTATATATTAAGAGGAGTCTGATATGAAATTGTTCCTTCTGCTTGAGTTCTGGGTATTATGGGTATTATCTATGTAAATTGTGTCCTCAGAATAGAAAAGTGACTCCTCAACTGTCAGGTATCCAAAAAGAAGCTGGTGATTTTTTTAATTTTTTTTTTTTTTTCTGTGAGAGATTCGGTATGGCAATGCCAGGTTGCTACTGAGGGACATGAAATTTCAAAAAACTGTGATAAAAATATTGGTATTTCTCTGCATGACAATCTACTATCAATCCAAACTATTTTTAGATAGAGTCTGAAAGGAAGAAATTCTAGGAAATTAAATTTTTTTTACTACATCAGAAAACCTTGGTAAGGTAATTCAGTGTCAGCTCTGCTAAAGGGGACAAAGCAGAGATCAGAGTTGAAGTTTGGTGGGAAATAATAAAATGACTGCCTTAAACTTTTGGAGGGTTAGAGTGCATTGGGGTATTCAAGACAAGGCAGGAACAGCCTGATGTCTATGAATTGTCAATCAGAGATACTGGTGCAAGCTGCCTGTGTTGGGATCTGAGGGTAGCAGGGTAATTTAGGTAGGAAATGGGCCCCAGCAGGTCTTGGGTCAGACTTCCTGCTCCAGAAGGGTCAACCCTGGGGTCTGACTCACTTGTCTGGGGCTTGATCCACTTGGATCTTGCAAACCTATGAGTCTGGAGGTGGGCAATCTTCTTCTCTCATTGACTGCTATCATGGGGGAAAAGCCTTTCTCTGAGTCACTCTTCCTTAGTTTTGAAAGATTAGAGTGATAAATGAAAAGATGGAGGTGATAGTGAGTCATTCATGGCCAAAAATAAAATTACTTCAGGATATTGTCTTGAAGAAAGGCAGCAAAGCTTATCCAGACCCCAGATTTATTTTATGGCTGTTGTGACTAGCCATGGGAAACAATGCCTTGCACTTAAGGCTCATTTGTAGTGTTTTGCAAATCAATTCTGAAACTGTAAGTGCTAGGAAGGTTAATTTAATGCAGAGTTAACGAAGAGACTCCATAACTCATCCTCCCTAATGCTAATCATTCAAAACATCTTTACTTCTTAACTGACTACTGTCAATTACCATCTCTTAGAGATGCTGAATAGGTAATTTCTTGTATACTGATTCTTGTCAGTATTTTATAAAACAGTCAGCATCTCATTCAGAAAGCTTGAATTTGGAGAGAACAAAAAGCCCTGTAAGAACAGATGGTTTCTGTGACTGACGCCCTAATGCACAGTTTCAACTCTGTCTAGTCTTTAACAGGAAAGTGTTTTAGGATTCACCAGTTGGCTTGTCAAATTAGCATCAGGGACTGGTTTGGATGTAAAATCATAAATCATTTAGTGACCTGAGGGAGGATGAAGTCTTGGCTAAAAGGAAACTTGTAACCACCTTTAAGTGGGAGGTTGGCCACTATGAGCTGACCTCTCCTCTGCAGGGTCTGCATCCTTTTACCATGAAGTCATGGAGCTGCCTACTGAGCTTCCATGAAACAGCAGCAAAGAAAGGATATTTATGAGTCCTTAATGCCAGGGTCTGATGCCCCCACTATCCAGCAATTGCCATGGTTTTGACTCCAGACCATCCTTAATGGAGGGCTGCTCAGAAAACCAAGTTGAACTGAACTGACAGTGGGGTAACATCTCACAGACAGGTATATTCATTAAATCAGTCATCAGGTCCTTTGTGCTGCCTCCACCACTTTGTTCTCAGGAAATTTGACTTCTGTATAAGTGCTTGGCTTAGGTCAAGTTCCATTTAGGTCTTTCTGTCATGTGAAAAGTCTTTAGCAGTCAAAGATCAAGGAATGATGTGGCAGAGGAAGGATGTGGCAAACCATATACTTAACTAAAAAAAGTGTTTAGGAGTTTACTCAATACAATTCTGAATTTTGAACAGTGCCAGAAGATTTGTCTAAATAGAATAAGAGCTGTAAGAAATCCTGCCTCTTAGGGGATGTGGCTTTCCAATTCCTCCTTAATTTTGCAGACGATATTTTTATGCCGATAATATGTGCCTGAAACGAGAGAGAGAGCTGTAGAAAATGGAGAGAAAAATAAAAGTAGAGGAGAACAGGGAAATGGTTAGGGGTAGAGTGAAAAAGAGAAAATGTAAGCAAATAAAAAGGGAAGGGGAAAAGGGCAAAATAAAAAAAAAATATTTCAAGTGATGGGAGATAGAGGGTTGAGTAGGAGGTGGCAGATTCAAAACAAACAAGCTATGAAGTGTGGGATAAGCTTTGAAACTCCTGCTACAGGCTGTGGGGAAAATTTGTGCTCTCTCCATCGCTTTTTCACAGTCACTATTACTTCCATATGCTGTACATGCTCAGCTTAGGTGTCTTTAGCAGAGAGGAGAATATAAAAAGGCACAGAAAAGAGACTTTAAGTTCAAATAGAAGCTGGACACATTGATTAAAGATTAATCCTCTGTGGGTGTCTTACTACTTGGAAAGAACATCTGGTGGGTGCTGATGGGATGGGATGGGATGGGATTGGCAGAGGCTTTGGTTTTTCCCTGCTGTTGGAGTTGGGATGTGGGATCTGGCACTGCTGCTCTGGGCCTCTGTGGCTGCTCCTATGTCAGGAAAGAACCAGGCTGGCAGAAAAACATGGTCAGTGCATGTTGCAAAAGAAACAGCCCTCAGAAAGCTGGATGCCAGCAGAGAAGGAAGATTTCCAAAGGATTAATATCCATATGCCTTTGCCCTTCTCATGGCACTGGACTTCCCTGGCTTTCATCTCTCTCCCATCCTCCTGATGCAGAGGTTTCCTCTTGCTGCCTTCTTTCTGACACTGCTGAAAGCCATCATTCTCTGCAAGCACACTTTGTCCTGATGGCTCCCCAGGCAGGTATTATCCCTCACCACTCACTATTTAGACTTATGCTCTGCTCAAGTACAGTTTGTACTAATCTCTCTCACTCTGAGGAATTCCTAATATTTATCTAGAGCATATGCAAGGATTTCTTTGGGAAGATGAGTTCTCTGAGAAGTGAGGTACGTCTCTGTTCAGAAGGGTTTTGAACAGCACAGTTGAGCTGTGTGAAATGGTCATTTGGAATGAGAGGAACTTGTAAAATTGCTGTTTGCTTGGTGCCATAAGGCCGTGCTGGTGGGATTTACAGCACAACCTGTGCTGCACATCCTCAGCAGAATGATCACTGGGAACTGCATCATTCCCTTCCAAATGCTTGGCTGACCCCTGCAGAGGTGTGAGGTGGGACAGGAGAGTGGGTGCACAGCCGGGGTTAGGGTGGAAAGGACTCAGTCCCTGACTTTGTGAATCATGATTTTGCTTTTTCTATGGTAGTAGACCAGTTCCCTTTTAATGCATCCTTTACTAAGGAAAACACTGTTCCAAGTCCTTTTCTCCCTCTTGTAGGCTTTCCCATGGGTGCAAGGTGTTGCCTTGCAAGTAATGGCCAAACTTTCTTTTAGCCTGATTAATTTTTTGGTTGGTGAGCTATTGAAAATTAATGAACACATTACATAAGAATTTTAAAAGTACTCCTACAGTGCTTTGCAAAATGTCACCCCTGCTTAGACTGAGAAAAAATTTACAATGCTCCAAATACACTGAAATGTATTCCAAAGTTCCATATCTAAAATGCAATCAAAATTGGGAGATTATATGTGCCTATAAAACAGAAATACTTTTATCTGCTTCTCAAAGATAATTTTATATAATTTAATATATAAGGGATATAATGATAAACTAGGTGCTTAATTTCAAATCTGAAATGATAAAACCCCACACAGTTTTAAAGTGAATAATCCGTGTAAGTTGGCAGTTTGTAATCCTTTCTAGCCACTTTGAGCCAGCATTGCATCACAGACACAGCTTATCACCCGTTGCATAAGGGAATTAAGTCAGTTTTACTGAGAGTATAGGGGACTATTTACCTCTGACAAAGTTACAGGGTAATAAATACAAGTAATGTCAAAGTTTAACTACCCAAACCATTGTTAATTACCCATTTCCAGATGATTATTAGAAGAAAAAAAGAAATTAAAAAAAAATTACTTTTTCCCTGCATGAAGAGCTTCTGAGAAACTTCCAGTAAGAATAGTATAAGAGTGCCTCCAAGTGGCATCTATCTAAATTAGAAAAACAGTTAAAGCAAGCTTTAGGTATTAGTTCAGAAAACCAAGCTAAACAAACCCAACCTTTTTTGATTTTTTATTTTGGGGGGTTTTTTTGTTTGTTTGTTTGTTTTCCTTATTCCATTTCGTTCTTTAGGTGTTTATGTTGACTAGTCAGTGGGGCTTGCTGTATGTTATGAGGAAACCACAAGAGAAGGATATTTAATCTAAATCACTGTTCTTAGAGTCTTAGATTTATATCCTACTTTTGCAGTGGTCATCCTTAGATTAATTTTAATGGTTAAATTAAATTTATTGACACACCATGTCACAGCATTGGTGTTTCCTTGAAACTGCTGCTTTGAAGGAATCATTTTTTCCTTTGGTTTTGTGGTGTTTCCTGCTAAAGGATCTCCAGCAGAGCCAAGTTCTGATCCACATCCCCCATGGGTTCTCTGCCGAGAAGAGGTTGCATCACTGCCATGGATGTTCTTGCAGGGAGAAAGGGGAGGCTGTGAAAGGGGAGACTTTTTACTGTAGGACTGGAGGTGAACGGAGAGACTCAGAGAAAGGGAAGATGTGGAAATTCTGTGATCTGGTAGAGCTGGAAGGACTGGAAGAGTCTGTACCCTCACACAGGACAGGGGCTTTCATGGGCACAGTCACGTCTGGAAAACCCCAGGAAAAGAGAGAAGTGCATTGCCCTGTGCTCTTGGAGTTCTGGGCTTTGGAGAGACCAAAGGAGCATTTTAATGCAAGGCACACTTGGTTCTGAAACTCATCAGTATGAGAAGAAAATCTTCAAAACCAACAAATAAAAGCACTTTTTGATTGCTGTGCAGGTGAGGTCTGGAAGTGGCTGTCTCTGGAGGTCAAGGAGACAGCATCAGCCTGCTCAGAAAGGGTTAGAAAAATCCATGTTCATAAAAATATACTGATGGAAGGAAACAGGCAGAGATGTCAGCAATAATGTCCCTGACCCAGGAAATGTGGGTGTTGGAGGAGGCCATGAACCACAGAAGTCATGCAGGCTCTCCCAGCTGGATTCAATGGATCAAAGGTCTCACCTAGTAGGGAATTTTTTGCCACTAAAAGAGATTGCACCCCACATGTTGAAGACAATTGATTACAGAATGGATTCTTTTCTCTTTTTTCCCTCTGTACTAGAAAATTTGTAACTGTAGTCCTGAAGTTTTAATCACCATAAATGAAAATAACTCCTATAAAAGAGACTTTATGTGGAAAATTAAGAATAACACCAAATTATACATGGGAACAAACCCACAAGCTTAATTATTTTCTTGTGTTTTTTTCCTACAGGTGTCTCAAGTTATTGTATCCTTTTTAAGAAGGAGATAACTCGATATCTGGGAGAAAATCAGTGTCTAAGAAACCTACGAATTTAAATTATCTTGCATGATTGACAGGTTTTAACACCCACAACTAATATGGAGCTACTTGATGGCAGACTTCACAGTTTACAGATAGATTAAAAGGAAGCAGAAAATTTATTCTTACTTTAAAGTGAGCCTGTGTAGCCTATAGCCAGCCTTCCTTTTAATAAGCAATCTGCTTTTGAGAGAGAAAACCCACTGATACACATTTAAGAAAAACAGAAAATAAAAACCAGTATGGTTTTTGTTTTTGTAGAGGTCTTTATAAAGACAGTAGCATTTAGCAACACCTATTTTCACAAGTCTGTCTACACATTAAAGAGTGGGGACTTAGGTTTAGACATGTAATTAATAATAACAATAATCCAGCCTAGGAAAACGCAAGCACAAATATCCAGTATTTGTAACCTGCATTGATATTTCCCTTTGCTCCAAATGAATGCCTGTTCTTTGTTTATCCTGGCTGTATTCTGTGTCAATCCAAAGACTGTTGTTTTTTTTCTTTTTGTTTGTTTGTTTGTTTTGGTGGTTTTTTTTTTTCTTTTTAAAGATAAATCATGTTTAGCTCACTCCGAGGTTTAGGCGTAAAATACTTTCAATAGTGATTTGCAGTTTAGTAATCCTTGGAATGGCTTTGTTGGAGAAAAGAGCTTTGTCAGAGATCAGTCTGCAGGAAACAGAGATTTAAGAGACTAGCTGAAATAGTGGGGAAGTTTGGGAGAGCATATCTGAACAACCTATCTGAGACGAAACTGGTAAAAGAGAAAAAGCACTGGCAGAATTTTCTCTGATCATAATATGCAGTTTATGCAGCTGGCACATAATTATAGAGTGTTTTTTAGGTTGGAAGGGACCCTAAAGATCCTCCAGATCCAATTCCCTTGCCATGGGCAGAGACACATTCCAGTTATTCTAGAATAACTCCAGATCTTGATCCACAGGAAGAACAAAGGGAGTCAAACATGGGAAGGCAGAACTGAGCTGACAGGAGCTGAAGGGTGTTGGAAAGAATGTGTGCTATTTACCACTGTCATGGGGAGTACTGCCCCAGATTCCAAATATTCTTAAATTGTTTTCACAGAAAAATTGTTAGTAGACTCCTATTTTTGCCCTTAGTTCTTTTAAAACTTTGAAAGTAGTTTTCCTGTCTTTGTACTTCACTACTAGTTGGGGTTTTTTCCTGCTTTTCCTAATGAAGGGCCTTTTAATTATTTTAATTCTTCCTGACCAGTGGTCTGTCAACAACTATGAACAAATTATATCATCTTAGCAGTATGTAATGTGTTCTGCAGGAATGTCTCAGTACATGTGAGACTGAATTCACTTTAAGGATGTGCTCAGTTTAGCAAGAAAAGGAAAGAATAAGCTCCATAGCTGGTGAGCTAAACCACATTTTCAAAATTCATCCCTGGGAGCACAGCAGTGCCTCAAGAAATAAGTGTTTAGAGGAGAACTCAGGTTTTGTGCAGGCACAAGCAAAAATGCAGTGAAGTTGTGATGGAACAGCTGCATCTGAGGCTCGGTGCAAAAGATATTCTGCAAGGACAATACTATTTCTCTTGCAAATTTCGAATTAATTTTTCACTTCTCCCTTTTCAAGTCCCCTTCAGTAAGTGTTTGCTGGTGTCACCCCATGCTCATGATGCAGTGACGAGCCAGGGGACACAGCGGAGCCAGGATGGTGACATAGCTGATGGCAGTGGCCATGGCAATGGTTTGACATTTTATTTAAAACCTTGAAGCACAATGAATCATAAGAGCTTTGGGCCAGACCCAGCACAGCTGATTTAAGGCGATGGGATTTATGCCCCTGTCAGCACTTGTCTTGGTGTGCCTGGGAGGACAAGAGTTTTCTCTCTCTGGATTTGGAATCTCTTTGGATTATTGTCTAATTGAAATTACTGCAGAATTTCAGTAATTCTGAAAAAGAATTTTTCAGAGAGGGAATCTGTTTTTCAGTGGTTAGAAAACAGGGAAAAGAGACCACCCATTTGAAGCCATCAGATTTTGCCCTCCAACCTCTTGTGGAAGAGGGAAGCATTTTTACCATCTCTCAAAGAACAAAAAGCAAAGAAATTTTTGTGATGGTTGCATTCCACCTCCAGCTACTGAACTCACTCCTCTGGCTTTTAAATCTCTTTATTTCAAAAGCTTTCTTTTGCTAGCTTTAGGTGCTAACTACCAGTACCTCTATAATCTTACCAAAAAGCAATTGCTCAGAAATGCTTTAGGATGTAATAATTCAAAATTAGGTAACTCTAAAGAACATCTAAAACTCTGAAGTATAAAATGAGTTTCATTTTTGTTTTGTAGACAAATTGATCTTAAGTCATAGTTTGGAGAGTGTTGCTTGTTAATTCTAGCTTTTCTGCTAGAAAATTATGAAACAGTGTTGCCAGCATGATTCAGCATTAGTCAGGAGTGACATCATTGCCAACAAAGTGACTCAGGCTCTACCACACGTAGTTACAGAGGAAATGGACCTGTAATTCTGAAATTCCACTTAGAAGTACAATAATTGACAGGTCACTGGATTCAGAGATGCTTGCTTTTTTTTTTTTTTTTTTCCTGGGCAAATAGAAATGTAAAGATTGTTTAAAAGTATGAAGAAATATTTAAAAGCAGCCTTATAAAAAATTGTGGTCCCTTAATATTTGGTGTTTTAAGATGGCTTCACAGCCAGGATAAAGACAAACTTCTAAGTGCTGGAAATAGCAACAGGAGATTGTCATTCTTCCAGATTTTCTTTAGTGATCTGTTCTCTCAGACAAAGGGAGAATCCTCATTTCTTCCCCCAAAGAAAGCAGTGACTCAGGTCAGTCTCTCTCTGGATTATCCCTGTTCCTCCGTGAAGGTGAGTGGAAGTTTCAGGCCTGAGGTTTCTCTCCAGTAGCGCCCTTGACTTTAAGTGAATCCTGACTTCATCTTCCCTTGTCTGTTCAGCCCTTCTCTTTGTTTCACTCTCAGAACCTCTCCGGGATGAGGGGTGGGTATTTCCCCTGCCATGGCAGAAGGGCTCTGGCAAGGTCAGATGTGGCTTGTGCAGAGTTTTGGAGGCAGCACTGACAGCCAGACTGGTCTGTCACCTCCTCTCTCTTTAACAGGAATTATTGATATTTTAAGGAGCGCTCAAACCTCCTTCCCAGGTTTTTCTTGTTTTTATCAGGTCTGCAGAAGATGAAAGATTGACAGGTTAGAATCAGAATCATTGACATCAGAAAAGGCCTCTAAAATCAGAGTCCAGTCATTAACCCAGCACCAAGTTCACACTGAACCTTGTCCCCAAGTGCCACTTCTGTCTCTTGAACGCCTCCAGGAATGGTGATGTCCCTGCTCCTCTGGGCAGCCTGTTCCTGTTCCCCCATTCAGAAGACATCTCTTCCCAAAGAGAAATCCACTCGAGCAGTTTGCTTAGGCAGTCCCACACATTCCATGCTTTCCCATGGAATCAGTTTGTGACCATCTGCTCTTGCTGTTTGCATCTATATTTATTTGTGTGTGTTTTTGTTGGTGGATACATCTCACATAGGCACCTTTTCCTGAAGCAACGCCCCCCGAAAGGCGGCAGCAGGAGCCTCAGTTGTTGAGATAATTCTCACCCACCAGTGTGGAGGAAGAACTGGTCCTAGTCCGTTGCTATAGCAATTTTCAGAGGTGTGAATGTGGCTTAATAATGTCATCCTGGAGCACTATAAATCTAAAGTAATGCCTGCCAAACTATTACATTCGGAAAATTCCATACTAAGGGAGTTAATAAAATTGATATGTGTGCAAATGGCATTTATAAGTTGCACATTACCAATACTGTGCTCGGTCCCATTCCAATAAAAATCAGTTGCAAAACTCTCGTTGATTTTATGGTGTTCAAGATGAGGCCCAACATCCAGCTGTGATTAAGTATGCAGTCTTGACAATTCAATGAAGAAAAGATAAAAAGCAATGTTCCTATGGAAAACAAAGCTCCTTTTCTGTTTATCAACATATGTGTTCAAAATCTTCCATTGTTTAATAATACATCAATAATATTATAAAATGGAAAGGAAAAAAGCAAGTGTCAAAGTGAAATCTTTGATGCATAAACCTCTGCGAGATGATGAAAACCAGAGCCCAATATAGCTGTCTATTAAAATCTGCCAGGTGTATAAAATATGTGTACTTCTCTACTGTATGACTTTATAATTAATGCTAAATCATTTATTGTTATAATTAGCATGGTTAAATAATAGTCTTCAGCAAATTTGTAAAATATCCACTGACAATGCTTCTGCAGTTTTTATATATAAGTGTAGTGAGACCAAAAGGGATTTAAAAACACGTTCAGCCCATGACAGTTTTAAGGCAGATGCAAATCACCTCAATTGTTTAGAAAACAATAATATTATGGGCTATTGTTGTTGAAGAGGGAGAAAACTGAGGACACAGTAAGTTAGACTGCCACATCTCTGTGGTCTGTTTATAAACAGAGAGCCCAACCAAGCAGAAATAGGAGAATGAGTTGTTTTTCTTCTTTTCTTGTGCACAGTTTTTTAAGTAGAAGAGAACTCTGATGCATTTTTTTCATAGCTAAGGGAGGTTATTCCTCGTTAGCTCCTTTAGAGTGATTGTTTTCCCTGAATGGGGCTTAGAAGTTTGCACTCAGTAACTGAGGTGTTCCAGGAATGGTTTTCACTCTTTATAAAGTTGATGGCGCTCACCAGCGTGCTCCCAGCACAGTGCTATGAAATAGCTCAGGAGCTGTAGGTGGCTGGGAGTGGGGATTAGCTGGAATTAATGACTATTTTCTGTAGCTTTAAGGGTAGAAAAGTTATTTGTGTTCTTGCACAATGTGTTCAGTCATGTTTCCATACAGTGAATATTGCTGTGCCACCAATCAAATTTTTCAGATCATAAAAGCATAGAATGGTTTGGGTTGGATGAAATCTTTGAAATCATCTGGTTTCAATTCCCTGCCATGGGCAGGAACAACTTCTATGAGTAGATGCAAGACTTGTTATTTTAATTTAAGAATCTAAGAAAAAACCATTTTTCTACCCCACATTGCAACTTCATGTTAAACTACCAGACAACCAATATATTTATTATGTATCAAGGTCGTTCTTATTGCAGCAATCAAAGACTTTAAATTTAAAAAAAAAGGAGAAACAAAGCCTGGAATATTCTGAACAGATAGTTTTTAATTATATGAACTTGATCCTGTCTTTTAAAATTATCTGTCAATGCATCATGGTTTCTTTGCAGTGTTTGCTTTTCAGGGGATGGAAATTGAGGACATGGCTCTTGTTGCAGTGGAAAATGAGTTCAGAAAAGAGTAGCACGAGGCAAGGGGGAGAAATGCTGTGACCACCAGTCCTTCAGCAGGGAGGTCCAGGGTCACCAGAGTGGGGGTGTCTGCAGCACAGAGTGAGGAACTTCATCTCAGGAAACCTTGAAAGATTTTGCAGCAGTTTCAGCAGGAATTGCCTGCCAGGTTGTGTGGTTTAGTTCGTGCTCTGCAGCTCATATAAATAACACAGATTTTCTTTCATTTAGTTTTCCCTTCTCATCCTCTTTCTTCCTGTGCAAGTACAAACCTCAGTCTCCCTTTGTTTCTCCAGAAAGGGCTGGAGCTCCTTTCCAGCAATTATTCAGATGTGAAGCCATTCAGCATAGCAAAATTCAGCTATAAAAATAACAGCACAGACAGGAAAAATATTGCATGATGGATTCTGATCTCCTGTGTTTCAACATTAATCACAGTATTGATTTTAACAGGGATGACTTCTCAGCATAGTGACTGTAGCTGCTTTTTTTCCTCCTTATTTTACTGTGGCTGATTAGTTTCTGTCTGATGTCCAGTGTAGAACCATCCTCTGGAGAGAGCACTTTCAGAAATACTTCTATTTTTTTCTTAGTAAAATAATTACTTGAAGAGATTAGACCTAATAACTGCAGTTGAATCAGCTTGTGTTCTTATTGGATTATTATGTAAAATTAAAAGATAGCAAATTCAGGATATATTTATCTAAGAGGCCTGTTCCATTGCATGCCCATAAACTGTAGATGATTTCCGTTCAAATAATTTGGGAAAAAATGTTGCAGGAAAATATCAGGCTGTGATGTAGGTCACTTTTCTGTTCATTCATGATTCTTGTTAAGCCTTCTCTTTTTTTTTTTTTTTTTTAAGAACTTTCTAGGAAATGTCACAGTCTCATTTACTATTGACTTCAGTGGTGCTGCTCAGAAATTAGATTGCTCAAAATCTTTATGTTTGAGCTGGAGCTGGAAAATCAAATACTGCTTTCTGCAGGTTTCATTGCAGCTTTACCCCTGCTCCTGATGTTTCCTCATTCCCTGCCACCCACTGCTTTGGGACAATGCAGGAATTTTGCTCTTCAGGGGATCTTTGGGGACGAGTGTCACAAATCAGATGCCCAAGGCTGGGGAGATGCAGGACATGGTCCTGTCAGTGGCACTGCCACCTTAAGCTGAGTGCAAGCAATGATTTCTGTGCATGTGAGATTTGCTGACACGTATTAGGTCGAGTTTTTGCCAAAAACCTGTTATTCCCCACAAAAAAAGAACAGGGGAATGACTGGGAACTGGGAAAGCTGAGAGGGTACACTGAGCCGCGCTGGATCTAGCAGTGGGTTCTGGGACAGCTCCCTCATCTCTAAATGTTTACATCTCCATATTTAGTGCAGAAGATAACTGTGAAAGTGATAGCTCTTCATACATGAACTACTAAAGTTTCCTGTCCTTTACCATAAGAACACCACAGCCCACTTCAGCGAGGTGTATTTTACCATTATTAAGGCTGCCCATCTTTGTTAGCTCTTCTGCTGCCTAATCACCATTCTAAATATTCCTGCAAATGTATCTTAGTTTCCCTGAACTGGTACTTTAACCTCTGGAAAACTATTTTTCTTGATGTAATGTGCAATTCTCATTCCATCAGGGGTGACTGGGCTTGACTTTGTGACCTCTTGACTGCAGTAAAATCACCATAGTAATGCTTAATTACACACAGGGTTGAAAATGTATTTTTTAAGATTTGCAGGGCTGTTACTTTCTCAATTTCAAATTTATCAGACAATTAAAATAATTAAATATTCAATCTCTGTTTAACTTAACAGAGAGGTTGGGCCTACTTAATAGACTTTATTAAGTTTACAGGTCAAAATTAATTTGTTAAAACTACTCAAGGCAAGAGATAGTGTCCTGTAATACATCTATTTAATGCTGGTCCACAATGAAGCCACATACCAGATTTCTAATTCAATGCTTACCAGCCTTTAGAACATTGTTTCAGTCCATTTTACTGAGTAAATTTGACTGGGGAAAAATCAAATAACAAAGACAAATTAGTTGCATCTTCTGTTAATCATCGATTATAAATTAGACATGCTAGCTCAACTCAAATGTCTCCGAGGGTGTGAATATTAGGGTTAATTGCTTAATTTGGAAAGGAGCTGGAAAGTTTGTTTCCATTTGTACTGGTTGTAATCCTCTGAGATTAAGGTGTTTGGATTGTCTCTTTACTCAGTAAGTGGCACTGTCTTTCAAACCCTCCCTGATTTCATGGGCCACTGTTTAGAGGGGAATTGGTACCTGGACAGCCAAAGTGTCTTTTCACTCGTGCTCACTCTCATTTCTTGGTGTATTCTCCATGATGACACTCCTTGCATAGAATTATTACACAGAAAAATGCTTAATTACTATTTAAAGATACACCATTCTTTTTTTTTTCAGCCACCTTGAAAGTTCTGCACAGGAAAATTTTGCTTTAATTTTGTCGTAATAGATGCCTAACACTGTGAAAATCAGGTTCTTGGCTGATAGCCCGGGGTGGTACTGTGCTATAAATTTAAACACATACTTTGTATATAGATAATTTCTATTATACTAAATTTTAGTATTTTATACTAAAAATTTAGAATTTATATAATTTTTATAATTTATAAATGTTATAGTAATGCTAATGGTTATATTAGCTTATATTATTTAACTTTGCATAAGATCATAAAGTGTTTTTGGGTTGGAAAGGACCCTAAAAATCATCCCATTCCACCCCCTGCCATAGTCAGGGACACCTTCCACTATCCCAGATTGCTCCAAGCCCTGTCCAGCCTGGCCTTGGACACTTCCAAGGATCCAGGGGCAGCCACAACTTCTCTGGGCACCCTGTGCGTTATCACCCTCAGAGCAAAGAATTTCTTCAGTTTTTTTATGTTTATATGTTTTTATGCAATATATAAAATGTTTTAACAATTATAAAATATATTTTATAATTGTTACAACAATTTTAAACCCTTTTAGGCATGATTTCTTATAGTTCCTACTTCAAAGACTTAGTCAGTCTTCCTCCAATCTTTTAATTAATAATGGAAGGCAATAGGGCTCTTGGAAACATTACTGGATGCATGTGGAGAATTCAACCATAAAATTTTAATGACAGGAGTGATAGTCAACTGTGGAAAAAAAACTTGGAGGAGTCTTTAATGCAAAGAGATGGTGGTGACTTTATTGACTCAAGAGCTCAGTCAGGAGAAGCAGAGAAAGGAGTGCATCAAAATGAGGCCCATCACCAATTCAGTGGTAAACTCATGGGACAGACCTTTTCCTTAGCGCTTGAGATGAGGAAATTCTCTGAGGAATCTTAGGAAGAGCATTTAGCTGTGTAATCCCAAAGTAAAAATTTTTAAAAAATAATGATTGTGGAGCTCAGAAAGGAGAACGGGCAGCAGCGAGAATCAGGAATATTATTGAAATTAACTTTACTCTTTGGTAAATAGCAAAGTTTTCCCCTTTTCCCCTGCTGTTTCTGACAGTGTTTAGATGAGTGTAGGTTGACACGACATCTGAGTGTACCAGTCTGCCAAGAGGCACCACTTCTAACTTTTGACAAGGCATGTCTCTATAAATGTTATATATTTTCTAAACAGCTGTATAATTAGGACAAAAAACATTTGGAACACCATTTATTCTGCTGCATAGCTGGAGGCACATGCCACCCATTAAACTCTGGGAAGGGGCTTTGTTCTTTTTGTGAAACACAACAAACCAGCGGATTTCATGAAAGCAACAGATTTTGTCTGATTGACATCCCGTTTAAGACTTTTTCCAAATACTTTTCTGTTCTGCAAAACATAGCTTCGGTTTTACAAGTGCATCTCAAACTCAGCCTGTAATTGGAAGATGCTGAAGGTAATGAAATGCATTTTTGATGAGCTGTACACATTTTTACAGTGCAAGGGGGAACACGACCTGGTGAGGGTGGATGTGGCTGGAACAGGTGGGTTGGGGTCAGAAGCTTCAGGTGACAGCTGGTCCAGCTATAATCAATTCTCAAAAAATTGCTGATGTTGAGGCAGAAGGCATTTAAGCACATTATTTAAATGCTTAAACTCAGAGTAAAGTGAGTACACACTTAACGCCACGCACAGACGGCTTCCTGGGCTGGAGCCTAAACCTGAGGGGAAAAGAAATTAAACATTAAACAATGCTTCTAATGGCAAGAAATACTGTCCTGGTGAAATCAATATAAATATTGGAATAGTCATGGTCAATATTCACCAGAGCTGGACACTTTTGAGAGTTGTCTGGACAGGATGCTGGGCCATGTCTGGGATGTGTCTTTGCCAAGAAAGGTTGGACCAGATGATCCTTGAGATCTCTTCCAACCTGGTATTCTGTGATTTATTTTGGCATTTCAAATTATTATAATGATCAGAATAAACAAGCAAGTTTACAAAATGTAACCTATCTGTGCTATGATGAATTGGATGGCTTCAGAATATCTGGTCAGCCTTTCTGGTGATTTATGAATGTCAGAGGCCTAATAACTGAAAGAAATTGGTTGAGTCTTTCTATCTGATCATGTTTGCTGTGCTTTGTGGTTTAAAATAAACTGTGTATTTGTATCAGGATTACAAAACATTGAACTAAGCACAGAGATAAATCTATGTTGATGTAATTTGCCTCCATTTTTTTGGCCACTTTCCACACAAGCTTTTCCAACTCAAAATCCAATAGAGGCTTTCTACCACTGCACATATATGATTGCTTTTGTATGACATTAATTTTTTCTTAATTGTATACTTGAACTGTACATTTCACTCTGACACTCTAATCACCTCTAACAGCAACAGAAATATACCTATAAAACAAGCATATATGATATAAAAATAATAATGAAATGGAGAAATTACACTGCAGATACCTGAATCTCCTTCAGTGTATGTGCTCAAACATAAAGTTGGTACTCTGGGTTTTACCCAAGCTGTGAATGATACAAAATAAACTTAGTGGAAGATTTCACTGCATTTCTGATAGTGAGTATCATGATTACTGATAATTAATCAAGATTTAGTCAAAGAACTCAAAGGTTTGATACTGTTGTTTTCTTGCAAAACATCTTTCTCATAAATTCTGCAGGAATATTTCACTGGCAGCCATGCACTCCATCTTAATATTTTTTGCATATAAATATTTATATGATATTAAGCAATATGTGAATTATATTCAACCTGCCAAGGTGTACACTCTAGTGGAGTGCAAAATATGTGATCCAGCATTTAAATAAAATTATCTCTTTATAAACCTTGAGAAGGTGGATTAAAAAAAAATTACCACCAGAGAAGACTTAGTTTGGGTCACTTTCACCTGTTGTAAAATTGGAGTAGTTAATAGTCCTCTGTCTAGACTGGAAAATGTGGCTACAATAGTGCTGAACTCTGGAATGAAAATTGCATAATTGCAGCTAGGAGATATTTTAGTCTTTGCAATATAGATGTTGCAAAGTCAACATCAAAATGGGAGTTAAATCTGATGGCATTGTGTCTTCTTCCCTACTTCTTAAATTTTGAGGATTTTGCATAAAGTTTGCATTCATTTTTATATATTCCTCACAATCTGATATGCTCTGCCACTTTTCAGGAACTGAGATTATTTCTACAGCCTCATGAAGATCGGCCCCATATAATCATGTCACACCATAACAGGTCTCCATAAGATTATTTCCACTATTTCCAAAGTTATTTTCACTTTTCTATACAAAGTTGAAGCTGATCCACTCCCTCTGTAAATTAGACACAAAGCCTCCAGGAAATCAAACTGAATAATCAAGCACTTAATAAAAAATGCATCATGGTACGTCAGCCTATGTTATCAACTTGGAAGAAAAAAGCAGTATAAAATGCTCAGACAATAATGATTTTCATGCATATAAACATTAATGCTAACTTCAACCTCATTGTACTTCTGAGATGTTTAAAGCCTTTTACCAGACTAAGCTTTCTTCAAACCTTTCTGACAAAATACCTCGTTAAAAAACCACATGAGCTGATAAATGATTATGAACAAACAGATTGTGAATATGGAGGGAAATTAGGGCATGTCAAAGATATCTGTTCCATGCACACTTGTAAATGTTTTTCACAACCTCACTAGTAGGTCCTGGTCACTGGTAGGGCCCACTGAACAAGGTGATTCCAGATATTCCTGCCCCCACTTGCAATTATTCGTTTTAAAACAGAAAAAAGAGCAAGACATAATCTCTCAAAAGGTTTTTTTTTACCTTACTTTTCAGTAGAAGAGTCTTTCTGTGTTTCTTCCACAAGGAAGACAAGGACAAAGCATTTAGAATGCAATGTAGTGATTTATGATAAAAACCCCCAAGCAAATAAACAAACAAACAAAAACTAAACATGTACTCTCCCAACAAAAAAAACAAACCCCAAAATTATTCAGCTTATTTTGGCAGAGAAAAAGGGAATTTTAGTCATTGAAAAGTCATTGTTGTGTTTAACCATATAAATTTCACAAATATGAAATGTGAATATCAGATTGGTACTTCTCTCTCTCTCATCTCCTTAAAATATTTCTCTTTAGTATCAGTTTATTTTCAGATTTTGACTTTAATTCCTGTTATTTTGGATTGTTTATGAAAGGACTGGAACCTTATCCAATATATAGCATATATTTATATGTATAATTTAGATATACATTTATAGCAATAAATTTACAGAACTGAGTCATATGAGCAACAACAAATTTATCTTTATATTTGCAAAGTAAATACTGTGGGTTTATAATATTTGTCTGCTCTGTAATAGTTTATTGAAGCACAAACAATTTGCTGATCTTGTCAGGAAATGGCTGAAAATGTTTTTAACAAAAGACACCACGATGATGCTTTAGGACAGTGTGAGAAATCACTATGAAATTAATACATTTTTGTATTCTATACATGACTTTTACACCCAGACCATCCCAGGGTGGCCCTTACCCTTTGCTGACCTGTGGATAACAACTGTAACAAGGAAACAAGGAATTTTAATTTATCTTTTCATTTCCCATACTCAATGATGATGGCCAGCCTTAAAAAAAAAAAAAAAAAAAAAAAAAAAGACAAAAAACTTATGTGTGACCCATGTGCTGGAAGGTTATTTTCCTCCTTAATACAAGGTTTAATTTTCCTATGTTTAGCCAAGCCAATTTCTCAAGGGTATCCATGGAAGCTTAGTCCTAGTGAGGATCTAAATTGCAGTGGATATCCCATGTATAATATTCAGTCTTGCATTAACTTTAATGCAGTGTTTTATAGTCCAATTTTTTTACAGGATATAGTTTAGTTAATGTGATAAAACATTAAGTTAATGCTCTGCTCCTCAGAATTTATTTTACAACTGTTTTTTTGTTTTAAAAAAAAAAAAAAGTCACTTTACAAGGATATGAAACTTGAAGTGCCTGGCTTGGCAACTGCATTTAAGATGGCCAAATATCAGTGGCCATCAAATGACTGGTGGTAAATGTTGCTTGGAAAATAGTTGTTTTACAAGGAAAAAGAACTGTACAAGCATAAAAGTTGCTTTCTAGTGCATTGTTTGTTGTACCTGGCAGCACTTTGATGCCTGTCAAGCAGCCCCTCACAACAATAACACCCAAGACAACGTGAAGTGAACAGGTACACCATTAAAGCACTAATAAAGTTCCCCTATCTTCATTAATGTACCTTGTAATAGACCAGTTAGAAGACAATTTGTTCTTTCTTTCATGCAGATAGTTCTATTAATGGAGCAGAGAGAATGATGACAATTTAAAAGGTACACTAAAACACTCTGATGAATATATGGGCTGAGTGGTGCTCCTGTGGCTGGGATGTGAAGGAAAATAGAACATTTCTTGATGTTGCAACTGCTATGAGTCACTTCAGCCCTTGGTCCAGGTTGGTTTAGATATTTAGCTAAATAAACTTACATTGCCAAAAAATAGTTTCCACTGCCACTGTGCAGGTACAAAAATTATTTGAGTATTAATGCAGATTCAAGTACATAGAACACATTGGATTTAATTCCATCCAGTTCAATAAATTTGCAGTGATGTGGAAGAGTGTGGGGTTTGACAAATAATTTCTTCACCACAGGGTTCACCATGTATTTCATCACATTTGTTCACCATGAATATAAGGTTCACCATGTATTTCATATTCTCTGGGCATTTAAGTGAGATAATTTAGCTATCCAAAGCTAGAGCCCAAGCAGGCTGTACAGGAAAGACAGGTATTAAGACAGTGATTCAAAACACCTCCATGAGATACCACAAGTTAAACCATGTGAGGAAGAGCCGGTGGTCACAGGTTTCAGAAGGACAATAATTGACAGGGAACATTCCAGTGTCCAGCCCAGCAGATCACTGAAGCTTTCACTTACCTTTGAATATAATTTTGAAGTAGTCAGCCTGAGTCTCCCCATTGTGAATTTCTTAATTGTGAAAAGGAAGCTGATTGGGGGAGTTCTACTGGTGTTTTACTGATTAACATTTAGCCTAATCTGGAAAGGGATTTGTATGCATAATATAGAACTATTTGCACACTTAAAATTCAGCACTGGCTTTATTATCTAGCTCAATCAGGATTAAATAAGTCAAAGTCTAAGTTCTTACTGCCTCTAGGTAAGTTTGGATCAGGACCTACGCTATCATCACCTCTCAAACTTCTTGAAAGGTTTTAAGAATATCATTGAATAGAAATGAAATGAGAATAACTTTGTGGTGCTCTTGGTGTTAGATCTTTTGTGAGTCATCAGCTCATCAGCATGGGCCATATCAGGAAGGAACCCTGCAGAGATAAAGCTCTCAAACTGTGATAGAGTGTGCAGGCTGATACCAAAGACCTGCAAAAAGAGTTGTGCAAAAACCTAAAGCTCTTTCTCCTGGGATTTCCTTCCTGGAGATAAATAGAGAAGCACTGGTGGCTGGATGAAGGAGCTGTTTCACCTGCCTATTCTCTGAACAGCCTTGGTGCAGCTCAGGATCCCAGGAATTGCTTTGGAAATTTAACACTTAGTGATCTCAGACTACTTGGAGAAATAAACCCCTCAGCATTCCAGTATTTCCCATTTTATATCATTTTCCCTTTTGAAGAGTTTGGACACACTGGAAGAGTCTTCCATGAGTCCTTTGGGAAGCAAGTCCTCCTCTGAGGGCTGAGCTTTTCCTGTGCTTTTATGTTCAGAATCACAGTGGTACCTTCCCTCCCTCAGCACCTGTTAAAATATAACACAACCTACTAAGTAACAGCAAACAAGCTTTTTACTTTTTTTATAATTATTAACCTTTTTTCTCTAGAAAGAAAAGCCCTGTGGAGGTATAATCACTTTCTATTATATCTGATGGTTCTTGGAGTGATTTTTGTAGACTCTTATTACAGTTTCATAGTCTCCTATTGATTTGGTTTCTCTTAAGGACTTTCCCACCAAAAGATTGTATATAATACAAAGGACAATAAAAGAAATTGCTAAGCAATAAGGATTATTATTCTCCATGTTTACTGCTGTACCAACTATTTAGAAAAAAAAAACAAGAAAATAGGCTGAGGTAACGAACTTATGACCACTGGGATTTGTAGTATTTCCGTGTAAATGCATGATGACCTCCAACTGCCTGGGATGGTAAAATCAATAACAAGAAATCCACCCACTGTTTATTACACTGAAATTGTTATGCAGGTTATATATTAAGAGAAGGTTTCATCTGCAGTGTAGTGTATCATGTTACATAGCTGGACTTTTCTGAAAGCACCTATCATATCTGTGGGGATATTATATTACTCTGGCATAATAGCATTGCACTGGCAATCCAAATTCAGTATTTTTTCTTCTTAGAGTCTATATTTATGGCCAAAGTAGCCACAATTTTCTTCACATAAAATATGAAGTGTAATCTAATCTTTCTCTTCCTGACAGAAGAGTATTGTAATTCTAATCTTTCTCTTCCTGACAGAAGGGGGTCATAATTCTATTCAGTCCTCAGCCATTCTTTACAAAGATTAATGATGGAATTTTGGAAAAAAGACAATAATTTCTTTTGAAAATAAAACTGAACAATGTTTTCTCAGTTATGAAAGTAATTGTGCCATGGTAAAAAATATTACTGCCACCCTTCCAACGTTTTTTAATGGCACAAGTAATTCTTACTTTAGTAAAGAATCTCACTCGGTGTGGACTAGCATCAGTCTTGGATGTAACAAAGATGGTTTTGTGTTTCTTTTGCAACAGAATCTTGTTGGGTAAGAAATCCCTGAAAACTCTTTGTTATTCATCAGTTCATGATTGATGACATTGATGGAATTTAGTCTTTCCAATGTCACGTGAATTTATAGACTTGAGCGTGGTACCACTGACACAACAATGGAACTCAGGCTGACATCGGTGATGCCAAGAAAAAAGGAGCTTGGAATCTGAAAACTGATGAACACCTCCAGTTTTAAATAAGAGCAATGAATGTCCTCCACAGATCTATCCAGCATGTTTGGCAGACTAACAGTGATCAAATAAACCAAAAATAAGTAGATGTTTTTGAAAATACTGTTCTTAGTATGAAAATATTCCTTTGGGTATCTTATGAAAAAAAGAATATTTTTTAAAATTGTTGATAGGGCTTTGCAACTTTCACCCAGCTAAGAAATGTAATGTACAATGCAATTAAATAACACATTGTAATGCTAGAGAAAGAAGCTCTTTAAACTAGAAGAAAATGTTGCTTTTACCTATGGGCTACAAAATTTAACCCCTGTGGTTGTTGCAAATTATGATGTACACAGAATTTGCCTTTTCAGTCCTTCAGAAAAGGAAGTAGGGATAATTTAGTTTCAGAGTTCAGTATCCAGGGAAAGAAAGAATAAAGCAGAGTGGAGAAATAGCAAAATTATCTCATTTACTGAGATAGAAATGAGCTGTTTACTCTTTGATGTAAGGTATCTCCTCCTCCTTTCAAACCAGGACATATTTCTTATTTCCAGGTTTATGAAGACAAGAAAGTAAGAAGTGGGCAGGAAAACTCAGGTATTACCTAACAGGAAAAAATATCAGTTTCGTAAAAAGAGTTGTTGATCAAAAAATGTTTAATTCCATTCAGAATACTTTCTCAGAAATATTGTGGCACTTGGAGTTTTTGTTTTTGAGGGCCTCATGGTAGCCTCTGAATAAGGTATAATTCAGTTCAGGAATCAGAGGCATCAAGATGATATTGCTATGGATTTATACCCATTTTCTTCTCTCTCTGTCTCATTTTTTCTCTTAATTGGGTAATTGAGTACGTACTATAACCAAACTGGTATAAAAGGTCAGAGCATGAGTTAGTCTCCTCTTGGGACACTTTATTATGTGTCCTTGCAGCTTTTAAGGATAATTCCACTATGTTTAAAGAAATACATCACTAACTCATGCATCAACCATTTATTTTTGAGGAATCTGCCTCCTTGGTTTGTCCTCCAAACACATCAGGAAACCCAGGCTGTTGTTTGCCTACAAAGGAACTCTGATAAATAAGGTTTGCTGAATTTGCTTGTTGCAAGCAAGAAATGCAAAATGAATAAAGTGTAAAGAAAGGGAAACCTTTAGAAATGAAGATTAAAATATGGCCTAAGGTTAATGATCTATTACCCAATGTTTCTCTCTATTCACTAACTCATATCTTGGCTTGCATACACTGCAGTTATTGAAAGTATAATAGAAGAAAATATTTTGGTGGAGAGATTATTACCAATATTTAGATTTAGAGGGAATGCAAAGCATAACATCAATTTAAAACTCATTAAAATTATCTTGCTAGTTTATTTCTTTTACAAAAGGATTTGGGCTGGATTAATTATAACATGACCAAACGTAGAGACACCAATGCAATGTTTTGCTGATATTGTCCTTTATAATTTTTACCAAGTCTTGACCCTGATACTCTCTATCCATCCTCTTCTGAAGTTTTTACTTTGAATCATGGCTTTAGTTTGTGAATTTTGTAAGTAAGAATATACTCATTATTACTATGCTTCTTTCTAGGAAAGAATTCTCAGAACGACAACACGTTTTTATTTATTGATGTGATGTTCATTACAGGAGTCCTCCTTCCCATGCAATGACCTGCAAGGCTTGATGAAATCTGGCCTATGACCTGCATCCAGGACCTTCCTTATGGATTGGACAATTCTGTGAGTATCAGGAGGACTTAAACTCATTAATGGGTTTTATTGTATCCCTTCCATTTAAAAAGACAAGTGAAAGAAAAGGAAAAACAATCAGTCTGTGGCTTTGCTGCAAATGCTGGTGCGTTGGTAAGGAATGCAAGTAGGAGTTGAGCTGGTGGCCAGCAGAGATTTCTGGAGAAGCTGGGATGGAGGAGAACTCAGGAAGTTGGTCAGGTTTGTCTGTCTGCTCTTCCCTCAGCAGCTCAGAGCTGAAGAGCCTAAAACTTGTAATGTCAAAACCCCTTCACTTTGTTACCCAACTTGTTATCCCAAAAAGCATCCAAATCTTCAACCTAAGAATAAATCAGGTTAAAAATGTGGGGAAAGCTTGTGCTATACAGCTGCTTTCACGTAAAACCCAAGCAGCATAGATGAGTCACTGTGGAAGTCTTGTAATTTTCTGCCAAGCAATAAATTATTACCTTAGCCTGCACTGGAAATGGGGGAAAAGTTAGCTAAAAGTGTTTGAAAAAGCAAAACCTCCTACCTTTTTGCAGCATAATAATAGATATAGTTATCTCTGATGACTCATGTTATGGGAGGTCATGGTGGGAACTGCGGAAGCATTTTGGCATTGAATTTAAAATGAAACAGCTCAAATTGTTCTAAATAAATATGCTTTTTTCCCCTCCCATTTGGGAATATTCTCCGACATTCTTTTAAAAGCAAGTATTTCACAAGAGATTCAAACTGCATGAATAATAAGATGTCATTAACTTTATATTTGAAATCTGAATGGACAAGAAAATAAGGCTGTTATTATTCAGACTTAAGTTTAGAAAAACAGACTTTAGGAAAGTGAAATAATCTGCCATTGGAAGTGGTAATGTGTGGCTGGTTCAGAAAACCATGAAAAAAATTTGTAGTAACTTTAAATGCTCATGAAATATTTATTTGCTATAAAAATATATATTGTTAAATTATGACATTATGATTTGTCAGGGAAGGTTCTCTGTGCTGTCATTCAGAGTTTAAAAAAATATATTTTGTGGCAAAATTTTACCATGATGGGGTTGATTAGTTCTGAAAGGATCCTCATCCAATTAAAAAAAAAAAAAATCATCGAAAAAATGAATATTTTCTTAATAGTTGAAGTCATCAACATTAAAGGTGATATCAAAAAAAAAAAAAAAAAAAAGAGAAATAAAAAAGGACAATAACTCCAGTGATGGAAAAATTAAGCCCTTGAACTTCACTTTCACATTCCTGATTGACTGAAGAAAACCCAGAGGCAGATGCAGGCAGTGCCGCATCCTAACACTGAAACCCTGTTGAGGCTCTGCCTTTCCAAGCATAAATAAAGGAAAGAGCATTGGACTGTGACACTGAAAAAGCTTAAACGTCTTTGCAAAAGTATCAAAGTGTGCAGTGCAGGCCTTAAATAATTTTTAATGTTGTCAGGAACATTCAGTTCAACAACAAAAATTATAGAAGCTCAAAAATACCTTGGTTTGTACATTTGTGCAAGTTTATTGGAAAAGCAATATATGTGCTGTCCTCTGTCGTTAGGAAAATTGATGATTACAAGGTAACTTCTATGGGATACAAAAATTTGTGTAGAGAGTGAGTTCAATTATTATTCAGCACATTGACCAAGCATCAAAAAAAAAAAAAAAAGAAAATGCCAAGCAAACCATATTGGACATCTGTCTCAAAAATGTTTAAATCAATAGGAAAAGCAAACTTTATTTGACTTGTAGTCACAGTCTAATTCTGTTCCCAAATTTTCCACAGGCTAAGTAATTACAATTAACCAATGATTAATGCTTTCACTAATAAGAATTTTCTTGAGGAGCTGAATATACCATACTTTCAAAAAGTATGGGAAAAGGCAGGTTAAAAGGGTATTTCACAGACAGACATACAGAGAAATCTATAGCAGAAAATGAGTTATTGTTTGATCATTTCTGAAATTTGTTTTGTATTTGATTTATGACTTCATAGTTTATACTTCTAGTTTATCAGTTTTTCAATGTTCATAGACGAAATTATTTCCTCATTTTCTGGGAGTAAAACCAGGCAATTCTATTTTGGGTTGATGGGCGAAGAAAATTGATTTTTCTTCAGCAGTACTTTTTGTATTTACTAATATTTCCTAAATATCGCTATGCAATTTTATTTAACTTTGTTCTTTACAGCTAGAGTTTCTTGAGGGTTTTTTTTTTCCTCAAAAGTGATCTGATGAAAAATTTGCTGCAACTTAATAATATAATATTTCATTTAAAATAAGGCCAGAGGTCTCCCATTTAATTCAGTTAAAAGCAGAGTATAGAAATTTTAGAATTTTTTTTTCTTGGTTATCCAATTTGTAATGTTTTCATAAAATCAGAAAAAGTAGTTCAAAACAATGAACAGATATATGACAGTGCATTTGATCTCATTAATATCATGGCGTTTAATTATTTTCCTTATTTTTTATTTGTACAGTTTACTCAGAGTCAAGACATTGTGACAAAATGCATCAATTTCTAGAGACGAATATTTTTTCAATAGAAAAGCATTTCCATTACAAATCTTAACAGACTTTATTGTCTTTCTATAGAGTATTTCCTGTAGTAACTGGCTTTACTGTCTTTCAGATACAGAAAACATTACTGGATGTCAAATAAATGCCCGTGTTAGTAGTTTACTGTGTCTGTCAGCCACTTTTCATTCCTCAGGAACTTGCCAGAAGTTTTTGTGCATCCTGGAAATATTCACACTGGCAGGAAAACACATTGTCTAGAAAAATCAACAGCTCTGCCATCCAAAATGGACAAACAAGGGGCAGTTTCTCAGCCATTATCTCTGCCTTAGGAGGCTTTAGAACTTAATGTTTAATTAATTGAGGACTCAACATGACAAAAAATCCAGAGGGTGAGGGACTTGCTCACCTGGTGAATTAGGACTTGAGGTCTGTGGCCGTGCTTTATTTGGACGTGATGAACCCCAGAAGATTTTCCAGTTATGTCCCAGCTCCAGGATGAAGGACTCTGGTCCTCCTGCCCTCTTCCCTGCCTGCTTTCCCTCGCAGCCTGGATTTGCCCTGCCAGATGTGGATCTTGCAAGTGACCAAGAGGATCCATCCCTTACGCACAGACCCAAGGACATGTGGGGACAAAGCAGTGGAGGTGAGGTATTCCAACATGGGTGGCTGAAGTCCACCTGCTGTAAGTCCTGAGGCAATTTCCCTGTTTAACTCAGGGATTTAATACAACTCAGTCCAGTCTGTCATCTCTGGGACTCCTCAAGATAATGCAGCATTCTGGAAATGGGAGTTCATTGGGCACAGATAATGGGGCTAAAAGGACAAATACATGGACTGAGTTCTGTTGTCTTTTGTTTCAAAATTATCCCCTGCCCATGGTACATTGTATATTTATTCAGACATTTCATGTGTAATAAAATAACAGCAATTTCTAGTGGTGTGGGAAGGCTTCCCTATAGACAAACCAAACCTGCTGGGATTCTTATTACTTTGGAGCCTACTGCTACTTCTGAAACAGTTAAAATATTCTACCTTCTGCTTTCAGTAATTGCTTAATATTTACAGTAATTTTTATTATTATTATTTTTTAATTCTGTGCATACTTTGAAAGTGCAATCAGTATTCTAAGGAGTTTCCAGATTGCTGATTCCTCTGCTGCAGAATAACTTGCACTGGAGGACTTAAAAGGCATCTCTAATTTCCCTCACTGTCAAAGACCGGGTAGGTCCAACATTTTACTTTGAAATTATGTTCTTCTTATGAACTGCTTATTAGGCAATTAAATGTGCTGTTTAAGCTAGAACCAGCTAAAATTGAAATGAAATTATTTTAAAAGACTCGGTGGTAGCTCTTGTTGAAAGACAGTTACGACTGTGTGGCTGTCAGATAGGGTTTAGAGTAATGAGACACACAGGTAATCAGCATGAGCTGGCAGGAACAGTTTTTCCATGATTTCATTCCAAGGGGACCTGATTAGAAAAAATATTGCACTTATTACTTCTGAGCGAGCATTTTAAGTAGGCTTGGCTAGAAAGAGAATTGCATATGGCATTACATACTATTTCAGGCATATAAAAAACTGTAAAGTATGTTGAAAAAGAGAAAAATTGCTATTTCTGGGATTAGCACTTTAGAGGCCCTGCTAGCCAAATGTTACAATTTACAGCTTAAAGGTGCTACTCTCCAGTTGTGGAAGAGTTTCCAGATGTGACAGGCTCAGAAATTGGTGAAACAAATGATATAAATTAAATATGTGAATTAGGGATAAGGTTATGATTTTCATCTTGCCCGTACAGGTTGGTGCTTTCTTGTGTATTCTAAAATCTTCATGCTAGTTTTTAGTTACTATTTCTCATTATATAAGTCTCCGTTCATTGAAGTGGACCTCAAAACACTCCACAACCTTCTTTGTGCATTGAACATATATTAAGGAGTTCTTGTTACCTTTGAGAAGACATAAACCAGATTAATATAAAATTACATAATAAAAACATCAAAACAGACATCTGCCTTTGAAAAATGTGGATAGTCTACACACAGTACAGCAGAATAGGGAAGATGGACTTATCTGCAATCTCATCTTCCTCTCACCACTCGGCTTGCAGCAGAGCTCAGAAGTCCTAAAAGAAATTACTAAATTAACTTGGAAGATTAAATTTTTGCATTTCAATAAACCCCAGTTTAGACTCTTCACCCATTTTTCATTTCTGAAGTTTTTACAACCTGAAGTTTTTACAAGTAGCTACCAGATACTGCCTTATCACTACAGTAGGTCCAGTTCATCGGCAGAGATAATTCTCACTGATGTAGGTAACAATAAAGTCTGATCATTCTCTTTTGACTTTTCAAAGAAAAAAAGTCATGATGTAAGGAATCACAAGAGCTCCCACAGATTCTCTTGAAGTAGTCCATGACATACTTGGAAAACATAAAGCTGAGCTACAAAGCCCTACACTTTTTAAAATCTGTCAGTGGAACACAACAATGCTTTTAAAACTGAAATTGTAATTATAAACTAAATAATCAGCTCACAAAGGGGAAAAAATTGGCTGTTGAGCATTAGCTAGCTACCTGGAGTTATGGTAAGTAGTGCCATCATTCATTTTAGGACATAATGAGATGCCAGGTTTGAAGGCATAATGAGATGCTGAAGTTGAAGGATATTTATTTGATAGTCATCTCCTATATGCTCCCTGATTAGTTTAAGCTGAATAAACCCAACAGCCCAGCATTAGTGACAAGCCAGCAGAGCTCCAGCTGCCTGGAGCAACATATGGGTAATGGATTATAAAATTCATCTCAATAGGTAAATCTGTCACCATTCCACATTTTGTCTGAAAAACTTGGTAGTGTCATTGGTAACAAAGAGCTAATCTCAATACAAAAAGAACCCAAAAGAGCCACAAAACCCCCTCCAAACTAAAACATAGGTCAGGCTTTGGAGCAGGCTGCCCAGGGAACTGCTTGAGGGATCACTATCCCTGGAGGGATTTAAGAGAGGTGCATTATGAGGCACTCGGGGATGTGGGTTAAAAGTGGGCTTGGCAGTGCTGGGTTAATGGGAACTTGATGATCTTAGAGGACTTTTCCAATCTTAATGATTCTATAATTCTTAAATTTCTGGAGCGGGACACTGGGGAAAGAGGGTCGGACCTCCCTGGCAGAGTCAGTGACATGCTTTGCACTGTGGGTTGTACGAAAGAGAATTTTCAGACCCCAACTTCCTGACACACCAACAGAACACATTACCCTCTGCTTGTGTGAATGAACAAGGCTGAAATCACACACAAGAAAACACTTTGTGGCAGCTGGACGCAGCCAGGACACTGTGGAGATAGAAATCCCATAATTTGGGAACTGTGCATCCAGAGAGGAGCAGATGGATAAACTACAAACTCTTCTTGAACAGGCAGCACCCTTTGGAGAGCAAGGAGGGCTGCTGACATCTAGTGTTTCCCACTCAAACACATCTCCTGCTCGTGCTTTTCAGGAGCAGAAGTGCCTGTGGGAGGTGACAGCCCCTGGGCTGCTCGGGGAGCACAAGGTGCAGGGCTCCAAGACATCAGGTAGGTGAGGGGCTTGTGGAAGATGCTGGTGTGAAATTCCCTGTCTCTGCTACCTGGGATAGCTGTGTCTCCAATATCCTGATCCGGGGCAGAGGGGACTGCAGGGGGAGCTGCTTTTGAACATTTACTTTATTTCTCCACCAGTCTTATCTTCTTGAACTGAGAAGCAATTTCTAAAATCAAGATCAAAAATTATTTCAAGGAAACGTCAAGAAAGGACAGTAGGAAAATGGGGGAGCCTCACTTCCTAAATCCAACAACAATCAAATTTTACAGTGTTTGCTTTTCATACAAAGCAAAACAAACTAAAAACCTGGGAAAGAAGGCTTTCACTGGTATCGTAGATGCAGTCAGAGCACATAAATATTGCATGTCCTCACTGTGATTGTCACTATGCTTCCTTTTAACCAAACATAATTCTTCTATAATAGTTTCATTGGAGAACATGTTTTGTCTCCCTACACAAGTTCATTCTCTTTACTCTGTCTATTTACAGTTTGTGCACACTGTCTGATTACGTTAGGACTGTCATTCTGTGCTGTCATTATTATCTGGATTGTTTTGTTAGCTCTGTTGCTGTTAGACTCATTATTTTCAGCCTGCTAAATGTCCTGACCTAGATTTGATTGCCTACCAGGTGACTCATTATTTAAATTAACTGGTAGATCTACATCAGACATTACAATCTAATTCCTTGAATTAGATTGCCTGCTGATTCTTCCTCTCCAGATGATTGATAGTTTGAATGATTGCCATTTATGGAAATAAAAAAAGAACTAAGCTTTCGTGTATGAACCTGTATTTAACTATTCCTTTTCTTTCATATTTTAGCCTCAAATTTGTCCTTGAGGCCTCAAACAAAATCATAGAACAGTTTAGGTTGGAAAAGACCTCTAAGATCATTGAGATGTAGGGATGTGGATGACAATGATTTTACAGCAGAAAATATTTTAATATTTTGCCTGCAATAGCCTTTACTTAAATATTCTAGAAAGATATTTTCTGGCTACTGTTGAGGATGTCTTTACTTATATTGCAAATCCTTTGACATGCCAGCTGCAGGAAGACCTTTGTGCTAAATGCAGGAGGAGATCGTGACTTCCCTGAACATCTATTTCAACCTAAAGGTTACATTGAGAATGTCTTTTTTGCAGTGATGGATGAGTGCCTGCATGAGCTGTATCATTATTTTGTATGGGGCAACTAGTGCAAGTGCTACTCCTCAATGAGAATAACTGGTTCACAATCTGTCTCTCAAAGATAAGACACGAAAAGGACACAGACCTTGGGAATGACTCCCAGTCTGTTACCTTACCCACAAGACCATTATGATTTCTTCATGTGTTTGTCTAGAGAAGACAGTTTGCATGAGGAAATTAACTATTTAAAAAACTCTGTAAGCATTGCCCTGCACAAAATGAATTGTGAATTTTGTGCCTCTATAATAATATTGTTTCCAGCTGACAGTGGGTTTTGACTCTGCAAGAAAGAGTTAAATTGCTGCAGTCACACTGAGCTCTAAGCTTGTTAGTGTTTAGCAGGATGGGAAATTCTTCCCTTGAGTTTTTGCTTTTCACATAGAAAGGTGTGAGATTTTGTGACTCTGCTAAAGTTTGCTCTACCTCTTCCTTTTCACCAGAGCATTTGTTCTCTGGTTTTCAGTTTGACAGTTTTGACTGAGGTTATAAGAGTTCATCTTGTTTACAGCTTCTCTGGATGGGAGTAATGCACGTGTATATTCATGTACCAAAGATGTAAAAGGTTTGTGTTTTGGAGATGGTTTGCTCACCCTCTCATTGAGACAGCTTTATCTGTTCACTGTCACAAGGAACTGAGAAAAGGAGTAATGGTATTTTTATATTTTAATCCATCATTACAATGAGGCTAAGAGAAACCTCTCAGCACTGCCGGTGGAGTGACTTCTGTAACTCCAAAGGAGGGCAGGGGGGAGTAGACAAGCTCTCGGGCTCATTGCTGGTCTCAGCTCAGTGAACATGCAATCACAGGCCTAATTGTAATCAAATAAGTGATCCAGGCCCCAATCCATAAACCACGTAAGGGTATAATTAACATTAAACAAGTACCGAGTCCTATTAGGTTTAATAGAAGATGAGCACGGACTAATGCTAAGCATACACTCACCTACCCAATCTCCACGTACTTCAGAGCAGCAGCCTTAAATCTCCCATGTGAAAAGTGGGCTGCTTGAGTGTGGATTCTAGTAGACAGCAAAGCCTGGGGTGTATAAGAAGTGTAGTGTTTGATATGTACAGCTGTAGGCAGAAATATGAAAAATGAAGAAAAGCAGAGTGCTTAAGCCAGCCTAAATTCCCCTGGGGATGATGTATCCGTGCATAAGACACCCCATGGTTTATTCTGTCCTACATGAAGTGTGAGAGAGGCTTGATGCATTGTTTCTGCTTGTTGAAAAAAGAACAATCCTTGGGTGAAGGTCTGCTCTGTGGGACAGGAGCTATTTGCATCACTAAGGGCTGGGGGGTCTAAAGCCCTTGGTGCCCAAGGGACGCCCCAAGGCCAGGTTGGATGGGGTTTGGAGCAGCCTGGTCTAGTGAAAGGTGTCCCTGCCCACAGCAGGGGCTTAGAACTGGTTTTAAGGTCCCTCCTAACCCAAACCATGCTATGACCCACAGAAGCATAATAATAAATAATAAACCTGTCATGCCCACAGGTGCCTTGACCCTCTGATTCAAAAACATCTCAAGAGCTCCAGAATTCAGTGAGGGGCCAGAGATCCTGTGTCCTTCAGCATTTTTATTGCTGGCTCTCAAAATTATTTATTAATGAAAAATTATGTACCTTAAACCAGGCAGAAATTAAGGGGGAAAACCCAAGAAAAAATAAGTGTGAGGGAACAGCAACTTACTATCAGTACAGTGGAGAATACAGCAATGTGTGCTAACTACTGATTGCAAAAGACATAAACTATCAAACTGTTCTGCACAGCCAGGGTAAGGGCTGCAGAATTAAACATTAATGCTAATCTGCTTAAGATGAATGCTGTGACTCCAGATTGTGTACATTAGAGAGGTTGACAGAAGACTAATTTCTAAAGGAGAAAATGTTTTAAAAATTAAGCACAGCCATCAATAAATCAGCCAAGCTTAAAATAAAAATAGGGGTTTGGATATATTCTGACATTTTAATATAATATATCTGTAAGAATAAAGGTTTTAGAGAACCATGTTCTAAAGTAGTCAACTATTTCTTTCACTGAATATCTTTATGCAGGAGATAGAGTTTAAAGAATTGTAACCAATGGTATAGTTCATGGATTTATATCAAACTTCATATGGTACTAATGCTACAGTAATAATTTCTCATGGAATATATATATACCAGTGCAGATATTCAGAGTGCTTTCCCAGCACTATTTAATGACAGGCACAATGGCCCTTTGAGGTACGTATTGTAGGGATGGAAAAGCTGAGGCACGCCAAGATATTCATAAAGCTATTTTGTGAATAAGCAGAAGGGTAAGAATTAGAATTTAAGAGGACTTAGTTCCTCAAAATGACTGGTGATCGTCTCTGCACAATGCTTTTCAAAAGTGATTAAATTCTTAAAATGCTTTCATTCCAAATGCAAATAACACATGTGGGCTCCAGCCCACTCTGATGTCTCTGGCCTGAACTGTTTCTTTTCACTGCTCGGGGCTAGATCCTCAAAGAAGCTTTGTAATCTGGCCCCTTTTAACCAAGTGCTTACATCAATAAGACTACACACGTACAAACTTTAAGTACCTGCACTAATACCTCTGGGGATTAAAGCCATGCAGTTCAGCATCTTAAAAGAGTGAGCTGCAAATTTACGTTTTACCGTCATATGCTGCTTGAGACAATTAATTTTTAATAGAAAACACATTGGTTATGACACACTTCCTCCAGCACAAAAAATTAAGTTCCTACTAGTGCAATATTTTTGCTTATGGCCTCACTCAGTGCCACCACGCTGATTTGGGTAATGCACAGGTATTTTGGGACATCACCCAAACAAAAAATATCTGAGGATCTTTCTCCAGCTGGGCTGACCCACGTCCCTGGGGACTGGGGAAATTCCTGAGGGCTCCTGTTGATGGGCAGCTAGACCCACGTTAATACAATTGTTCACTCAAAGCCTTAAGGTGAATGTTTGAACAAAACAAGGTGAAAAAAAGAAGAGGAAGGGTGGGATGAGGAGTTTTCAGCTACAGCACAGATTCCCTTTTATCTTATTTATGGCCGGCTGACTCCAGGCCACTCTTCACTGTAGTATGAAAAGTGTGTGTGTGTGTGTGTATATATATATATATATATATATATATATATATATATATATATAAACAAAAAAAAAAGTAATTAACTTATCTGTTTTCACAAGTAAAATGTATTTGTTGCTGTTTTACACTTAGTCCACTAATGTATCAACTGAATATGTCTCTCAGCATTTCTTAAGCAGCTTTCAACCTGGTACCTAAGCAAACATATGGGTTCTGGCAGGCAATGAGAGCTGCCTCGAAGGCACTCACTCCTGTGCCTTGAGTTTTAATTACAGCAACCAGACATTATTTCTGATGTTTCGATTTAATTGTGGTTTTAATGATGAAATGTTGCATTTGGTTGTGATTTTTTCTTCTGTTTTCCTTCTCTCTGAAAATTAAACAGCAGAGAAGTGTGTCTTTTCCTCTGACTTGCAACTTGAGCAATTAATTTCTTATTTCCTCTTTTGGTAAGATTTTTTTTTCACAGCTTGTATCTTGCATTTGAGAAGACTTTACTTAAAAATTGAATACTCCTAGGCTCCCACTGCAAGATGTCCCAAGAGTGACAGACCTGGCATACAAGATGACAGTAGCTGTCTTTAGCTCTCCATGGAGATAAAAACTAAGAAAACACAGAGTCATTCTGCTCTTCAATCAGAGATGAAAAATTCAATTCAACAGTACATGAACTTGAGCACTTCAGGAATGATTTTATTCACTGGCTCATTTAGAGGATGATCAACTGTGTTGGAATTTACAAGTTTCTTGTTTAATATTCAGCAATCTTAATATTCAGTAAACTCTAGTCTAATTTAGGTTTATTAGCATGTCTGCTTAGATCCTGAGTTCAGTAGGCTCCTCTAGTGCTCATGAAGCTGGTGCTTCCAGTGATCCTAACAGTAATCACTAATATTTGATTAAAAAAAAAAAAAAGAAATTTATCTTTTGATCAGGGATTTACACTGTTGTGAGGAGCTGTGTTTCCATGTTAAATGCAAAGTGTTTGCCTTTGACCAATGAGCAACTTTTTTTTCCCGGTTTTGTAGTAAATTCTTTGTACTTGAAATGAGTTCTATATCAAAGTAAGAAAAAAAATTTCAGGCATTGAAGTGAAAAAAAACAAGAATATTCAATTGGAGACTATCAAGCTGTATTGCTACTGCATTTCAAGATACATTGATAATATTATTCCAATGAATTCTATTTTATTCATATTTCAATATTGCACTGAATTTCCTACGTACATAAACTGTTAGCTCTCTGATAAACCTCTCTGTGAGTCTGATGGGGTGCTCTGTGTCTTGCCTGTTGCAATCTGGAGGACAGTGATGAGCAGTCATATTCTGAAGGTGGAAGCTCCTCTCCTGGGAGCTTCTCCTGGCACACATGACCTGCCATATGGCCGTGTGTCCAGATGATCCCCGTGCTGCTCCTGGAATTCAGGATATCTGTTCCTCAGTACAAAGAGCTCTCCCACATCTTTTCCAGTGCAGGAATGTCAGCAGAAAAAGTGACCAGCAAGACTCCCACTTTTCCTGTCCATTACACACGTTTGCAGTGAGCTGTGACCCACATCTGCTTGTGGAGCAGGGGCTCTGCTGAACGATTCTCTGGGATGTTCCCAGATGCAGCCCTCATTAGGTTAGGCATAGCTATAGCTGAGCATACTTCCATTATAAATTAATGGAAGTATTTCCAGGCTGCCACCCCCTACTTGTGCCCTGTAAATGACAGGACAAGGTTTAGACACTCTGCTGCTCTCTGCCCCTTGACCTTCCATGAAGGGAAACCTGCACACACCCTTTGGAATGGAGTAAAAGAGAATCCCATTCTGCAGTTTGAATGATGAGGAAAGCCAGGTCCTGGGCACAGCAGCACTATCAGCTTAGTGAGATTTTGCTAGTTCTGGGTTTCCACGAGGCAATCCCAAAGCTCTCTGTGTTCCATACAGGGGTGATCTGCGGGGACCATCCTGTGAAAGCAGCTCAGTGAGCTTTGTCCTGGGGCAGGTCCAAAGTGCAGGCTTTGCTACGCTCAAGTGCTAAGGGCACCAGGAATCCTAGAGGTTGTCCCTTATTTTCTTGGCTGTATCTGGTCAATCCCTGCTATCTAAATCTGCTCAGGAGTGATGGTGCAGTGCCAGACATGAATCCAGCGAGATGTTCTCCCAGTGTGTCGCACTCTCTGCACAAGCCTCAGCCGTCACCAAGCAGAAGCAGTTTCACAGCATATGCAGAAACAGAAGGACTTAGGAGGAGGGAAAACAGGAATATTTCAAAGAAATTTTCATCATTTTCTCGTGTTTTTCTTCTCAGGCCTAAATCTTTCTGTAGGATACACACCTGCCTGCGTAATTAGCCAAAATCTGCAGCAGTAGCCACTTAAGCTATGGGGTTTCTGAGGGCTGAATATTTCTCAGCCTCCTCAATCCATTTTTGCAAATGTGCAAAAATGGGATTACTGGGAGGCTTTGTCTGGGTTGCTTTAGCTGTAATTTCGGAAGAGTTTTTAGAGCTGCTAATCTAAGAGCTTGTCTCCGAAGGCTGATGACTCTTAAATCTATCTTGCCAATTTAAATACCTCACCCTTAATATCCAGCGTTGGGGTTGGAAATGCCACTTACCCTTTCCATCCCCTCTCTGCTCTCTGAGAAGGATGATAAAATTACCAGCAGAGACAGATAAAGATGAGCAGAAGGGTTAGGAGGAAGGAGACAGACATTTTTCCTTGCTCAGCTCAGCTTGCACTCTAACAGGTATTTACAGTCTCTGGCTCGTGGTGCTTGTACTCAACTGTGTCAATCTGCTTCTATCCACAGGCTGACTGTAGCTAGGAGCAAGATAATTTATCTTTCTTGCTCTTACCCTTGTCTGTGTCCCCACACATTAAGGATGTTTCTCAGGCAGCACAAATATGTGTGAAATCTCTTGATTGCCTTTGCCCCTTGTGAAAAGACATTGCGTGCTCCGTCCTTGACCAGCTATTGTTATGCCTTCAGAGCTGCCTGATGGATTCGCAGAGCACAAGCACAAATTCTGATGGGCTGGAAAAAAAAAGTATATAAATATATTAAAAACATCTATGCTCTGTAGTGGAAGGGCGCAGCTCCTGGTGACATTGCCTGGCAGAGAGCTGCCAGCGCTCCGTGACCTGGGTTCTCATATTTATGGGCTACTTTCTAAACAGCTGGTTCCAGGTTTATGGACTCTGTGTGTTTCTCCTCTGTCTTTCTAATTTAGTGTTTGTGGGTGCTGCTGCTCTTTGCAAAGGTCGCTGCTCCCAAAAGGACCAGCAGCATCACTGGCACCTTTGCCCTTGCACAAGGTGTTCCCAAATCTGCAAAACACCCTGGCTCACAGAAATTTCTTCCTTGCCAGCTGCAAGGATAAAAATCTGTGATTTTTTTTTCCCCCCTCTTCCTTTCAGTGTGCAGAGCTTCTGTGAGTATTTTTCACAATAGCTAATTATTATTTAGGAAAAGACTAAGTAGAGGCTGGGGGAGAGACACAAATTATTTTCAAGTGGTCAAGTTCCTCATTCTCTATTTAATTCCTGGTACAAATGGAGCCTTCCACAGATATTTTTCAGGCTAAAGAGAATTTTTGGTGCTGCTAGACCTCACACAAAGCTGAATAATGCAGGTTGCAATTTCATATTCAACATCTCTCAAGTGATAAATACAACATCTTCCATTTTTACTACCAGAAAAATATTTAGCTATTACAAAGGAATAATCTGTAAACAAAACTGTGACTGTAAACCACCTTTGGGAGACCAATATGTTGTTCTGGAATTGCCTCAAAATATTTGTGTTTGAGATTACTGAGGTAATTTGTGCCATGTAGTTTGTGCTCCTGGCCCACATGCATAACCTGTGGGATTGGCAAAAATGCATCAGAAGAACTAACTGAAAATCAGAGTGAATCTGTGATTATTTTAGCTCTCAAAAGTAGTTATTTAAAACAAAATGGGTCAAGTACAACCAAAGCTAGGAGACAGAAAGCTTTTTTGTTTTGCCTGTATCGATGTCAGTTAAATAATGTAATTTTATATCAGGGGAACATCCATCTATCAGTGACTGGAGATTCAAAATCCAAGTTTGATTAAATTAACCATTTTTATTTTGGGAAAAATGTCTGTGAAGTATCACAAAACACAGACATTAGTATGCTTTATATCTCTGAAATTTTCACTTCTGTCTTTTTCAAATGTATTGGGAAGAGTGTTATAGATTAACTCCTAACACTGTCTTCAAGAAAATTGAGAGCTAATCTGTATTTTACAACTGTAATCAACAGATTTATAAGAATACAGGAGAAGTAGTGGGAAGCAGCAAAGAAATACCTTTGCAGATCAACAAAATATACAAGAAAATAATATTGAGGCTGAATAAATTCACCTTCTATTTCAAATGCTTAATACAAATATTAAACTTTTAATTAGGAGAAAGTCTTGTAAGTTTAGTGCAGAGTTTTCGAACTTTGCAGGCTTTTTTGTCTGGCACAGGAGCTTCTTCAGGAGGCAGTTTTGGAGAGCAGCTGCTGACAAATGATGCTGCATACATTCCCAGCAAATCCACTTTGCAAATGTACAGCCAGAATCCAAATTCAAGACAAAAACAGGGCACAATTAATGCCAAAGAAAAAGCAACAGGAATATTTGCAATGCCTTTTTCAGTTAAGCAGGGAGATAATCAAATGTATGGCAGCTGAAGCCAAAGAAAAAGAGCTAGATGAGAAGATGTGTGTTTAGCAATGTAAAAGGGATAACAGATATGGTGTAAGGTCAGAGAGAAAGAGCCAAATGGCTCAGGTCAGCTCTGGGATCTCCTTATCAGGGAAGTCAAGGCTCACAGCATGAAGGAAGTCTGTGAATTCTTCTTTTTGTCTTTATCCATTGCTGTGACCCTACAAGCACACACAGGTCCCCACCAAACTGAGTGCTTTGCTGTAAGTCAGTGAGAAGCTCATCTCAGTCCTGTGCTGCTTCATCACTGCTGGGAGGATCATTACTGCAGTCATTTGCCTTGCAGACTGGGTCTGGAGCTTGTCATGGGCCAGAAGATGATGCCAAGGCAGCAGAAAAGGTCCTGCAGCACTTGCTGGATTTGCAAAGAGCTGAAATGGAATCCACCTGTGTCTGCCAGAGGTGTGTATTCCAAAAAACCCCTTTATTTAGGTTGCCATGAGAATTCCGTCATCTCCCTATGGGAGACTATTAAATTGCATAAAACCCTTGACAAACCTCATTTTTTGGTCTGGAGGATGTCAAAGCTCTTGAGCAAGCAGGAGTATATTGATGTAGGAGCAGTTTCCTTATTCTTTGGACAGGAACAAAATTCAGTGACCCAAGGAACGCTGAATTTGAATTCCAAACTCTCTATGAGTTATATATAAATATGCATACAACTTTCCTCATCATAAATGGTAGAAGATGAAGGGCTACAGCTGGTGAGTCATTCCAGTACTTTGTTTTTGCCCAGACCAGACCTGAACAAAGGGGGACTCTATCTACAAAGCAGCACCAAAGAGAGTGAATCACAAATTTCCACCCAAGCTTTTTATTTTGGAAAAAGTTTGGCCACAATGAAAATATTTTAGCTTCAGTTTGTGGTTTGTTTGTTTGCTTTTCACTCCCGATTTTTTATTGTAACCTAGAGCTTTTTTTTTCCCCTGTTGTTCAGAAATCCTCTGCTTCCCCATCACCTTATCCGGGCTCTGTCAAAAGCCTGTGTTGGCTTCAGATGTATGTGCAGCTCCTATTGAACTCAATGGCGCTTCTTAACCACAGGTATTCAATTATCTGCTGCTAATGGCTCATCCATTTTGAAAACACCTATTGCTTTCTCTAAGTATTCTCTTAACTCATCCTAATATTGACCTGATTCCTCTGGAAAAGGCATCTGCTGAGCATGTGTCAGGACATCACTTACCAGTGTAGCCTTTTCTTCACAGGATGCTCTCTAAGTCTTATTTCAACATTTTTTTTTCTCTGTTCTACAGTGGTGATTCTGTATGTGCATGCAAAGTCCAAAAATGTGCAAAACTTGAACTTCAACGAGAACCTTTAGAAAATAGTGTTAAAATTTGAAGTTTATCTCTGGGAGAAGCCAGGAAGGTTGTGGTGAACTCCAGCTTGTAACCAAAGTGCCACCAGCTCTTAAATGGAGCAGACAGGATTTTAACAATTCACCCAAAGGGTGCCAACACCTGTAGGACAGAGCCTTAAAGGATTTTCTGCTACAGAAAAACTAAAAGCAGAGCAAATGGGTTTGCAGGAGAGTTCTTTTCTGTTCATAGAGGAGAGTTCAATCCAATCACAGCTGTGGGTACCTGAGTCCCAGCTAAAGAAAACCTGCTGGGTACGGGACAATCCTGGCTCTACAAAGCAAGCCATGATTTTTATCTTGCCTTACCCTCCGTGCGGGTACCTGCGGGCAGCATCCTCACACGGCACAGAAGGTTGAGTGAGTTGTGTATTCAGGAAGCTTCCTGACTCCCTGGCGGCAGCAGCTTAGCACGGACAGCCCAGACTTCTCCTCCTCCACCCATCCTATGGAGAGCTGAAGTCTCTCACATGTTCACCTTGACAGATCTGGGTTAGCAGCATCCCTGACAGCCCAGCTGTCTCGTGTCCCGATGTCTCTATTTGGACGCAGACAGCATATTTTAGGAGGGGCAGGAAGAAGAACAAGAGCAGCTAATTTGCCCTTCTGAAGGAGCTGTGGTTTGATGAAATCCTGCCAGCCAAGCGGTGCCACGCTTTCCGCTGTGCCTTGTCGCTGTCAGGCAGGTTCTCACTCCTGATCCGTGGCTGACAGCCTGAGATGCAGAACAGGAGATGTCCCTTTTTCTCTGCTTACGAGCTTCGTGTACTTGCTAATTACTTCAGAGGATAGTTAAATTTTATCTTGCAAACCATATTATGCCAGGTATTGTTTTTGCCTTTGTTCCTGGTAAATGTGGTGTGTTGTTTTCTTTGGCACATCACGATGACAGTAGTCTTGGGTCTGGTTGTTATTTATTTATCAGTTCAGTGACTTCACTGTGCTAAGGCAAATACAAGGTATTGTCTCTGGCCATAGGGGACAACATTGCATTTGAATGCTCTTATTTACTGATTGATCCTTATTAATATAAATTTCTAGGTTTTAGTCAGGTCATTTTCACATTCATTAAAAATGCATGGTTAAAAAAAAAAATTGCACGTGGTACTTCAAATCAGAGTTTCTTCTGATTTATGTTTACAAGGCAGGCAAAAGTTTTCATGGAATATTTGTTCACCTTGTGGATACCAAGCAGATACCTTAGGTCACAGTACACCTATGTGACACACAAAGGTTTCCTTCTGAACAAGTATAACTTTCACTGTGAGCAGTGAGCAGTGTTAATATAAATTAAATCTAATTTTTGCTTGCACAAGGTTTCCGTACCCAGATTAACCAGGGCTGTGAAAATCTCCATCTTTGGCACTGCTGGCACAATCCCAGGGCATTACATTCACCCAGATATAAAAGTCCTTTATCACACAGTAGCACTTCCCACACAGGAATAAGCTCTTCCAGAACATGTATGTGGCAGCTTCTGTTTGTTTGCTCTTTCCCCACACTTGTTTTACTTCCCTTTGAGAATGTGTGACAGAGACACGTGAAACCTGCTGGGGAGAGGGGAGACAGGCTTGTGTCTGCTGGGATAGGCACTGGGAAGATTTAGGAAGTGCTGAGGGTGAATTTTGGGTTGAAACCATGGGCACTAGGGACTAATATAGATGTATCTTAAGCTTAACCTCCATGGAAATATTGCATGTCCTCTTTCTTTTTTTTTTTTTCCTCTCTAATTGCTGTAATAGATGGAAGTGAGTAAGTCTCCTTTGTTATTCTAGCATGAAGTGTATCTCACATAAATCATTGTGTCCCAGTGGCCCACTAAAGTCCCTATGCTAATTTGAATTAATCGCTTTGTTCTGGACAGGTATCTCATGGCACGGTCTTTCATTATTCATATAATTTGTTTTGTTTTGTTGTTGTTTGAGGTTTGTTTTTTTTTTTTCCTTTAAATAGATGGGAGATGCCAAACAGGAGCTGGGAGTAAACAGGCAGCCATAGAGCACACAGGCATTAGTCTCAGAGCTCTGTTTATAAATTGCCAAATAACCATCTCATGCAGAGAGATGGTGCACAGGTGTTTGGGCTCCAGCAAGGGGATGAATTTCTGTCTGCTATTCCAGCAGGATGCACCAGCTCTGTACCTGTTGGAGGAATGGCAATGGGTTGAGACAAATGTGTTATTTATATTTTTGACAGTGCTGATCTGAAGTAACTTATTGGGGAGACAAAATGGCTGAGCTCACAGGTGTTGACTAGTTGCAAAGAATGATGGCACAAACTCTCCACTGGTGGTTGAAATTAGGTTTTAGAAGGTCTGTTTGCTTAAAAGACCTTTGCTGAGCTCATCTGTGTTTTGTAGCAGCAAAAGGCTGACCTAAGGCTTCACCTCACATAAAGCAGGGAGTTGGTCTTTTCATCTGAAAAGGGGTTCCTGGCTGTGTAAGTAGGAAACTCTGTGTTTAAAGATCCCAAATGAGTATAATTAGGTGAGAAACTCAGCAGCCTGCACTGATCTATGGCTGATCTATGATCTAAGGTAGAAAAGCCTGGTGGGAACATCAACTCAGCTCTGCAAGGAGCTGCTGTAGGTGTTGTGATTGTGCCCATTCTCTGAAGAGAACCCACATGGAAATACAGCCTCGCTCTGTTTGCAGGGCAAACCACTCTGTGCCCAGGTGGAGCAGGAGGATGGGCAGGTTCTGGCTGCCACCCAGAACTCTGCCAAGCATCTTTGAAGCACCTATGGCAGTGGCCACCACACTGAACACCCCGACTCTCCAGAAGTATTATCAGTGTGTCAGGAAGCCAAGAGACCTTTCTAGTCATATTGCAAAGCACTCTCCTTGAGATGAACCTTGATGTCTGCTCTGAAAAGCCTTCCCAGCACAGTCAGGGATATTTTGCTTTGTAAATTTACTGGCATAATGCTGAGTAAATTTGAACCAGATCCCAGTGTATATTTTCTACCTCTTTATTCTCTTCTCCTAAGGAAAGGGGTCTCTCCTGTGAGGTGTTTTATTTGTAGAATGATGTAGCTGACAACTTGCAGGAAGGTTTAGGCCACTGCGCTGAGTGTGAGACCTGGAGAGGGGAAATGAGCAGAAGCAGCTGGGAAAACAGGAGGTAGCCCCATATCTGTGAGGAAACAAGGCAACCACATGGCAAATGAGGGGATTTCATGGGTATATTTAAATTCATGCTCTGGAAAAGGAGGAAATCAGATGTCACATATCTAGAAATGAGTGTCCACATGGATATTTTTGTGCAGCATTTAAATTTGGTGAATCACACAGTTAATGACTGCGTGGGATATTTCTGGTGTGGGCTTTGAAGGCCCGTGGTTCTCCAAAATTTTACAGGAACAAATAGTTATGGTGAATTAATGCCTGCTAATTATTGCATGGGAGGAAGCAGTCTGTCAGGGAAGCATCCAGACAAGGGGATTCTCATACATTTCCTCATGTCTCCTTGCAAAGGTGGAACTTCACTGGGACTAAGGACACTTCATGTGCATCACTGAGACAGAATGTGAGCTGCAGAAATCATGGCTGAATAAAGCTGCGTTTGAGGATTTGGCCCTCAATTTGTCATGCTCTTCACCCCTTGCACCACCACTCTTAAATCACATTATATAATACTGTTAGGATGGTCTTTGGAGAACAGGATGAACTTTTATATCTGTGTTATCTAATCCTTGCTCAGAAAGGTCTGGCAGTTGTGATTATGCAGACAACTTTTTAAAGACTTTCAGGTGACAAACTCCACACTTTCTCCACCATGATCTCTTCACAAAGGTTTGTTAAATAGGGCACTGTACTTTCATAGCCTTTTGTTGTTCTGACACTTCTGAGTAATTCAGATTGAGTTTCAGTCTACTGGACTTAGTGATTTGCATTTCAAAGCCCCAGAAAGTGAGCTGCAGAGCCTGACTCTTCTTGAGTTTGGGACTTTAAAAAAAAAATACCCAAAAACTTTGGCAATTGTTAGTTGAAATGCTGACTCATCAGTTGTGTCACTTTTTTTTAACCTGCCTAGGTGGCTAATTAAGGATTTCCAAAGTGAAACACGGTGCGAAATGGAGAAGAGCAAGGAGAATTTGGCTGACAGGAGATTAGCAAAGAACAGAGTTGGATCTAAAGGGAGCATTATCCTCTGTGCATCCCTGAATTGAGCTGCAGGGGTGTACCTGCTGCCTGGGACTGCTGAGGAGTGCACAGGATTTATAATAAACTGCCAGCTCTACTATATCTTTCATGAGCTGACTGAATGTTTTTTTGGTCTCAAGTGAAGAAGACATAGAGCTAATTCCTTGCTAACCTGTATCCTGCCTTGGAGCTGCAGATAAGCTGCCAAGGCTTGATGAAGGACTACAAAAACCGCCAGTTAAGCCTATGTTCCAGTAGCAACAAAGAAAAATGAGGGCAGAAGACTTTAGTCTATTAATTTTTTTTTTTTTTTTTTTTTTTCTTTAATTTGCAAAACTGAACACAAGGCCTCACTGAATTTGGGTTCATTTAGGACATCTGTCTCTTGGAATATACTGGCTTTATAGGAATTCCCACAGCTGTAGGGAAACAATTTGCCTCTGGATTTCTTAAAGGTTAAGTAGTAAAGACTATGCATTTTATTATTTCAGATACATTCATTGACAAAGGAAATCAACCATATTTGAATTTGTCAGCATAGATATTTAAATGTGTCTGGCTATTGGATCTCAGTGCAGTGTTGAGCCCTCATCAATTTATTCACATTATCATTGCAAGAGAGGGATGGGGACTGTATTAGTCAAACCCTCAATTTCGGTGTCATTAGAGAATAAGATTGAGCCCAGAATAAAAGGCTAAGAAATAGAATTACACGGATGATCTTGTGCATTCTGTTAAAACATTGACAAGGGGTTTTTTATCAGGTATCTTCTGATCATTTGGAACATCTCCAGATTATTCCAACACTAATTTAACAGTGAATATTTACGAATAAAAGCTATATTAATAGTTAATGATAGTTGTTTTTCCAGACATTTAGAAGTTACAGAATGGAACTAATAATCCCTATTTTTTTTCTGATTTTCTTGTGTACTACAGACATTAAACAATTTGCAAATAATTTTCAGAAAATTAAAGGAAGTTTAATCTTAGCAATAGTAGACAAAATTACAGCACTCAGAACAAAAGCTCTTTTCACAATCTTCAGAAAATGAGATGATTTAATTTGGAAAAAAGAGTGTTTACTAAAATTCACATTATCAACTTGACTATCAGTGGAAGTTGTTCTTTCTAGATGAGCTATACTTTTTTTCTAATCTCTTTTTGGCATGCAAATTAAAAATAACAAATGTCCCAAGAATATTTAACCTAAACATTTTACTTTCATGTTTTTAATACATTTGTTTGGAGGGTTTTTGTTTTGTTTTGTTCTTTTTGTTTGCTTTTCACGTTTTTCAAATCCTTTGTTACAGTATAAAGCTTAAAAAGGTATTATGAACTAGAAAGATCAAAGTGAAAAAAAGTTAAAATACCTGGTCTTCCTTATTGCAAGCTTAAAACAAGTGTTAAGTTATTAATAATAAAAGTACTCATTTGAAAATACAACTGCATTTTTTATATCAGAAGACAATCTAAAATATTTAAAAATACTAATGATATGTGAAGAAAAACTTGACACATATTTATATTTGAATTTTCCTAAACTATATTCATTATCTTCTCCCCTTTTTTTTTATTTATTTATTTTTTTTTTTTTTGTTTGTTCATTTTGGGTTTTTGATATTTCTTTTGCCATCTCTCTGGTATCTGATAATGAGTGTACAGACCCAGCACTCTGAGCATGACAACTGGGAATGGATTGAGATATTCCAAGGGAGGAGGCAGGCACAAAACTGCTGGGGAACTGTTTAAAATTTAATTAAAGAAAGAAACTTGAACTGGTACTATAATTTTAAAGTGGTTTTTAGAGTTCACTAACTCAGGAATTTTAACTAAATCCTGGTAGAAGGCAAGATAATCCAACAATCAGTAACAAGACCTCTCTTCTTGAACGTGAAAGCAACTGAGACAGTGACTTAGGTAAAAAAAGTCACTATTCAAGTATAAAAAGTCTGTATACAAGAAAAAATATTCCTTTATGTCTCTGAACATCATACATTTATTTACAATATGTCATTATTATCTCACAGTCTCATGTACTAAGCAGGAGAAGGAGCAACCTGAAGAGGAATCAAAGACATGCAGTAGTAAAATAATTAATTTTTAAGATTTGGGGGGGGTCTGGCTGGGAAGTTTATCCTGACTAAAAGAACATTGGTGCCACTAAACTCTGATTGTTTCTGGCCCCCAGTTCTGAGCTCTGCCACTCCTGGAGGCTCCACCAGGAACCACCTCTCCGTCACCACATTTCTGTCTGGTTCCTTCTCAGATGACAAAATATTTAAGGACTCTGGTTTTATTAGCATTGAAATTTTTGTTTTTCCTCTCCTCTTTCTGACTTGTTTCTTGAAACAATAGTAGAGTGTATTTCCAGTTCCATTGACATCCACTTCCCATTAATTACCTGGAGAAAGCCAGTTTAATTATTTCTGTCTGCACATTTCTTGTCTAAATTATGTCAATTTTTTATCCAGAATGTCACCAGTTCAGGAAGTCCTTTCCAGGGCACACCAAGCACAAATCACAAAATACAACTGATTTTCCACAGTGACTTTTATTTGGTTGTTTAACTTCTGGAATTCTTGAAAAAACCCTCCTTTTTCAAGTACAAATGTGTTATTAATATTAAAGGAAAAAAACATCCTTATTATGTTGACATAGGAAAGATGAGTATTATGAAGAAAGTATTCATGAATTTGCTTAATGGTCTTGCTGCTCCGACTTTTGGATTAGGTTGTTCTCATGGTGGGATTAAGAGACAGCACAGAAATAAAGGGCAGGAGCACCTGATGAATATTAACAGAGCCCAGACAGATCCAGGTATAAGCAATGATTAACCTGCCTGATTTACCTATACCAAAGCCCCAGAAAGCTCAGCTTACTGCTCCTGCCACCCAGGTGTCAAGGTTTATGCAGTATAAATTACCAATGAAATCACAGTCAGACTGCATAAAATACAGCATCAAAAGAAACAGAGGCAGAGTGCCTGCAGTGCCATGTGAGGGATGGCAGGAATTACTTATTTATGAGTTTTAATCATTAACCATGTTATTTTTTTTAACTATAGGTTAAGTAAAAAATTGTAGAACAGAAATTTTGGCTTATCTGCAGCTTGAGTTCTTTTAAAGGAACTTTTTCCTCCACCAACTCTTTTTTTATTTTTTTACTTCAGCAATTTAATTTTGCAATTTATTTGCTAACAAAATTAATATCTTAGTGATTCATAGACACAATTCTTTCTGCATGAGACAAGTGGTTTTCTTGTTTTATGCACTGCATTACGACTTTACCATAAATTTTTATTTACACATACAATGGTTCTCTGAACTAAATTATAATTTTACACATTTTATCAAAGAAGCAAGGAGCTGGAAAAGAAACATTTTCTGAAGTTATCTGAAAATATCCCCACTGCCACTGAGAATTTGGCTATGAGTTTTTGAGGTATGTAGAGTGAAACCTTGACTTGCTAAGGGGACTTTTGGTATGGAATTCAAGCCTTCTCCTCATACAGCCCTGCAAAGGGATAAGAGAGCTGGGGTTGTTCAACCCTGAGAATGCTCCAGGAAGATTTTAAAGCTCCTTCCAGGCCCTTAAGAGGTTCCAAGAGAGCAGGAGAGAGATTTTGGACAAGGGTTTGGAGGGATAGGACAGCAGGGATGGCTTCCCACTGCCAGAGGGCAGGGTTAGATGTGTTTTTTAGGAAGGAATTGTTCACAGAGAAGGTGGAGACACCCTAGCACAAGGTGCCCAGAGAAGCTGTGGCTGCCCCTGGATCCCTGGAAGTGTCCAAGGCCAGGTTGGGCAGAGTTCTGAGCACCCTGGGATAGTGGAGGGTGTCCCTGCCCATGGCAGGGGCTGGGATGAGATGGGCTTTAAGATCCCCTCCAGCCCAGCCCATTCTGTGATGTACGCCAAGAGACAATTAGAAGAACAACCCATCAGGCTGATCTGCATGGGGATGCTGTAAGGGAAAGAGTAAAGAGGTGAATGTAAAGAGTCTTTTCCCTCATGGGGTGCTGAACTGCCTCACCCCACCCTGCAGAAGGCCCTGCTTGAGCTGCGTTTGTGCTCAGGGTGCTCGCTGCAGTTTTGGGTAACGCACTCCTGCCCCAGCCCCTCTCTGTGCCTCATCCACGGGAACCATGGAAGAGCAGCTGCCCCCCTGCACGGGGAGCCAGGAAAAGTTTCAACTGCACTTAAAATTCATAACAGAGCTTGTTCTGTGCTGACCTCCCCGTGTAGACAAGCCCTTTATGAGATCATCTGCAGTTTTGATGATAATGGCGGCTTTATTTTCTTCTATTAGGCCTTGGGGTGCAAGAGCTATTGTAAATCCTCTTGCACTTGTGCATGCTGTTGCTCCTTATTTCCCTCCTAATTCACAATTCCTATCCCCTAGACCAAAATACTGATGTAAATAAGCTTTTTATTTTCATTTTTCAAAGTTATAGCTCTGCAGAGTGAGAGACAAAAAAATCCACACATTTTCTTTTTTTTCGGGAAAAGCATTTTTTCGAGGAGGGGAGCTTTACATAAGAAAGGTCAAATGCTCCCTCTCACATTTGATTCATTTAATAGCAGGATGCTCTTTCTGGCCATCTGCTTATTGTTGAATTAATTGTCAATTAATTGTCTCTTAATTGAAGCATTTGTTTCCAATTTTCAATGATTAGCAGGGTATTAAACAAGAGAGGTCAACACAATTTAGGAGAATGTTTTAAATTTTGCATATAGAAGCTGGGAATTGTAGCTTTCATTAAACATCACTCTGGTATAATTTGTGTCATTAAAAGTGGCAATTTCAGCCAATTACCACAGCTGTTTTGAGTTTACTTGCTTGAACGATTCCTGATTCCAGGAGTTAAGAAATGCTGAACTCTCACTGTTCTTGCTGCTCAGTCTGTTTAAAAATTGAAGTAGTCATATAAAGAATCATTCAAAAACTTGTTTTTCTTTTTTTTTTTTTAGTGGAAAATATAACTCTTTAGTAATAAAACTCACACAGATACCTATTTATAAAGGCAGACACTAAGCCCTAATTAAGTTTTAAACTAAGCCAGGCTAAAAGTGAAAGGCTAATGGTGATGAAAGCAAGAGCCAAGCCCTGACTGCACCAAGGATAGTGAAAAGGTCTCAAATGTCTTAAGGTGATCTATGGGGTCCAAAAGTCAGCACAGAGAGACAGCCTGGGTGCCATGGAGTGTAATTACAGCAGGTAGGTGATGAAAACTCACAGAATTCACAGAATCACGGGGTTGGAAGAGACCTTCAAGATCATCAAGTCCAACCCAGCCCCAACCCCTCAACTCAACCCTGGCACCCAGTGCCACATCCAGGCTTTGTTAAACACACCCAGGGATGGTGACTGCACCACCTCCCCGGGCAGACAATTCCAGAACTTTATCGACCTTTCTATGAAAAATGTTTTCCTAATATCCAAGCTAAATTTCCTTTGGTGCAGCTTGAGGCTGTGTCCTCTGGTTCTGTCAGTGCTGCCTGGAGAACTCACAGAATTCACAGAATCACGGGGTTGGAAGAGACCTTCAAGATCATCAAGTCCAACCCAGCCCCAACCCCTCAACTCAACCCTGGCACCCAGTGCCGCATCCAGGCTTTGTTAAACACACCCAGGGATGGGGACTGCACCACCTCCCCGGGCAGACAACTCCAGAACTTTATCACCCTTTCTATGAAAAACGTTTTCCTAATATCCAAGCTAAATTTCCTTTGGTGCAGCTTGAGGCTGTGTCCTCTGGTTCTGTCAGTGCTGCCTGGAGAAAGAGCCCAGCCCCAGCTGAGCACAGCCACTTTTCAGGAGCTGTGCAGAGTGATGAGGGCACCCCTGAGTCTCCTTTTCTCCAGGCTGAGCACCCCCAACTCCCTCAGTTGTTCCTCACTGGAACGTTGCCTCCTCTGGATGGGCTCAAGGGTCTCAATGTCCTTCCCAAACTGAGGGCCCAGAACTGGATACAGCACTCAGGGTTTGGCCTCACCAGTGCAGGGACAGGGGCAGAATGACCTCCCTGCTCCTGCTGGCCACACCATCCCTGATCCAGGCCAGGTGCCACTGGCCTTCTTGGCTCAGAGCAGCTGAGCCCTGAAGTGTGTATGGAACCCTCAGGGCTGGGCTCTGCACCAGGCACTGAGCCCCCTCAGATGTGGAGCCCGGCTGTGACTGATGGATATTGCCCACAAAGAGGTCGATTAAGCCCATGGATGCTCAGGGCTGCCGATAGTCATCAGCTGAAAGTTTTGCTTCTGTTTTACATTCCATTAAGTAATTTAAATGCTTAGATTGAATAAGGCCTTGGTCCCTAATGCATCTGCTCTATTGAATGGTAATACAAGCTTAGGAAGATATGTTTTTTGAAAGACCCAAACTATTGTGTTTTATTCCCTAGAAAGTCAGATACTAAAGAAAAAAAAATAATGCTTTAGTTTAATTAAATCTATAGCTTTATTAATCAGAGATTGAGCAGGTTCTGGGGAGAATCTTTTCTTTCACAAGTGGGATTTGATATTGCATGTGTGTTTGTTCTGAGAAATTTTAGATAAATTTTGGTAAATTTAGAGCTGGGAAAGCAGCTCTAATTCAATGTTGTTTTATTAACACAGCCTTCACCCCAGATTTCAGGATGCCTACCAGGAGGAATCTGTTTTCCCAGTATCAATGCTTAGACAGAGGCTGTTGTGTACATGCACTGATACAACCATTCTTTTCTTTTGACCACATTATCCCCACTCTCTAATCACAGAGAAAAATCTTCCAAGGGCTAAGCTAACAGAGTTTAGGAGATCAGAAATATCAGTGCCTGAGCAGATAACACTGATTACTCGAAGAATACAGCATGCTCTGTCTTATTTGATAGAGGAGAAATGAAATTTGATTTTGATGTTTGCACGCACTCAAGCTGTACGAGGTTGGATGTGCATCCATCTGTCACTGTGTGAGGACAATTTACAAACTCTGCCCAAGCCTAGCCCAGTCTTGCTTGTCTCTTCTCAATTATAAAATGTTATATTCAGAATAACCAATATAAATGTATAGGATAAATAAGGCAGCAAGAAATGTAAAGAGCTGTTTGATGCTTCCACCGTGCCTCTTCTCCAAACCCTGCCAATTCCTGGGACAAGCTGGAAAAGGCAGCTCTGAGGCAGATGGTGGGACAACTGCAGTGGAAGAAAGGACCAAGTACTTGGAGGTGCTCAGGTTTTTGGAATTTCGGCTTAAATTCTGAGGAAAGGAGTCCAAAAGAATGGTAAAATGGGCATGCATTGTCAGTGAATTGCCACTATTGTGTGTGGGTGGGATAAAGGGAAGGATGCTCAGGGAGAACCGAGGTCTGAGTCAGAGCCTGAATGGGATCACAACTCCTACTCACGGTAATTAGCTCTTTGTATGCATTCAGGGAAGGACAAAGCGATAAAACCTGTTAGAAACCCCCAAATTCCAGGCAAGTCCTGTAAACCAGGAGCAGAGGTAAAGCTGCTCCTTACTCATTTTAGCGTGAACCACCGAGTCCAACAAATCTTTCCTGACTAAGCCCATGCTGAACAGCTGGGAACCTGTTCTCACTGGTCATGCCTGCTGGCTGCAAATGATTTATTTGTGATTTACATAAGCACGAGTGGAAAATATGGCCTGATTGCTCTCACTGAGTGCTGCTGAGGAGGTGAGTACAGTAAAGACAATTTAGTGGTTCTACGCCAAGGTCTTAAAAAAAAAAAAAAAGAAAAAAAAAAAAGTCGTATTTTAATGACATCTTCACAAATTCAGCAGGACTAAAGCACTGAAGTAGAGGATATTTGTTCATTTTTAAGCAAAATTCTTTTTGGAGGTCCTCACCAAATGCTGTGCACAATAATCTTGCAGAGAAAGAGGAAGACCATGCAGCTGAAAAATAAGCATTATTTAAACTGAAAAACACATTTTCTATTTGGTTGAATAGTCATAAAAGTTTGTGTTCATTTAGATATTTATTTATGTAATACAAAAATAATTTTATATAATATGCAACAAAGTTCAGGATAAGCCTTCCACTACAGAAAGTTTGGTTAATTTAATTATCTAACAATATAATTATCAACATTGTATATTTGTCTCTGGAATAATTTCTCCCTGAATCATTTTATAGCTTAGAATGACCTTTTTTGTTAATGGCTTCCAAGTAACATTTTGTTACATTTAAGAATTAGAGTGGAATAAATCTTTAACCCCAAAATCTGACATTCTTCCTAAAACACTGGGTTCACTCTCTGGATTAGTTCAGATGAGATAGACAGGCTTGACTGCCAGCATTTCATTGACTAATTACAAAAATTTATAGGTTCACCATGAAAAAAAATCTAAATAATTATTCTGCACCCCATGTACTAAAACCCAAGCTGTTGTTTACATCAAGTCATTGAAGGAAGCAAAGATGATGAACTTCAGGTCTCTTCCTTTTCTTTTTTTCTTTTCATTTTTACACCATCATCTGGTCTACTACCTTGAGATGCTGTGTCACTAGGAAAGCTCCGAAGGACTGCTCTCAGATGCTTTCATTAGCTCTGCATTCTTGCAAACCCATCTCTGCCCAAATTACTCTTATATTTTGCTCAAACTGATATCAGCAATTTTCATCTTATTTGTGGAGCTTTAGCCTGAAGACAGTTTTTAACAAAGACAATTCCTTCAGGTACCCTAAATATTCTAAATGCTTTAAAATATCATTGTTTTCCTTTAAAACTTATCAGGCAGGGTTATTAGTAAAGTCCTTATAGACTTTGATTAATGAATTTCTACCACTCATTCTCTTATGCCAAGCAAATTTCTGAAGCCTAGTTTTTTCTCCTCACAATTTTGCAATACCTAATCTTTCAGAAAATCAATGCACACGGCTGTTAGTCTAATGTTGCTTCTTCCTGACATCCCTTTGAATTGGCAAACTGTTCAGCAAGACACAGATACACGTAGGGTAATTCACTTTAAATGTTTAGGACCTCATTGCATTTCTGGGTAAATTGAACACAAAAAAATGTGTGAGTTTTACCCTGGATGATATTAAATAGGTGTTTTGCTCCTGCTGTGAGTAAAACCCTTGCAGAAGAGAAAAATGTGGGATTTTTACACTGCCACAGTGTAAAAATTGTCTGGCTTGTGTAACAAAGGCCTTTATGTGTTTCAAAGCCACTGAGGAGAGAAATAGTTTTAAATGATTGTACAGTACAGTTCTACTATATAAAATCATAAAAGTGTCAGCTACGAACTACTGGATGTAACAGGTGACTTGCTCTTCAGACATCTGTCAGTAATATCAGGGCTGTGTTGTCATAAAGTTTGAGTGACATAATAGTGGTGGCTTCCTGCTGACAAGTTTGAAAAGTCCTTGAAATTTACAAATCTTATCAATGGCAAATTCCTATTAAAAAATGTTAAACTGGGAGGCATTCTATAAGAAATCTCATTTTGAGAAAGAAATTGATATTCATCACAAATAAAAATTAGTTCTGGGATTGCTGAAAATAATCTTAGCTTCACTGCCCTGAGTATGTGCAAAAAAGCCAAATCCTGAATAATGTTAATATTTTCAAAAACTGAATCAGTACAGACACTTTTCAAGGAGGGACCTCCTGATTTTAATCAGTCATGAGCCTGATCAAAGCAGGACAAAGAAATAAAAAATAACCAAGGGAGATCATAAAAGTGAGATGAATAGCTATACACATAGAGATTAAAAGATCCACTGGCTTCATTTAATAACAGAAACAAATTAAAGTATTTTTGAGATGTTTACATTGATTTTATTACCACAGCTCCATATATATTCATAAAGCATATATCAGATACAAAATAACCTTATTGGATAAACAGTATTTTAATTGGGAAGGTAAATACTTCAGAATTAAGAAATGCTAAGTGCATAATTGTCTGTAATTTAATTTTGTCCTTTGCATATCTGTTCTATAATAGCTCACCAAGGTGATGCTGTGGGGCAGCAGCAGTGGTCAGAGCATTTAAATTTCAAATTGGAGGCTTTTTCTTAATTCTGACAACTCAGGTGGTGGTGATAAGGCTTCTTTAGTAGCACCCTTATGTTGATTTTTCAGCTTTCTGCTTTTGTCTTCCTCCTGTTCAGGATATGCTCGGTTTTGGGAAGGAGGTAGCAACAGCATGCTGAGAGCTACAGCTCCTCTGTGGATGCTCAGGTTCTGCTCTGGGAAGAAAACCAAATCAGGTGAAGTTGCCATGGTTTTTTATCTTTTTTAACATGTTTTGTTGAAGAGTTGTACGCCCAGTAAAGCTGCTGTGAGGCAGCTGCTCTTCTCACTGTTTGGGTGAGATCCAGAGGATCACAGATCCTTTTAGGTTGGAAAAGACTCTTGAGACCACTGAGTCCAACCATCCCTCGGCACTGCCAGGGCCACCACTGCCCCATGTCCCTTGGTGCCACATCCACACGTTTTTTTAATCCCTCCAGGGATTGGGACTCCACCAGTGCCTTGGGCAGCTGTGCCAGGGATTGGCAACTCTTTTGGTGGAGAAATTGCTCCTAAAATCCAACCTAAACCTTCCTTGGCACAACCTGAGGTTTAGATGGATAAGCTTAGATGGATATGGGGATAATATTGGAGTAGTTGCATAATTCTTCACAACAGCTCATCTTGGAAAGGGAATAGTGTTGCTGCTGGTTTAAGAAAGGGAGCAGAAGCGTGTGGGACTTTACTCCACAGCTCTCTAAATTCTCCTGACTCTCTGATGCTGTCACTGTAACTTGTAGATGTGATTCAGCTGCAGGCTGTGTTGTATGTGCTGGCTAGGTACGAAGGTAACATGCTCTACCTAACGTGTACTGTACAGAAATTCAATTTTTTTCAGATAAAGAGGTGCTGTTGCAAGCCTCTAACTAATTCCCAATGGGGTTTAACAAAAATGTCAAAAAAACATATTTCTGATATTTTATTTAGTTAATAAGAAATTTTTATTGTAATTACTGGTGCCACAGCAATAAAAGCACTACATTATAAAATAACTCAATATAACGAAAAATTACCTATGAAATAAAGACCCCATAACAGCACAGCTCTTTCTGTCTTGAGTTGGGTCACTTAGATTACACAGAAGGCTCTGATTTAAATGCATGTTTATTGTGTTTCTTTAATCTCATTATAAAGTTAAAGAAAAAAGTCCAGGAAATTCATTTGGATAGAGCCAAAGAAGACCAGCCTGAGAAATGGATTCCTTTGTAGCCCTTGTGACTGATTTTAAGTTATGCTAAAGGAAACACCTCCATTCCCTTCATTCAGAAGTAAAGACCCATGTTTCCATCACAGACCTACCTCAGCAGTGACTGAATTTTTAAATTCCCAGCCAGAGAAGGTAACAGGGAGGAGGAGGAGGCTGATATTTTTAGTGAAATCCTTTATACCTCTACTGAGTGCCAGGCAAAGACATTGCTGGAAGGATTCAGAGACTCTGAGAGGAGCGTGGCTATTAGAGCTGTTCAATAGCTGCTTTCGAAACTCCACAGAAAGTTTCCTCTGAGAAGAGTGTGAGTCTCTCACAATCACCACCCAAACTGGAGAGAAGTGGAGAGTCCAATGAACAAAGAGGTTCTTTTAAGGTGGTGTTAAAATCACATTCTGTGGCATGGTCATAATAGACATCTATGGATATACTACATTTGCAAACTTACAGCAAAATATAGTCCGGCCAGCAGAGGATTTTTAAATATGGAACGGAAAATACCTAAAACCTTGCAGCTTTATTTAACAAATTGTAAAGAATGAATCCTAAAATGCTTGAAAATATTTAAGGGTAAAATAATTTCTCACTGCAGTAAATAATGGGGTGTTTCCTCCGAGGCTGCCTGGCAGCTGGTGCAGTTGTTTTCTATTTTTCTGGTTAATGCTAAGCCAGTGAGTTCCCTTGTGTCAGTAAGATGGAGGGCAGGGAAATGTGGCTGGGGGCTCCATCCAGCAGTCTGTGTTATCCCTTGCCCAGCTGGCTGGAGCTTGGGAATGTTTTCTGCCTGTTTGGAGTGTGATTAAACCCAAATTTCACAGTGCCAGTCAACGTGCACTTAATTTCACACACAGAGAGCAATGTAAAACATGGAAAACACTTCATGTACCAACAGAGCACCCACATGCAGAAGTTGCATTAAATATTTTGGAATTTTTAACCTTGTCTCCTGCAAGTTTGGCAGCCCATAGTTCTCAGAATGTGGTTGCTGAGACTCAACCCATTGCATTGGCCCTGGGAATATAGAAATCTGATTTATTTGCTCTGAGTGTGGCTATGTGAATCCCAGAGATGAGCTGGAGCTGTGGGTTGTCCTCTGCATTATGGTTTTGCCTGATTTTTATGGATCAGTGGTTTAGTGGTGATATTATTTAAATAAGGACTTACCTGGTCCTACAATTTCATAAAGAAATGTAAATAAAAGTGGCTATGGACAAAAAGTGATATAAAAAATTATTTATCTCACCAGTTAGTAAGGAAGTGGTCTTTGATTTCACTGCTATTTGCAAGACTCACTTTTGGAAACCCATGTTGGAGGAATGAGAGAATAAGTGTGCTTAAAAGGCACATCAGATGGTAGTAAATGCCATGCAGCATTTTGTCAAATCACTTGTGGTTTTATTTTTCAAGCATAATGGCATTTCTGGGAATCTCAGAAGTTTTGTGCACTTTGGGATTGTGTTATAAAGCAAAGTGTGATATAAGTGGCCCATAAACACCCCGTTAAAATCAGTGAGAGCACTGTATCTCACTTTCCTCCCACCTGTTGGATGTTTTCTTTTGTGTCCTGATAACACCAGGGTAGCTCATATAGCCCCTATTTTATACCTTTGCAATTAATGCCTTTTGATCACTAAAATCACCTGAGCAGAATATGTTACTTCTGAAGAAAATTAAATAACATTTTTTGCTGTATCTTAAAAAAAACCTCTCAGCATGTGTCTCTGTCTATTTCTTCTTCCTCTTCAATAACGCCCTCCAAAGTACCACGTGAATAAGCTGCGTTGCAGATATATTACTGTTGTTCCTGCAGGGTAGGTGCTTGCAATCTTTTAGAGTAAATTCCAAAAAAAATGAACTGCTCCAAAAAATTTGGTGTTTTACAATGAACACACTCAACATGTTCTTTTTTTATATGGTCATTGTCTAGAAGAAATATCCGTGGTGGGTAGTTAAGATGCTCCTGTAAGGCACTAGAGTAATATGCTTTCTATTTCAAATTAGGACAGCCAAGTACTTTTATTCTTTAAGGCTGATGTAAAACTTAATAAAAAATAAATCTAAATTAAAAGTATTAAATGGTGAAGTTACATAAAGGTGTGTTTCATTAAGATCTTACTGGAAGGTGATTATGTTTTTTAACTCTTAGTGTATTTCTGAAGGTGGGGTATAAATCTGAGGAATTTCTACTGGCACCGAACAAGCCTTGCACATTTATTGCTTAATTGAAGATAATTGGCCTGGCTGTAGAAGTGTACACCTGGCCATTCCAGGATCATGACATCTAAAGGTTAAGTATCACTTCCAGTAAAATCCTCTCAGGGAATTCAGAAGTTGCAAAGCAAAGTTTGGTAAGATATCCAATTTTCTTGCTGACTGTGATTTTTCTGTTTTTTTAATTTAAGGTTAATACAGCATTTGAATTTATTTATAACACATCTGCCCTGACCAAATATGATTATTAAAGCACTTAATGTCACTTTAATAACTGCATTCATTTTGGGCTTTTTTTCTGAATGGTTTGTGAATTGTTGAAACTATCTCAGTATAACGTAATTATTTGAAATAGGACAATAAAGATATTCTTCCATTAAAACAGAAGTAATAGGAAAAACATATAATGTTTCCATCAGCAAATTAATCAAAGTAAATTGTGAAATAACTATTATTCAAAATCACTATTCTAAGAAATTCATAAATATTTATTTAGCATTGCCACCTCAACACTATATACCATAATTTTATGGCAATACAGATATGATTTAATTTATTTTGTGTGCTACTGTAATAAACATTGGGACTGAGTTAATTCTCAGATGGCACTAGATTGAGCTTGATCCTGTGCAGGTAAACTGTATAAAAAAAAAAAACAATAGCAGCTTCCAGCTGTAGGTTTGCCATGGGGACACATCGGATTTTCTACTTCTTCATGTGCCACCTAGAAACAAAATATATTAACTTGTATCACAGTTCTATTAGAAAGCAAGATTTTTGGGTATTTATGGCTAAGCTGTAAAGCTTGTTTCTGAGTGAAATGCAGAGATTTCCATCTTCTCTAACAAGTTTGTCTCTCCCATTTGAAGACAGAACCAATTTGTTTTATGATATTCTGAGGTTTTGCACTGCAGTTAATGGGTGCAAACACACCATGAAAGATTGCAGGAGTCCTTATGTAATATGGGCATCTCTGTTACCTCAGGTGAGGGTAAATCAGCAATTTCTGGTTTACAATTAGATTGAAAGGTCCAAGTTAGAGCTGAATTTGTCATCCCTTCACCCCCCTTCTATCTGTGCAAACAGCCATGCTTCTCCCACATAATCCAGCAGTCCAAATTTTGAGTGACCTTCTGGACAGCTGGATAATAAGCTGAAAGCTAAGGTAGATTACATTAAAAAAAAAAAAAGGTAGAAAATTAATTTTTAAACAATTTTAAAACAACTTGATAATCGGTGTTGGCATGAGAGAGGTGCTGGAAATATGTGGCCAACACAAGAGAAGACCTTAAACCTTCATAAAACTGTGTGTTCAATTTTATTTCTTTGCCATAACAAGGCCAAAAGTTTAATTTCAAGGGAAACAGGGAAGGATTTGCACTCTTTTCCCAGTGGCATGTACTGTTTATCTTCAGTTTTCATCATGTTAGGAGATGCCAGGGATCATTTACAGCCACATGAATAATTAGAAAACGTTCCTATGCAGGTGTATGTGTTCTCTGCTAATCACATTTGTTCTTTTTTAGTCAGGAGAAAGAGAGGATTAGAGAATGTCATTTTCACAACATGCTGTTAATTGCTCCAGCATTTGATAGCAGACATTTAAAACCAAAACCCCCCTCATTACTGAGCTGGTGTTAAAACATTCATATTTAAATATTAAATTCCATTTGTATGCACATATACATAGGCTGTTTCCACCATGAATATTTCACCAGAATAGAATTTCCTTACTTATTAGTAGGATTTTAATTCAGAATTTATTATCCTATGGACTCCATGACTCCATTTCTTTGTGCATGGGATCACTGCTGCTTCCTGATGGGAACCTGCCCCTCTGCAGGGCAATATCTCCTGCAGGAGCAGGAGCACCTGGCTTTGTAGCTGTGCTGAGTGATGAGCAGCCACTCCACCCTCAGCACCATCATGAGTGGTATCACTGCAACCCTCAGTGGTTTCTGACTGATTTCATGAGTAGCGCTTGCTGTGGCATTGAGGATTTTTAGCTCAACATATATTTATTTATTTATTTTTTTATTTTATTTTTCACCCATAAAAATAACCTTCTGGAGGAGGCAGGGTATTACTCCAGCAGTGAAATCCCTAAGACTTACACTGGGAGGATATGAAAGAGGTTTTATTGGTGGTATTTATAGATCTTTTGCACTAGAGGAACTGCAGGAAAAGCCTGTGGTGAGGCTGAGAGCTTGGCTGGCAGGACTGGCTCTTACCAGGCAGATGCTGCATCTTAGCTCTGCTCTGAGAGGCTTGAAAATAGTAATATTTCTGTGTGATACAGAACAAGATTAGGTATTGATTAATAAGAGTTAGGGATAACCTGCAGGGACATGTTTTTCCAATCAACACTGAGACATCAAAATTATGGTGCTGTCTTTAGTAAAGCTGTAATAAACTCTTGTTTTCAGGCTTTTGTAATGGAGTGCAGAGGAATATCTGAGGACATTTTTGGGTTAAGCCTGATATACCATAGACATACCTCAACATGCATCCAGCCAGTTTTCAGACAGCTGAACAGCAAGTTTTTTGGTCTTTTTTTTAACTTTGGTTTTGTTTTCTTTTTTTTTATTATTTTTTATTTTTTCTATTAAATGGGAAATACAGCAAGAATTGCACCAGTCAAGTATTTTATTTTCAAAGGTAGGTTAATACATAAACCAGAGTGGGACAACTTGAAATCCTGACCAGAACTTCACTGCCTTTTATTAATACAATCATTATCTTTTATTTTTTGTCAAAGCTCATAGAGGCTGTGGGAACATATTGGGATCCTTTAGGATCTGAACTTCCATAATGACAAGATGCATCCTGCTACAAAAATTTTCTCTTAAACTTAGTTCTGCAACTGGATGTGACTTCATGGCCTCATTTTTTCAACACTTGTATGGGAGAAGGATGGTGGAGAGCTCACAGACAGGTAAAGCTGGTGGAAACACACACATGGATGAGCCCTTGGTGTTAAATTGTTGGAAACTCTTCCTCCAAGGTCAAGTGAGATTTGCTTTCTGCCAGAAATGTGCAGCCTGCACACATATGTCAGTAAACCATTTTTATGGGCTCTGTCTCTCAAAATCTCTGTCTGGTATAAACTTCTTCAGCTTAGTCCAGTACTAAGCACATTTTGCCCTTACTTCATTAAAGTAAGATTGTAGAATAACAATAATTTCTGAGGCAAAAACTAAGAGGGGAATAAAAGAGGCTTTTGTTTTTTCATGTTTTAGCAGAGTATCTTCCACTACCTCTTGTGCAAGAGCTGTTGTGACTGCATGGAGAGCAGCACCTTCTGGAGCTGGATGGAGGGACCTGACAGAGGGAACTGGGAAAGGGGCTCAGCCTGGAGAAAAGAAGGCTCAGGGGGGACTTTGTGGCTCTGCACAACTCCTGACAGGAGGGGACAGCTGTGGGAGTCATGCTCTGCTCCCAGGGAACAGGGACAGGAGGAGAGGGAATGGCCTTGTGTTGCACCAGGGAAGATTTATATTGGATTTCAGGGAACATTTCCTCCCTGAAAGGGCTATCAAACACTGCAACAGGCTGCTCAGGGCAGTGCTTGAGTCACCATCCCTAGAGGTGTTTAAGGTGTGTGGTTGTGGTACCTGGGGACATGGGTTAATGGTAGATTTGGCACTGCTTGGGGAATTGCTGGACTCAATGATCTTAAGGTCTTTTCAAGCTAAATGATTCAATGACTCTGAAAACCTAGTTTGAATGACTCTGGACATGCCTGGGGTCATCCTAACCTGACCAACAAAGGATGGGGCCTTGCAAGGAGAGAAGGTCATCCAGGAGAAGAAAGTCTGCATCCAAGTTCAGGATACACCTAACGAAGGAATAAAGACTTAAAATAACTTTATTGTGGCCTGAGTATGGGGTTGGCCAAGAGGAAAAAAGTGTCTGTGTAAGAAAATTATCTCATAAAGGGAACAGCTTGGGCCCCCAGCCTGCATCTACACCTGTGTCTGGCTGTCACTAAAGAATAACTGCTGAGGCATCATGCTGGGACACGGCTCCTGAGAAGATCCATGAGCAGGAATCAGGTGGTGGACAGCTGGGGCTGTGGTCACCAAGCATTTTTCTCCCTCCCAGGAGATGGTTGGTGAGTGTGGCAGGCACAGGCTGACCGTTCTGTCCCTCAGGAGCAGCCAGCAGATGGCATTCCCTCCGAGCCCTGGGACTGTCCATGGGGGTTTTAGGCATGTTTCAGCAGGGACCTGCCCTGCTCCAGCTCCTCTGAGGATGAGTAGCAGTTGTTCCTGCTGAGCCACACTGAACACCTGCCTGGACTGCACAGTGGTCTCAGCAAAGCTCTCTTTGCCCCGCGTTAGTCCAAAATCCCTGTTTGCAAAAGGCCTTTCCTGCTCTCCAGGTGTATCTTATCCCAGCTCTCATCTCAGCTGCCAGGACTTACAAAAGCCCGTGTTGATTTGGTCAGTGGTGGCCACCAGGCCAGGGAAGATGTCCTGCTTTAGGGCAAATTTGGGAAAAAACCTCCAAAGGGGTTCCTCAAGAAAGCAGATTCAAGCAGCCTCTTCCCTAACCGGTTCGGGAAAAGATTTCCTTGGAGAAAAGTGGAAAAAACCTGTTTATTTAACAGCTAAAGCATTCACCAGCACAAAAAAAAAAAAATGAACAAAATTAAACAATAAAACCTTTTGCTGCTATAAAAGAGATGACAGAGTCACAAAGTCCCCTTGCTGGGCCGTAGCTCGGCCCTCTCAGTTTATCAGGAAATGCTGCGGCCCAGGCCCGGCCTGCTGGGCCACAGCTGTGAGCTGGTTCAGTCCAGAGCAGGTTTAAACAGCTCCAAAGAAAAAGAAAAACCACAGTCCAGGGAACTTCTCTGCCTCAGCTAGCTAAAAACTAACTAAAAGGAAAGGAGAGCTCTGTCCTGCTGTCTGTCCATCTGCAGACAACACAGTCCAGGAGCAGGAATGTGGAGGAGTGAGTGCAGCTTCTGAAAACAAACTCAGCTTCTTCTCTCCTCTTTGCTCTCAGAACCAATCTTAAAGGTGCAAAACTTATTTCTGGGCTAAACGGACAGATGGAGATACATTGACCGTCATCCAGTCACCCCAGGACAGAAGGCAAAGCTGACCCAGCCTCCAGCAGGTTGTGCAGCTCCCATTTGGAGCATTGCCCAGCATTTTCTGCCCACCAGCTGCTCTGATCACCCCTTGTGGGGATGCTGCCTCCCACTCGAGGTTTTGGATGTGCTCAGTTGTTTGAGAATCTAAAACTCAGCCCTCTACAAATTCAATCTCAATATCTAGCATCAAACCCTTGGATCCTGCCCCAGGTCACAACAGTGACTACTGTTTGCATATAAAAATCATCAGTTGTGCATCTTCAATGTAATTGCCTGAGTTATGCAATTTTACTGTTACCTATTTTTAAAAATATTTGATATTTTAGGTTTAAAATCATGTTAAAATTGAATGTTCAAAACCTAGAAGCTTTCAAAAAGCTCCTGCTTTTTTTTTGAAAATACAAGGAACTGTGGCAAATAATTAAACATTCTAATTTGAGATAATCTTTGATTAATGAAGAAGCTGCTTTCAAATGCTCTTCTCTGGCTCTAATAATTGATCTCTAATTGTCTCATCTAAAGGTTATATATTGCCTTTCCTCCTGCTTGTGTCCTCCTAATGCCTTATAACTTGGATCAAGCTATTAGCAATGTTCATTAATTCCTCTGGAAAATGCTGTGAACTTTCCAAACTGAAAAAAAAAAAAAGTTCTTTCTAAAACCAAGTTTAGTTTTGTGCCAGTGTTGAGACTCTTGAGAAAATCACACCAAATGATGTCACAAACATAATGTGTAATTTTTCAGTTCTAAATTATTAAAGAATTTATGTCTAAACTATTTGAGGATGTTGGACAGAGGAGGTGTAGGAGGATAAACTAATTAAAGATAACAGAACAGATGCTTTTTGTTCTCTTACTGCATGCAAACAGGTGGTGGATTTGCAATAAGTGCCTTTATGCAAAAATTGGAAAACTGTGGAATTTAGGATCTTGTGAAGTGTTTGTGAGGATAGAAAAACTCTGGGTTGTTACAAAGGAATTTTACTTGGATCTCTAACCAGTTGGTTACATGTAAACATTTATTTCATTATTTACCTGAGAGATGAGGCTTTTCATAAACTTTAAATTCATTTCTGGAATAAACTACACTTTAATCTTATTCTACTTTAGTTAGACAAACCCTTTTAACCTGTTGCTTAGCAGAGTTCCTTTTGTAAAGCCAAAGGAATATAGCTAAACTTCTTTGTTGTTCCTATTAGATATTGAATTATGTTCCCTAAATGTTTGTGTGTGTCTGGTGCTTGACCACAGCAGGACAGCACCAAAGGCTTGTGATTATCCAGCACATTTTCTTCATAGTTTGATATTAAAATGTGCATAAGGTACTTGCATGAGCACAGGTTTTTACAAATCTGTCTAATTAATACAATTTGAAAATGTTGTTGCTTTCTTTGCTCCTGAAATTTTCAGTCTAATTTCATTGAAAAGTGAAATACTTATTCATGTGCTGCTTTCCCCAATTTTGGCTTAATTGTTTCCAGTCTGTACAGCCTGGCTGTCTGGAGATGTTTATTACCAAGTAAATGTATTCTGCAAGGAGAGAGCCTGGCTAAATTGCTGGAAAGAAAAATTCTACAGCCTGACCTTATCAAGGCAGGATCCAGAAGGTTCTTATTTTTCATTTTGACTGCGGACCGTTAGTGAGGCAAAAAACAATCCAAAGAACTAACTAAAGTCTATCACAACAGGCAGTGGCTCTGGGGGAAGGGAAAAAAAGAAAGGGAAAAAAACGCAAAAAAAGGTACTGTCAAACACTTATAATACATTCTGCAGGATAGCAGAAAAAAGCATTACATATCCTGAATGATACAAAGATATTTTCTTCTGGCTTTGGAAAACACAAATCTCTTCCAGGCAAATGCACTTGGCATTTAGGGAATCTTTTAATATACTTTAAGTATATGATAACACAAAATGAGAGTGCAGCATCAAAGTGTTCAATAATCTATTTTGAGTGATCTTTAGCAACTCTCGTAAGCATTTATAGCTTGCTAGAGGGAAATGCATTTTTCAAAGATCATGAGCAGTCCCTATGGAGACCTGTAACCTTCCTCAGAGCAATTCACCACATCCTGATAGGTCTGATCACAGCACAAGGGAGACAGCCAATGGAAAGGAAACGCTCTGGGAATATTAATGGAGCCCTGTGCCTGCTGAGTCACCGCCTGGAACCGGAGAGGGGGCAAACAAAGGGTTATTTGGGGATTATAAATATCAATATGCAGTTAAATGTTGGCTAAAGCTTTAATGTTTAAACCTTGGCCGGTTTGTGGTCTGATCTGCTGCCTAATCAGTTTATTAGTGAATCAAGCAAAGATAAAAGCTGTGCTCGGGGAGGGCTGGGAGGTTGGACTCTGGGGCTCAGGGAAGGAGGAGTGAGTGTGAGGATAGCAAAAACCTCGGAGCAGCACAAGAACCTGCTTGTTCCCCTGGACAGTTTGGTACTGCTGTGTTCCCGTGCAGCCTGCTGTGTTTGTGAATAAAGCTCAAGGTTTTCTCCTCACCTCTGGCCCCTTGCAAGAGCCATGCTGTGCCCTAGTGGCCTTAAAGCTTGTTGCTTTTCTCGTGTTATTTGGCATTAGAGATTTTCCCAGGATGTTCAGCTGTGCCAAGGAGAATGCCGCTGTTTCTGTGTGTGCTGTTAAACCCTCTCGGCGAGAAAGCTGCAGAATGAGTTTCTTATCACAGGATACGTGTGACTATATCCCCTCCCTAAGCCACTGCTGGCCTCCCTCAGGTGTCACACACCACTTTGTCACCATCCTTTATGTGCTGTTGGTACCTCTGCTCATTCCAGGCCATCCAGAACAGTAGCACGCTATTCAAATCAGGCAGAGCCCAGCCTTGCAATTCCAGCTTTTGGAGGGTCCAGATCTGTATGATTAATCTGTACTGTGCTATGTGTAGCCTTTGGATTTTATTTTATATTTTATTTTATTTTATTTTAATTGCATTTTTCATACAGCCCGCATGTAATACAAGCTCAGCTTGTTATTTTCTGTCCTGCCTTTTCTTCCTTTCCCCATCCCTGAGCCTTGTTCCAGGTGGTAACTGCTGCAAGAGCTTAAAAACAAGAGTGAAAAGTGTGAAGTGCATTCACTTTTATGGAGCTGCAAACAAGGGAAGGGGGAAGGAGGGGAAAGGTACCAGGATCGTTTGTTTGCCTCAGCTCAGTTCATGTCCTCAGCTATTTGTCAGCCTGCAGTGGTGTGAAGAGCATCATAAAAGACGTGCTACACAAACATTTAGGATAAAAGTAAAGTTCTGGCGTTGTGGGAAGCCTCTCAGTGAGCTGTTGTTATCCCATTGCAGCTGGTGTCTGATTTCCCCTTTCTCAGAAGCTCTGTGACCACAGGCAGGAAATGTGCCACAGGCAGATGGAGAAGTTGGTGGTTGTGTTGCTCTGTGAGATCTGGACACGCAGCTGGTCACTTGGAGGATGAGGAAACTGGCTAGGTAGAAAGAGGCTACATCTGATATGGAAACACCTTTGGATGCACCCTGCAGAAGGAGCAGTTAGGAGGTTGGCTGGAAATCCATCCCCAAGGTGCTCCGTTTGATTTTTAGGATTTTATAACACATAGCAAGCAGCTGCCATGAGAAAAGGGGGTCCCACGTCCCCCATTTTTCTTTCAGTCTCTCAAATGCCCCCTTGGCCATCACACTACTGCTCCTTCAGGAAGGGACAGGCATATCCCCCCTCCTGTCCCTGCCTTTGGTGGAAACCGCTCCAAATGTCCTTGCTTGTCCTTGTCCTTATCCGGAGCAAACATTGAGACCAAATATCCAGAGGTTGGGGAAATCTCTTATTCTTTGCAAAATATTAAGATCAACAACAGTGATAACCCATTCCTTATAGCAATAGGCTTTTTGATAAACCAATGTGTGTGTGCATCCAGCCTGGAAATGCAGGTGAGGGCACCCGAGCTACAGTCATCTTTTATTAGTAGCAGCTAACTTGGAGACACACAAGGAAATTTCATCTGTTCAAAATGTGTTCTCCTGCTGCTGCAGCTACCATGGAGTTATCAGAGCCGTGGGGAGTTACTGCTCTTGTTTCCTTTACGTGGAAATCACTTGACTCTCATTCCCTTATTGTCCCTCTCTGGGTATTACTATTATCAGTGCAGCAGTGCAATAGTTCTCTTTAAATGTTGCTGCAGAAAAGTAAATAATTTTTTATTCCTGTGGATTTTCTCTTTTCTTTTTTTTTTTTTTTCATAGAGGCACTACTTTGAGAATAGATTTTAAAGGACAAATATTATGTTTAATGACTCAGAAAGAAATGAAAATGATTACTAATACAGAGCCTGAAGAAAAATAACACTAGGAGCAGGTGACATAACAGGAAAAACCCATATCTATTTAGATAAGATGTGCCTAACAGTCTGACTGAAAAGAAAATAGGAAAAATCCATTCAGACAAGGAGGAAGGTTTCAGGAGCTCATTTTGGCTACTCAAAGAGCAATTAATTATTTAGCAGGAGCTACTAATGACTGCTTCATAAATAAATAAAAAAAATAAACACTGGATCATCATTATAGTGTGTGAAGTCTCTATAAAATAAAGTTTAATGGACTGAGTGAGGGGTTTTTAGTCTTAATCAGACCAAAAGTTAAAATCAGACAGCCAGAGCAATCCACTCCTGCAAAAAGGTCAAATATACATGTTCCCTTCAAATAACTTCAGAGGGAAAAACAACTCAGCTGGTGCTGAGGAGGAGGGAGGAGAACCAGTTAAGTGAGGTGCAGGTGTAGGGCATCCTTATCACACAGGGTTTAAATGTGACGTGAGGTAACAGAGGAGTTTTCGGTCAAAGCAGGGCTGTTGATGGAGTGGAGAGAAAACAAAAGTGATAAGAAAGTTGTTATAGCAAGCTCAGCAGGGAGGAGACCAAAGGTTTTATGCTGTTGTTTACTGAGTGATTGCTGTGAAGCCTGAGGTGAAATGCCATCACAAGGTGCAGATGGCATGCTTTAAAAAATAGCTGTGGGGCTTGCCTTGTAAATACAGACAATCCTGGTTTTTCTGAGCATCTGTGCCTGAGCAAAGTCTGTGCTGCAGGTGCAGCGTGTGCTGCTTGGACAGTCACTGCTTTGCTGCTCCTTTCCTGTAAGAACCTGTAAGAACCACACTTTTCCTGCCTGAGGGTCTTCCAGGCCGTCTCATTGGGGGTAAGACCTGCCTGTTCCTGTTAGAGAGAATCCTCCTTTTTTTGCTGGATCATTTTATCCTCTTGACAGTAAGAAGGCTCAGGGCTAGCAGTGCCAAGGCAAGATTTTGTGACCTTATGGACCCAGTGTCCTGGCATCCCATCTGGCACGGGCTGACTTTGCTTTAGGGTGCCCTCGTTTATTTGTTGTCGTCACATGCCTTCAGAAGAAGGCATATGTTTTGTTAAATGTATTTGTTACAACTTTTACTGGTGTTCCTGTGGAAAAGCTCACACAGTTCCTTCTGGTCACGGGACAAGGCTTGAGTGGTCTCTGGTCAGTCTGGGAGGGGCAGTGGTGGATGGCAGATGGGCACAGCAAATAACTGGGGGGCAGGCTGAGATAAAGCACTATCAAGGATGTGATAAAGCACTATCAAGGATGTGGCTGGCAGTGGGTGCTCAATGTGGTTACAAGGCAAGGAAGCTGCTGGTATGGGAAATATGTTTTCCTGCCCACCCCTCAATCCCTTCTCTGTCCCAAGTACCCACACAGCCCTTAGTTACAGACACACAGAGCTCCTTTTATTCTTCTTTTTCCTCCCCTAAACGGTCAGATGTCCCTGCCTTCCCATCATGCTCCTTACAGCTCCTTTGAGAGGGTGAGAGCTGAGCTGCCCTCGGCTGCATTCTCTGCCCCATAGACCTGTGCCCCCTGGGACTTTGGCCATCTCGTGTGGCCTCATTCCCCTGTACATTGGTCTTGTTGTAACTTACAGCAGCTCCTTCTCCTCTTCCTGTCCTCTGGCTGCTTCACAGCACCACAGGGAAAAAAAAGAAAAAAGCAAAAAACCACAAAAAAAAAAAAAAAAAAAAAAAAAAAAAAACCAAAAAAAAAAAAAAAAAAAAAAAAAAAAAAAGGCAGCCAAGCTATATGCTTGCTGATATTTGATCCTTGAACTTAGGGGTAAAGGATTTTGTCTCTGTTTTCCTTTCATTCCAGCAGAAGGGTTGAGAAGAGTAGTTGGGAAGAAGGGGTCAATATTCCAATTCTCATAAAAGTCTGCCAGCATATGGGCTTTGCCAGCACAGCTGCTTTCCTGCCACCATCCACAATCAAGATTAAAATGCACCATGCTCATTCAAAGGGAAATGCAGTGGGAAAATTTTCACTCCACTGTTTGTGCAGTTTTATTTCCAAAGGCAAATTGAAAGTTGCAGTGTATTTCAGCTTGGTTTGACCTAAATGGCCAACCAAACAAGAAATAGAAACCCCTTTTGGGCTGTGTTTGACTTTGGATCCCTTTTGCTTCAGTAGCTGAAGTGCCCCAATCTCCTGCTTCTTTCCCAGACCAGACTCCTGGCAGGATAAAGTTTCTTGAGCAGCAGTCCCATTGTCTTGCTGGTGGAGTAAACAAGCTGAGTTAGTGAGAAGCCCCAGAAAAAGTCATTTGACAGTGCAAAAGAGGGCAATGATACTCCAGGAACTGATGGATAGAGGTCAGCTCTATTTTAGGTCAATATTAAGTGCTCTGTGTGGTTGTTTTGTTGGGCTTTTTTCTAGCAAGGAAGATGAAATGTTACAGTTCAAGAGTGTCACTTCTATTGGTGCTTACTGAAAATGGAAATCCAGATAATAAACAAGCATTACTGCAGGGGTCTGGGCACACAGAACTCCAGGATGGAGATGTATCTCTGAATTACATTGTTAGTCCACAACTCTGACCCTCCTGCCCCTATATCTCTCCTCACAGTTCCGTTATATATTTTGGTGGTTTTTCTTTCTTTTCTTTTCTTTTTTTTTTTTTTTAACCCTTCTCTGAAGCTTCACAGAAGCCGGATGGAAACATTTTTTCTTGTCCTATATTCCTGTGTTCTAGCCGTGTGTAGCAATAGGTGTCACTCAAGCTTGAATGGAGGGGATTGAGCAAACAGGTGGCTGGTTTGAGATAATGTTTATAGAGAGAAAAAAGAGATATCAACTCTCTTCACTCCTGATTTCACCTTCAATTCTTCTTCTGTTTTCCACCCTGGCAAATCTGCATTCCTTGTAAATTCCCACCACTCCCTCTGCCACATGGTGGCAAACACTACTGGCTCCTTGCTGTTCCACTGTCGATTGTTTCCTTCGTGAAAGTAAAAGAGTTTGGTCTAAAACCACTTTCATTACAGCTGTGTTTATTTTCTTGTGCCCATATGGAAGAGGGGTGCTTCTTAATTTAATCAAAGATTTAAATTTCGCCATGGTGACAAAGGAAAAGATAATAACAGAAGAAATAATTATAGGTACACTTGGTTTTTGGTTAACTTGAAGATCATGTGGCTGGTGGGGTCAGAGTCTGGGGAGCCAGGCACATGACTGTGGCTGTTTCTCCATGCAGCAATGAGTATTTGCTCAGGAGTTTCATCACCCCTCCCAGGAGCGGTTGCCGACCACAGGGTAACGTGGTTTCACTGTAGAGGAGAAAAGATGAGTTTTCTATGTAAAATTACTTTTAGCACCATAGCGCTTCTTGACACAGAGGTCAATAAGTGCCTAAATTACTCTAAGTAACTGGTTATTATGATTCCTCTCTGTCACATCCCCTTGCTGCAGCTGTGACACTGTGCTGTATAACTTATTTAATTATACAGTGGTGGTTGCTGCTGCTTGTCTGTTGTTGGGGATGTTATGAATATTTAGATTTTTTTTTTCTCTCCAGTTCTGTAATTTAAACAAATTCACTGAAGTGTATTTAACCTGAAGTAATCTAGGCTGCATGCTGCTTTGGGCTGTGCTGTTTTAGAAACTTCTTTCTGTACAATCATACCCAAGCAAAGCAATTTCTTTGGTGTAAGGATGGGAAGGGAATCAGCCCTTACACTCTGCGCAGTTCTGGAGTTCCTCTTTTGTTTGTTTTCCAAACCAGCCTCAATTACGACATTATTGGTGCTTTCAGTGGGTGTATTTTGACAGCCTGGACCTGTGCTGTGGGTGCACACCCCCATTTTCCTCCCCAAAGTGTGCATTAGGACACCAGCCCCTACATATCAAAGGTCTGTGGGCTGAGCTGTGTTTGGCAATCTGGAGAACAGCTATTGGAGGGCAGAAAGGGCAGGACATTTCCATGATAAACCCTTTTCCTTCGAGGATACAGCGTAAAATAGGGATTCATTGTGTGCCTGTCAGCACTGTGCTGGGTAGGAAGACTGTGAGTAACGTCTTGGAATATTTAAAGAAAATGTTTTTAATGGGAGGGTTAAGGAAACTTTACTTTTTCTTTTTTAAATTTTATTTTACAAAGACATGAAGACAGAGGGGAGATCCATAAAAATTTAAGTGAATCTAAACCAGGACAAATTATCATTCTTATAATTAAGCCTAATGGACCTTCCTGAGGAGGTTTGAGTACTTGCTAATATTAACTTTTTTTTATTTTTTATTATTTAGTCAGTAAATTATGCATAAAGGACAAAACTGAAATAATCACCCAGACATTCATGTCACTTGTGCCTGACTAATTCTCACCCATTGTCTTTCATAGCTTTAAAATTGGAAAAAGTAGTAGAGGCCAATTTTGATAGGGGCTGATAAATTATGGAAAAATGACTTTTTTTTTTCTTAATATAAGTTGCATGTGATCTTTTTGAATATGAAAGGTTGCCTACAGTCATAGTTGAGTTTTTACATTGAATCAGGGTGTAGTACAAGCAAGTCCTGTGGAAGAGCAAAAGAACAAAGGAAGAAGAAAAAAGTAAAAATATACTGACTTCATATAATCTGTTAAGTCAAAAATTTTAATAAATTTTCCAGGAAAGAAAGAAAACCTGGTCTAGTGGGAGGTGTGTCTGCCCATGGCAGGGGTTGGAACAAAGTGGCCTTTAAAATCCCTTCCAACCCAAACCATTCTGGGATTATATGAAAACACCTGAACAACATTTTTTGGAGTAGGTAGTGGAGAAAAATTGTTTCTCTTAAAATATTCGTTTTTTCTCTAAGCTGCATTAAAAAAAAAAATTTGGTAAGGAGCTATGTTTATCAAAGTGGGAAGTGCATTTTCCTCTGATAGGTCTGAATTTTAGTTTGGAGATGTTACTGAATATTGTTTTCAGTTACAAGGAGATAAAGTGTGCTGCTCTTATACAAATGTGTTTGTTCTACATGTAGAAAACAACAAATGACTCATTAATTACTGTAAAAGAGTTGCACAGGACTCTGGAAAAGAAAAATACAATAATGCCAGTCAGAGTTAAGTGGGGTGGAAAAAGCCAACCCCAAGCATTTCTGGGATTTCTCTCTGTGAAGCCTAATTCCCACTCAAAGGGCAAAAGTACTTTCTTATGCTGGTCTCAGAATTGGATCTCTGGGATTTCATTCCCCAACAGGATTTTGATTGATTTTATTTTAGTAGTTTTGCCTTATTTAATAATATTTGTATTAAATCAGATACCCCTGAGCACTTAATCTTTTTTGTCTTCTAGATCTCTATATTTAATATTATATTTTTTTGTCAAAATCTAATATCAATAAGAATCCCAATAAATGTAAGTCATTGATCAGATGCAGCAATGACAGGGAACCAAGAGCCTGATCCAGGAATTGCTGTCTGTAATAGAGACATTTATTGATTTCAGTGAGGTTTGGGTCAGGCCTCAAATGGAACCAAAACCCACCTGTGCTTGCCAGGTGGGTCAGTGAATGACCTGGGAGATGATGGCCACAAATCCACGGCAATAACTGGGTGTCCTTGCTGAAAAATGATGACTCCTGGGATAAATCATAGGGAGCTGTGCTGTGTTCATGTGGTGTAGCGCAGGGATTCCACAGGATGGATGACAAGAATGAGGTTACAATAACAAACAGTCCTTCAAGCACCCTTATCATCCACCTCCTGATCACAAATTTCAGGGCAATTACCTCAGTGGTCCCAGGAGATGAACGCTGGAGGCTCTCAAACCCCCTTTAGGCTGTATTCAGAAGAGGACAGAGGTGATGGAAATACTTTCTAGGGACCATGGGGGCTGAGCATCACTTAACAAATATTCTTAACTCAAGATTGATCTGTTTAGAGAGCTGAGAAGATTCCTTACCTCCAAGAGGTATGTCACCAGGGAGCAAAATTAAAAAAAAAAAAAGAAAAATCCAGGCAATAACTTGAGTCGGAAGGAGATTTTACAGAAAATACTGCACTGGCAATTATTTTACCTAGAAGGAGACAGGGAGACATGGGTTTCAACCCCTCATCTAAGGATTTTTTTACATAATTTACATTAAGTACTTATTATTAAAAATAGAGGGCTCTATCCTTATTATGTGTGTGTTGTACATGCTTTGATAATGGCATTAGGACATCCATGCTGGAGTTGTAAATCAAATAAACAATCTTTGGAAACAAAACCTAGTTCTGCTTTCCAAGTGCTGATACAAGTATTGCTTGGAAAGAAGCTCTCATTAATCCTGTAATTTGGAGAAGTAAAACTAAATGTGTATAATGAGGTGACTGTATTATTGATGTGACCATAACTTGCTTTTCTTCCTGGTTCACAACGTCTGGAGGGAATAGAGATCCCTAAGCCATCCTCCCTGGTGTCTGCCAAATCAGGCGCAGAAGGCACATCTGTGACTGACATCCCAGCAGGGAGCAGAGGTCTTGGATCAGCTGCTCAGCTGTGGAGGAACTGAGGAGCAGTTCCCTGGGGCACAGGGAGCCTGGTCACACCTCCCTCAGGGCTTTCAGTGGGGTAGCACTGTGGGAGTTGGGGCCACTTGAGCATCACACCCAGCTCCTGGTCTGGGTGTAGCCCTCTGCTTCTTAGAAACCTTGAAAAACACTCTGAAAAACAAGATGCTGAATTTTTTTTTTCCCAAAACGTTTTTGCCGTTTTATTTTCCTTTTTATACCTAAATGATGATTATGGTGAATGAGTGGGAATGACAAATTTGGTGACAATGAGGAGGTGTGAACAACCTGTGTGGAGACGGCATAAAAATAGGATGTCTCCAATAACTCCCAGGGAAGGGTGAACATTAGCAAAATGAAAACTGTTGTTTTAAAGAACTCTGATGCTATTATTATTATTTTTTTTTAACTCTTCATGTTGGTGGGAGGGGAAAAATTGTTACTGTGTAAGAGATCAGGTCTGGAGGGGTGAAAGATTATGTTCTGGTCATAAAACCAAATGATAGCAGATTAAAGCAGTAAGTAGCATCATGCTGGCCATTTGGCCAGAGTATAAACAGGTTTGGGTTAATTAGCACTAAGGAGGCTGTGCTGTTTGGGGAGTTTATATTTAAATACCAACCGTTGTCCTTCCCATATGTGTTGACAAAGCTCTTCTCAATAGTCATCTGTTGTTCTATCCACAGCTTGTTTCTGATAGCTATATGTAGGATATTTTGGCTTTAAGAAATAAGAGCTTATGAGATATGTGCTTAAAGAGTTCTCTTTCCAAAAGAGAGACAAAACGTGATATTCTCTAGTGGCCCTGGGTTCCTTGTTATGGGCTAATCTAGCCTATTTCAGCCTATCCCCTCGAGGGTTCCTTTGCATCAAGACTCTTGGGGATGTTAAAAAGGCAGAGAATGTTTTGTGGTGTAACTACGCATTTCCCTAAACTGGGGCAGCCACCAAGCACCTCACTGAGCCTGTTGGCTGCCTGCTGCCACAAAACACAGCAGGGAAGTCCTGCTCTAAAGTGCAGAGCATGTGCTGCAAACCTTCTCTGCCAATTGTAAAGCCAAGTGCACAAGTGCTGTCTGGAGCACAGTGGTGTCTCTGAGCATTGCAGCTACAGGACTGTTTTCATATCAAGATCAACGAGCTTGTAAATTTTGCAGTTAGTTTTGGACATTCTCTTAGAATTCATGGTCTGTCATATTTCTGATTTCACTTGGGCTTCTCTCCTTTCCCAGGAGAAACAGATCTAAACCAGCAGGATATTTGGTGTAGCTGAAAGGAAATATTAATTCAAGGCCCTGATTTTGAAAGCTGTGTTTGCCTGACACCTGCATCCTGCCTGCTCTGCCCTTGCACATGAGCACGGCTGTATACAAACACCCCCTCCAATTTTTGAGGCGAAAAATGCTGAACATTGCACAGCCTGGAAACAACTTCAGTGTATGTGTGCACCTGCTATTCTGAGGAGCTCAGACTGCAGGAACAATAATGCTGCCTCTGGCTTTGATGTCTCCAGACTGTGAGTGACACTTCAGCATTTGGAGCTGCTGTCAGTCTGGTGGGAGAACTTAGAAGAGGCTGGTAAAGTTTAAAAAGGAAAGAGCTTTGTATCTATAGAAGAGAAAGAAAAAAGCCTTTGGGGGTTACAGCAATATGTTGCCTTGGAACTATTTGATCAGGTTTACCATTCTATTCAGACACTTCACTTTTTAAAAGCTTTAAATCAAGTAAGTTTGGGTCTTGAATGGTGCAGCTTTAGTGGCTGCTTGTCAGCCACTTGTGACTATGCAAAGTGCAGAGGCTAAATTGCCATTTCTGATTTTCAGGTGAAATTGAATGACCTGAAAATGGATCCATCTTCTCCTATGCACCCAGCAAGCATTTTGGAACAAACTGCCTTGCAGCTCGGATGCAGTCCCACGGACAAAAAACTTGCTTTCCACTTAGATGAAAAAGATGAGTTAAAGCATCTTCGGGAATGTTTCTGTGTCCCCAAAGTCAAGGATCTGCCTCCAAGTGAGAGTTATAATTGCTGTTGAAGGAGAGGGAGGGGGAAAGGGCTGGGCTTCACATCTTCTGCATGTGTTTATCACAAGTCTTTGGAAATCATCGTCACTTATGAGATAATTGAGCAATTGTAGTCATATCTGAGCACAGAATGTCCCCGCTGTTGCTAAATCAATCCATCAGCTTATTCTAGCACCAAAAGCTCTATGTTCTCTTTGCCATCCTGAATCAAATGTGAGGATACAGTACTTATGTGATGCTTATGCTGTCAGTCAGCAGCTTTGAACAATGTAGTGACTGATTGAAAATTATAGGCAGGAGCTTTTCTGTCTAATGGCTCGAAACAGCAGCCTCACTTGGGTAGTTCAGAGCAGTTGCTTCCTTGGTGTGATTCAGCTTGGAATTATCTGTCTGGTTACAATTATTTTAGTTAATGAAAGAGGCAGTATATATATTATGTGAACATTTATGTCTTATTGCTGGTGGTGGAGCTATTTTCTCACTGAGGCCAAATGGAGGACTGTGCCTCAGAACAAATAATTGATCTGAGCAAATAATTCATAATGAAGACTTTTATTTGAAGATATTTTTCACTTTCCTCATGAATTGCCTAAAAATAGACAGCACCTGACTTCAGTGAAGCTATGTGAAATTGTTCTGGACATTTTTCTCCTTCTTTCCTGTTCCACAGGTTGCTTTGTGGAGCCTGTGGCATGTCTGGGCATGGGGAGGGCTTGGTGTGGAGGCAGGAAGGATGGAACAAAGGGGGTGGCAGGCTGAGAGGGAAGCATTTGCTTGGGGTTAGTACTCCCAGACCATCAAAACAAAAAACCAGCTCCAACTTTTTTTTGGTACCTGCAATAACCACCATGTTTAGCCAAATTCATGCAGGGACACCTGGGAGCAGCCACCTATGGAGGCAACAAGGTCCTGGTCTCTCCTCCTGCTTCCCAAGCCCTGTCTGGGTTTATTTTTATCTCGGTTACCTGGAGAGCAAAAGCTGTGCTGGCTCTTCAAGCCCTGGTCACTGCACAGTGGAGAAATGTCAGATTATTTCCTTAGATGATGAACACACACAGGCACAGTCATTCTCCTTCCTTCCTGCCTCAGCAAAATGTATCTATTGAAAATGAAATGAAAAAATATGGTAGAATTCCTTGCAATTTTTTTTTTCCTTTTCCAATGAATGCAGACAGAATTTTCTGCAGATTTTCTTTTTCTGAAAGGACATTAGTGATGGTAAATGAGAAATTACATGTGCATTCACCAAAGTGTGTCCAGAAAGGGACTATGATATAAAATGGTGTCAGTAGCCTGAATTCCTGGGCATCTTTTGAAACAGTCTGTCTTCAGTACCTTCCTGCTGAGCTATGATGAGTGTTGGGAATGCAGTCTGCTCCTGCCCTTGGGACACAGGGATGATAAATCTCAGTTCTCTATGTTCTGGTGGTATTGGCTTATCTTTCCCCACATTGAAATCCTTGAGTTGTGCTGTTTCTATTATTCAGAGCAGGACTGGACACTTTGCAAATATTTAAACTATGTGCTTCCTCCATGCCCTTGTAATTTTTCTTTTTTTTTTTTTTTTTACCCTGGTCTCTTAAGAGAATTTCTTAAACCTCCTCTGTTTGTTTGGATATTTGACTATTCTGTACTCAAAGCTCCTTCACCTGCCACCATGGTGCTGCAAGTTGTGCCACTAAAGCTGCAAAGATGCTGGAACACAGTTCCCATGGCAGTGGTGCTGCTGGAATCCAGCCCAAGCAGGAGCAGCTGGATCTTTGACTGCAGAATGTCAAATGTCTCTACAGGACATCAAAGGTCACTTTTCAGTGTAGTGTTGTAGCAGCTTCAGATTAAAGAATCTTCTGAGAAGTAGGTAGAGGTTTTGATACCCATGTGACAGTTTGGGTTTCTTCTCTTTCTACGTCCATTATTATTTGGTTTTCAATTACTGCAATATTTAGACCCCAAGACTGCTGCTGTGGGGTTTTCCCCCTGCAGTTACAATAATATTTAGTCCCCAGACTGTGGATAGATATGTTTTAGTGAAGATAAACAATGTACAAAGCAGTACCAGTTGAAAAGCACAGAGAACCCATCATTTTAGTGTTCCTAAATTGAGGGGTTTTTCCCTCCCCTTTTTTTCCTGTCCTTCCTTTCTTTACTTCAGCTGTCATCAGGAACAGCTTCCCTGCTGAAGAACAGCAGGGGTGTAAATATATATATATATTTACATTGTGTGACTATACCATAGAGACAGATCTGCCATGACATTTATCTGCGCCCAGGAGCGGATGCCAGATAACACGTTCCTGAAGATAAATGTCATTCCAGATATTAGCCATCAAATATTCTTTATATATTTACATAAAACATTACAATGAGGCTTTAAAATGAAACCTTACAAGAAGCAGATGAGAACATCCATAGGAGACAACAGCAAGATGACGTACAGGAAAATATTTAGGAAGTCATTAGAATAGTTTAATTTAGTTATCAAGTTATAATCTGTCAGGGCTGTTTATTTGCTGTATCCATCAAGAGGAAACCAGTAGCAGCCTAACTCCCTGCAAATCTGGGAGGTTTTATGTGCAAGCATGAGGGGCAAAGCTCAGGTGAGCAAATGAGAAAAAGAGGACAGCAGAAGATTTAGGGAAATGTTTGGGTCCCGTTGCTCTTCTCCGAGCTGACAGCAAAGTCTCTTTAACCTCTCTTAAAGGGAAGGAGGAGGCAGGAATGCCTGGACTGAAGCTGGGCACCAATTCCCCTTCTGATTAAGGTTGTGGCTCATGCTTTGTCACCTGCTAAAGGAGTAGGGCGTCATTTGGGTTTCTTGGGAATAAAAAGATGCCCTGGAGTGAAAGCACTGGGCTGTATTTGCAGAAGCAATGGTTAAAAGTGGTGGTTAACCATAAAAATCTGGCTTTTTGGAGGGCTGGTGAGGAGGGTACAGGCAGGTGTGAAAGTGGAGATCTTTCATCCTTCAGCTAAGGACAGAGCTCAGATAAGTAAAAGCAGATTTAGTCCTTCTTTTCTGGTTAATGAACCTATTACATTTTTCCTTTCTGTTTGGGACTGAATATTTCTGACAATGAACTTGCTTTTCCTTTTAGATTAAAAAGGTACAGAATTGCAGAAAAAGGTATAGAAGTGCATCTTTAATGTAGATGAATGAGTATAATTAGTATGCAAAATAATGTGTGTGATTAGATTTGGCCAGTTTGCAGAAATCTGAGTAGGTGTGTGAATATATAATATATTTAATTAATCTTAATGCAAATGTATTTTTTGATCCAGGCTACTCTAAGAACACATTTCAATAATTGTTTCTTTTTTTCTTTGCCTTTATTTCCTCAGTTGTGTTTATTTCCTGTTAGAATATTTTAATATGTATTTCAAATCAACCATAGCACCTCCAGAAATTAAAAGGGCCAATTCTTTGAGAAAGAAATGTAATTTGGGGAAAGACAAGTGCTAGGAAAAAAGAATATTACAGTGAATGTAGAATTGTTGGACCATGAGGAGGTGCTGATCAGGAGAAATTACAAAGATGGTAAAAAAAACAAGCAGCAATGGTCCAAAATGAATCTTTTAGTGATGTCAGAGAGGGGGAAGTAAAGAACTTTTTGTCTAAAGGAAAAAAAGTTCATCCAGATTTAGAGTTGATACCACGTCAAGAAAAGAATATCCAAAGGAACAGGTATAAAAGTGTTAAATTTATCAAAAAGGCAATGTCCTGTCTCTCCAATGGTGAACAGAGCTGTTTCTATTTAGAAAGGACCGTGGTGTAAGAAAACCTGCCTTGCTGATAATTCCTCACCTATTTTATTGCTTGGTGAGATCAAGCTCCAGATTCTTGAGTAAGGATCCTTCTCTCTAACCCCAGGGGGACAGTGTTATTGTGTTTCTTGGTCGGAAAAGAACTTTTAATAGAATCAATTTGGGGGCATGGATGATATTTATGCCTCTCTGTTTTCATTCATATTACAATGGAGATGAAAAACAGACAGCGTATCTGCAAAACAGATTAGGCTGAGATTGCTCTCTGACTTATGCTTTTTAAAAGCCTCTAAAACTTTAATTAAGAAATTACCCAAGTTGTCTATACTCCTGAAAAATGTGCTTCTGGGGAAGTTCAATGAAATTGGTAATTGTTAGTGCAAAAGGTAGTAAGAAACCTTTTCCAGGTTGTTTTTCTACAGTCCTTACAAAATTTTCACAGACTGAATTGCAATCTTGTGGTTCATTTTTAGCATGTATCTTAACATGCTCATTCATTTGATCCTTATTCTGAGGGATATCAATTATCTTTATCAAAATTATATGTGTTATTAGCTTTCAGGGGTATTGTAAGTATAGGTATAGACAAATGCAAATTACCACTTCTAGAAGGTCACCATCACTTGTCCCTCCAAGAATCTCTAGCATGAGAAATAACAGAAGAAGGCTGTGTTTGGATTGATGGATGATGACACAGGGTAATTAGATTGTTCAGAACCTCACTAGAGCTATTATTTATAAATTTCTACTGCCTTGCTTTTCTCCTAATCATTGAAAGGGTTTGTCAACATAGATTTCCTCCTTCTCCTCAGATGATGACATGAAGTGCAGCCCACAGTATTTGCTGACAAGAACTTTTAAGACTGCTTTAAAATATTCTCCCCAACAATTGTATTTTTTCTAAATAGAGATTTAGATGTTCAGGGACAACTTACATGAAAGACACAGATTTACCTAGTCCTAACTTTTGTTAAATGCATGACTCCAATAGCTTCATCACTCAGAGTAGGCATATACTGGTGGTGGAAGAAAAGTGGGTAGCCTGATTGGGAAAATACTCCCTGTTTACTCACTGTTGGTTACAGACCTGATAAAATCTGTGCTCGTGACTGCTTCTCACACAGCCCCTGAGAGCTGGGGATTTAGTGGTGCCTGCATTCTCATCAGCTCCAAAAATTGTAGGAAGAAAAGGTGAATAGTTGCTTAGATGCTCTTCAGGGTTACCTGAGTGATGTTCTGCGAGAGAGGTCAGGATGTCACACCACTGTTTGCATGTGGGGACCGTGATGTCCCAGGGGATGGGGGATGGACAGAGCTCTGGGGGTGGCACAGGTGTTTGGGGGGTGTGCACATCTGCTGGCCCTCCTGTGCTGTGTCCCACATGTACTGAGCCTCCTGTGCTGTGTCCCACACCTGCTGGCTCTCCTGTGCTGTGTGCCACCTGTGCTGTGCTGACCCTCCAGCGCTCAGTCCCATGCTCAGTCCCTCCTGCATTCTGTTTCTCTGGTTTCCCTCCACAGCTGACCCGACCCTGGTGAATGGAGAGGAGAGCTGTGTGTACTTTGTTGGGAATTCTCTTGGGCTCCAGCCAAGAAAAGTTAAAACTTACTTGGATGAAGAACTGGACAAGTGGGCTCGGACGTGAGTACCCTGCAGGGTGTGCCAGATGCTGACCTGTGCTTCAGAGGAGCTCTTTATTCTGGGATCTTCCTTGGAACTGCTTGAGCAGCAGAAGAGTGCATTAAAAGTGCTGCAGCCCAAGACTAAAACATGTTCAGTGTTTCCCTAGTGCTGTTTATATCTCTTTAAGGCAGGAGCAGTAAAACAGGTGAATGGACCCTTTCAGCTGTGATAGCTGTGCTGTGTGTGGTGGCTCTGCTTGGCTCACCTGGAGGACCTGTGCAGTTTAACCCTCCCTACCCTGCAGTGTTTATAAAATGTCCCTACAAAGCACACAAACCTATTTGGTTGTTGCTGCTTGCTGGTGAATGTGGTGGGGTTCCAGGCCCCGTGATTTTCTAATTAATGTTTTTAACTGCACGTGATTCATTCCACACGCCATGCAACAAGCAGTTCCCCTTGAAAAAGCACTGAATGCAGGTGATGCTGCAGCCCATGCTGGCAGGTTTTTGGCTCCTCTTAAACCAGGTCTCTGCCTGACAAGTTAATTTTATTTAGAAAGAAACATTCCTGTCTTCTCAATAAGGAGCCGAGTGTGAATTACAACAAGCTTTTGCTAAACCAATCTGATGTAAAAGAGACAGGATAAAAGAAAGACATGTTTCAGGAAAGGCACACTGTCATCATAACAAATGGGGAACTTTTTGATATACATGGGGGAAAGAAAAAGCTTTTTTTGCTCTTTATTTAGGTTTTTTTAATATTATGTTCTGTTCCATTAAGAGTCTGTGCTTTGAGATCTCCAGCACCTGCCTGAGCAGCTGGAGCAGGGATGAGTAAGGAAAATGATGAGTGAAAAACAGGGAACTGAAGGTGGGAAAGGAAAATAACATCCAGATGAGTGAGTGAGCTGGGCGAGAGATGAACTCTTTTATAGGGTGCGGGATATGAGTGGAACAGATGTGATTTCATGGTGAGAGAGCAGAGGAAATATGGAGAGGCAGAAGAGGAAAAATGAATTCTGCTAAGTGGGCAGCCTTGTTTCAGCAGGAACGGTCGAGATGGAGGCTTCTCAATGCAAATGTGAGAAATCTGTAGCTGCTCTTTCACTTGTAAATGTATGAATGCTGGGAGCTCATCAATATGCTTTATTGATTCCTATTTTTCACCTGTATTCTTATAGGTGAGAAGGCTGAGAATGAGTGGGAAGGAGTGGAACTTTGGGAAGAGCTCGTTCCCTCCGGTTATTCAGGCAGCACAGCAATGCAGTTTCTCCAGTCGTTTGAAAAAATTGCAACCCTGTCCATTTCTGTGCTGTTATGCCACTTTGTCAGGGAAACAGCTGAGCTCCTTCAAAAGGCAGAAGTCAGATAACATTTTTAGAGTGATGCACTGGGACTGCAAATGTATTTCAGCTCCTCCACTGTATCTTTACACTGCCTCACTTCTATTTTTGTGTTTGTCTTTGCTGCAGTGAAAGATGAGTTTTTCCTCAGTGACTGTAAAAACCTGGAATAAAAAGGTAGGCAGTGTGTTCCTTCAGATCAAAAGTGCCTTCAGGATCTTTGTCTAGGGGGGAAAAAATGGCTGAACATTGGTTTCAAGCCACTGCAAGAGAGGGAACAAAACTAGAAAGGTTGTTTGCCAAAAACGTGGCTTGGCCTCAAAAGCCTTAACCAGAATAAATCAGAAAGTTTCAAAACAAATTAAAATCAAAACCAAAGTACCAACTAAGCTAAACAAAACCCCTCAAATTAAGATCAAAAAAGAAACAGAATAAAATCCTGAACCTAAAGAACTGAGACAGCCAGGGTAGGATCAAGTTCGTTTTGAGGGGAACAGTGTATGCTTAGAGAAGGTGGTGAATGGAATGTAAAGGAATAGTGGCTGAAATGGTACAGAAATGAGTACTTTTATTCCAGTCACCAAGGACAGCTTAGCAAAACCCAGTCTAAGGTGGTAGCTGCTCCCAGCTGAAGGCTGTTCCATGGCTGTTGTGTCAGCAGTTTGGGATGTAGTGGCTCTGGCTTAGATAAATAAGTAGCAAGAATCTAGGAAATGGCATGCAAATTAGGAACATCCATCAAGTCAGCAATGGTATAGATTCTGGCTTTCTTATAAATTGGTTTATTGCATTTTCTGTTTGTTGTGTCTTGGGACTCCTCTCAAAGAGCTGTGAGTCTATTTAAATGGCTTTCACTGCTTGTAGTTAAGGGAAAGAGTGAAAAGGAAGATTACCCACTGCTAGTCAAGGGCAGGGGAGCTGTAGCTTTATCTCCAAGTAGTGATGGTAACTCTCAGGCAAACAGCTGGGAGAGAAAAGCATGGAAAAGACTCTTTCTTGTTATGTTTCCTCTTAGTGCTTGGTTCCTTTCCCTCACCTCCACTTTAACTGGTGGGTTCCCACCTACATCTCCCATCCTACATCTGCCTCCCAAATACCTTCTCTGGATTTGTATTCTTCCTCTCCATATCCCTTTCCACTGTTTCTTATGCTAATGTAGTAAGATTACAAACACAAGCCACTGGCATTCTTAGTATGGATTTAAAAGCAGCCTCTGAGGCTTCGTCTTTCAGTTATGATTTCAGCTAAATCCAAGATTTATTGAATAAGGGGTGAAAAGGGATGAAGAGTTGTTCACTCACATTTAGCCTAGAGTGGCCAATAACCCAATGTTTTAAAAGTCCAAACTTCAAGGGACTTTTTTGGTTGGAGGAAGGCCAAGAGATGCTCTGCAGTGCCTTGTTTTCCCCTCTGCTCTGCCAGAACTGGTTAAGTAATTAAAATATTTTATAGAATCATTACTGTGTGTGAGCATACTCACTGCAGCAGGCAATCTCTCTCATCTGAATAACTCATTAAGGTGGAACAATTAAAACAGAAGGGAGCCTGCTGTAGCCAGTTGTGCTCCTGTGAAGGGCTGGCAGGGTGACTGGGAAGTGGGGAACCTGCTGCACACAAGTCTTGAGGACTGGAGCTGTTGAGAAAAATTAAGACTGAAAGGAAAAATGATTGTTCTCTGTGGATGTATCAGTGTAGGGGAGAGAAGGAGCCACTTCTATGAAAAGCATGTTGGCATAGTAAATATCAACAAGGAATTAATAAATTTAGGCTAGAAATAAAACTGGCTGACATGGACATAGGTTATTAACAATCTCTCAGTTTGATGAAAGCTTTATAATATAACACTTGCAGTAGCAAAGACTATTTTCAGCAAGTCAGAAGGTATCTTTGGGTCTGCGTGCTGAATTACTCCTGCAAGATACAAGAAGGCTGCAAACAGGGGTGCAGCTTGGCCAAGCCCTGTTGGACATCCCCACCTCTCCTGCCATTCTCAGGACTCTGCCTTTTACCAGGTTGTGTGGTAGAGCTGCAAATTCCTGTTTTAATACCCTGGAATTCTTAGTTTTTTCTTTCATCTGCTGGTCCATAAAGTTCTTTTTCTTTTGATATGTCTTCCCTTTTTTTGGCTGTTTCTTTGCTTGAAACCTTGGTCCAACTTAAGAGTCTGTACTGGCTCATTAAATACCTTGCATCATTTTTGGCAAAGGAGCAAAAAGGAAATTTGCACTTGAACAAGATTTGGATGAGCAAAGAAGATTCCTGAAGATGGCAATTAATTTAAATTCCTTTTCTCACCGCCTTTGAAACCCTGGGATCATCTCAAAAAATGTGTTTCTAGCTCCCCTAGCAAGCTTTAAATCAACCAGTCCTCAGTGAATAAAACGTGGAATTGTGATTTCCTGCCAAACTGAAAATAAAATGGTAACTGACTAAAAATTAATTTGCACAATGAGAAACTCTCATAGAAGTTGGAGAAATATCTGTTTGTCTGATGCTCTGTGATTTGATGGGTGAAGTTTTGTATTCGTTAATTTGGATATCTCAATTTAAATATCTTTTGTTACCTAGGGTGCAGTGGGGGGAAAAAAGGCTCTCCATGTATGAGGGGAATGCCAGGAGCACTGCACTTGTGTCCTTAAAGATTATTACCCCCAGTGCCTACCAGAGCTGAGAGAGGGGTGGCATAATATACAGAGATATAAATTCTCTGAGGCAGAGCATAGAATTTTACAACCTAAGTGTAATAGGATGTATTGTGCCATCAGCAAAGTCTACAGAGTTTCATGTGATTAAAATAAAAAAAGGGTCCAAGAATATGCTTTTAACTACCATTTTAGAGGCAATAATTTTTGTCTCTTGGCATTTATATTGGCCATCAAGAGGGAGGCAAGCTGTAAGCTATGTCATAATAATAATAATAAGAATAATAATGAATGCTGCCTCTCCCTTCTTTCAATATGGTTAAATGTCCATGTTTTCCTCTCAAAATAAAACATTCTCATGACCAAAATCTCACAACTTGGAAATATCAGTTTTCCTGATAACTTGGAAATTTATTCTGAAATTTTGATAGTGCTGTGTGCTTATAGAGATAACTTTCATTAGTAAATTCCCATTAGGATGACACTAATGGCTGTAAAATCAGGGAAAGCTAATGAAAGAGAATCCCATAGGTAGTTAGGACTTATTTTCCCCATCTTATTATATTTGCTATTCTCTTTCAGAAATACAGATTCCCTCAGGCTGGGAGCCACTGAAAATCTTTGGGGGTTTTATTTTAACAGTCTGTATTATCCTAAAGTCCCTTGATCACTCTATTACAGTTAAGAATAAGACAGGAAATTACTAATAAATGTCGTGCTGTTTGTGAAACGTAGACCCCTGTCTTCAGGGAATGCAGCTGCATTGTGGGCTGACAGAAGGGAGGAAATTTTAGCACTACTCCTGCCCCTCACAGCATTTTCTCCCTTCCCCACCCACTGCCTTTATTCCTCATCTATGAAATGCTCTTGTAAATGAGGGTTATTTCACACTGCCTGATCTCTGCTGTCGAGTACTCATCAGAGAGCAATTGTAAAATGGAGGAAAGCAGTCAGCTGCTGTACCAGGACCTCATCCAAACTGAGGAGCAGGGTCCTCCTTGTCTGCATGGGATTGGACTTGTTGAGCATGGGGATGTTATTTTATCTGTAAGAGATGCTCAGTTGTACCTTTGCACTCCTTCAGCTGTTGACCTAATCTAGCCCAAAATTTAATGGTGCTTTGTAAGGATGAGAGGCTTGAAATGGTTAATACAACTGTGCTTTTTAAAAGCAACAGTTCCCTTATTTTTTAGGATTGTAGTTATTTTTTGGAAATATCCCTATGAGGCATGAATTCGACCCAAGTCAATCAAAAAGGGTCTGACTGTAAAACACCCAGGTAATTTTTGGAAGAGACAGAATGAAACTCTACTTGAGAAGGAAAAGTATGAGGTGGATAGGGAAAACCAATCTTTTAAATAGCCTTGAGGATGGGGTAGTGTCTCATGCATCCTCCTTTCTCGTGCCTTAATCTGCCAGCTGTCCTCCTGTGATTTTGAGTGAATGTTGTGGGCCAGCTCTTCTTTAAAAGGTTTACTACTTTTTTTTTTTTTTTTCCTTTTTTCTCACATCAAAGCTTTTAGGTCTTCTTCTGCTCTCTACCCGGCTTCCTACTGGCTTTGTCCTTATTTTGAAACAGCTTTATACTCAGCCTCATGCAGCCTGGTGTTTCCAACTCCACAAGTACCCCATGGTGCTCAGCAAATATGAAAATCATCCAGTGTGAGATGGGAGCCCAGAGCAATGTTTCCCTGGATTAGCAGCATTATTACTTTTCTCAATCTGCCTCCATTTGCATTTAAATCTGTACTCTACACCCTGAATGTTTAAGAAAATAGGCAACTTTTTATTTATATATGCTTGGCAGATATATAAGAAAACTTAGAAGTTTTCTTCTCTGTCATAACTGAAGGAAAATTTAGTTCAGAGCACTCAATCCAGAACTGAATTTATACATCTGTCACTTCAGAGTAGCAGCACACTTGAGCTTAAGGTGACCATATGACCCCTGCAGACAGGAGCAGTTTACAATATAAAGTTTTAAAATAGCCGTTGTCAACCCAAAAAGCTTTGTGCACACTGAGATCTAGAACAATTCTGCAGGGAGAAGAGAAGCAATAAAAATTAGCAAGCAGCTCTGTGGATGCAGCAAAGCACCTGCTCCTGCATGAAATACCCTCTGGTTTATGCAGAAAGTGAGCTCAGACAGGAGATGCAGAAGGATGGAAATTGTTTCTGACAAGAAAGATTCCTGTCTGGGAGCAAGGCAGTATTTAAGTCTATCATCCTCTGCACCATGTAATGCCCAGTCAGAAATGCAGGCTGGGGAAGTCTGTGGGGTGATCTCTGCTCTCTGTGCATGTCAACCTGGCTTAGCAGGTGCCATGCCACACTGGGATGCCCTGTCCCAGCTTCCCTGTTCCCAGAGTCCTCCAGAACCCATGTAGCCACTTCCAGGGGGCTTGTGAAAAAGCTATCATCTTTACTCTGAGGAATTTGTGGAGGAATTTTGTGGGCCAAAACAAATAATTTTCAAGCAACTGAAATCCTGTCATAAACCAATAAATTGCCTTTGCTCTGAAGTTTAATGATATGAGAAAAGTGTTGTGCTCAGCTTAGGTAAGACTCATCCTCCAAATGTGGAGTGTCCAAATCAGATGTGATTCTTAGGACTGATCCAAGTAGAATATCACATATTTTCATCATTTTTCCATTCCTTTTCAGAGGTGTCCATGGCCATTTCAATGAAAAGCGCCCATGGGCTTTGGCAGATGAGTGCATCCTGGACCTGATGGCTGAGCTGGTTGGTAGGTGTGACATGCAGGGCAAAACCTTTCTCCAGAAATAAAAACAAATTTAGTTTCTTTTAAGACTCAAAACCTGAAACTCTAGTTCCTTTTATTCTTATGTTTGAAAGCAGGTTTTCTTATGCATGGACAAGGATTTTATTTTAAGGCTGCAAGTGTTTTAGGGGATGAATGTGTGTGATGTGCATATCGTGAAAATAATTGCAGCAGAGGGTTTTCTTGGAGCATCATAAACCACTTGGACTAACACGTGAAGCCCTTTTAAAGGGCACTTGGTATTGCAGAGTCTCAGTCACTCTTCCAGAAGTAAAATTATGAACTTTCCCCTTTGATAAATTATTTCTACCTAGACATTTTCTGGTTTTCCTGTTTTCCCTGCCACTAAATCCAGACTCATATTTGAGAGCTGCTTATGGCAATGAAGCAGATAATTGGGGCAGGACCTGCTATTGATGAGTTCCCATGACCCTGCTGTTCCCCTTGAGGAGCCTGCAGTGCTGCAGGACTTTGGCAGGAAGTGCTTCTGGTTGTTCCAGAGATTGAGGAGCCCTGGAGACTCCTCCTGGTGAATTTGCCATGAAAGCAGTTGGCTGAGTGGGAATGCAAATCTCCTCTATCACTTCTTACTCCGTGTAATTGCTGAAATAATCTTTCACTGGGATTTCCTTCCGAGTTGTCTCTGAAGGGGGAAGAGAAATTATCTTGGCAGGGTCTTTTTCTCTCCCCAGCCCTCCCAGCTGTTGTCAAGGCTAGGTTAGTAGATTTTGGGGAGATCTGGCCCATATTTCAATGTAGGTGTTGAAGGCAACTCTCAATAGTGACTATCAGAACTGAATTATCAGGCATTCATTTGTGCCATCACCAAGGAAAAAATATTACCCTTCTGTTGACCTACTGTATTCTAGATATTGTATCGTAATTTCTCCTCCAACTGCAGGCAAGTGTTCAATGAGAAAATTATGGGTTTTCTCCTTCAAGAAAAGCAAATGGGGTTGGAACAATTGGGAGCAGAGACATTAAAGCATGTTTCATGACAAGTTTATTTATAAACTTATAAATAAAATCCCTCTCTGAATTCTTTATGAAGTTTCCAAATAGCTAAAATTGTGGGTGTTATTATTGGAGCAGAACAAATGCAATAAATTATTGTTGTAGTTGGCCTATCCATGATGTAAACTCTGAGATAACATAAATATGAGTGTGGCTACACTGGGCATCACTGAGCTATGCAGAAAAATCCCATCTGCACAATGAAATAAAAATCTCAAAATGCAGATTGGGGGTTCTGATTTTGTAAGTTGCTGTTGTTGTACCTGGTGCTGCTCAAGAGGTTAAGAAGTTACTTCTCTTGCTTTCATTACACTCAAGGGCAAGCTCAGCACCTCATCTGTTAAGCATCATAGGACATAAAAATGTGGAAATATAAAGGGAGTGGAGGGTGTTGAAATGCTGAAGGCAGCTGATTCAGGGGTTTCTTCAGTATGACCCTTCTCCCTTGGCCAGTGGATATTCTTGTTCTGGCAGGGTACAACTAGGAAGATGTGGAAAAGTGCCATGGAATTTTCAACTGGAAACCTTGAATTTAACTAAGCAGGGAGACCAGAATTTCTCTTATGTCATATTCCCAGGCACCCCAATTAGTAATCAAGGTATGACCACTGATGTTCTTCACATAACCAGGAGAGAGAGAGCCCAAAGGACAGCTGGAAGCTTCTGAGTTATCATCTTTCTCTGCATCACCTCTGTGGCTGTTTGCCTCTGCTTTGTTTGCAGAATGTGGAGCCCTGAGGCAGGCTGAGCCCTGACCTGCTGCCACTGCCCCTGCCAGGGTCCCCCTGGCCTCAGCTAGAGGTTAAGAGTCACTGCAGACAGCAGAGAACGAGGCTGGGACCCTTTTACCCTTAACCATCTGTCTTGTAGAGGCAGCCAACTAAGTCTCTATTTTAATATTAATTTAACTACAAGATGCACTGTAGGTGTAAGGAGATGGAAATGAGAGCTTTGCTTAAATTTCAGCTAATTGCTCATCCATCTCCTTACTTTCCTTTTATGTACCAAGCTCCATGTGACACCAGTGCTTTTACATCACCGTGGCTTAACCACAATGAACTTATTATAATTTTCTTCATGATAAAAAAATATTCTAAAATTTTCAATTAAAAATTATGACTGAAGTTTCCTTGACACTAATCTATTTTTTTTTTTGTTTTAAAGTTATTTCCTGGGAAGTGCTTCCTGTTGTTTTTCTCAAAGATAAAAGGCATGGTTTGGATTCTGTTCTCCAGAATTTTTGGGGCTTTGTTTGACGAAATTGTAAATTGTGGTCTAGGCTAACATCTGGCCCTCAAATTTGCGTGCAGGGTTTTTTTTAGAAAATACCCTCGTGGCTCTTTTTTCAGGACACAGGTTAGTGATTCTTAGAATACAGATGAAAATATTTCTCAAATAATAGATGTATCATAGTAAATTCCAGTTTTTAAAATTGTAGGCAATGATGAAGAGGTTAAAAGGATTAATGAGAGGGGGGAAAAAAAAGCTAGGTTAAAATGCTCTTTTCAATGTAGTATTCCACAGATTCATGAAGTGTTGTAGGTTGGAAGGGATCTTAAAGTTCCAGCCCTCACAATTTATGCTTAAGTACCATTTTCCAACAAAGAATAATATTGATTATGTACGAGTACGTAGCTGAATGAATTCTGAATTTACTTTCTTATTGACATTAATGTAAGAACAATAATAGAATTTTATTGTGTTTTTTATTCAGTATTGAATGTGCTTTGGAGGAGGAGGAGGAAGAATTGTCAATTCTCACCCTAAGCAGTGGTAACAACTAAAACTTATTCAGGAATGGACCAAGGACTGTAAAACACCTTTGTGTGCCTAATGGTTTATAGTGCACGAACACCTTGCTTATTAAAGGCAGTCACATTTTCTTGTTCAATGAAAGTTACAGTAGTAAATACGTTGTGAAATGAAGAGTCAAGGTCAGTGGAGGCCAAAGCTTTTTTCCTGCACTCACACCAAGTGGCAGAAGGCAGTGAAGGCAATCTCTGCCTCTCCTACCAGACTTTATTAAAACATTACAACCTTGGCAGGATCACCTTCTGATGGAACAAGATTAACTGTGTGGCTGCTGCTCGACGATGGGCTCGGGCACGTCTCTGTTGAGGGAAGACTGAATGCTGAGCAGATTTGGAGTGACTTTGAGTGATAAGGATTATTTGAAGTAACCAAAATATTTTCAAAATTGGGGCCCTTAGCCTTTTCCCAATCATTTTACAAAAAGCTTTTTACTTACTCCAGCGAGGATCAGACTTCCCCAGCAGTCAGAGAGGAGAAGGATGGCAGTGTCTGCCTAACGCAATCATAATTGTCTCTGAAGTTGTACTTTGCAAACGCTGCTTCCTTTTATTAAAGAGGAGATTTATCATGCAGAACATACAGGTTTTAGCCTGTCCTGGAGATATGGTATAAAGTTAGGAAATAAGGAAGGCAAACATAATTTTGTCTCCCGTGTGCCGGGTCTTTGAATATTGTAATAGGTTAATTGGATCATGGAAAGGTTGTTTTCTGAAATGCAGTGCAGGTTATAAAGGATAACAGTTTTCCAATGACATGGATGAGGTTTGTTTTGTGGGCATGAAATTCAATAATGGAAGGCTTTTAATAAATATATAATTTACGGAAGACCAAGACTTACATGACAAATGTAGTGTCATATTTAATTTGGGATGCTAACATGCAGCTAAAAGTGATCTACAGATTAACCATTTGTTTTATACAGAATCAGTACAGCAGGCAGAGGATTGCTTGTGCAGAATTTGCTGTGAAAGCCACAGATTTCACAGAAGGAGCAGAGGGACGAATAAGAACAATACCATTTCTTGATCCTGTCCCTTTTTTCAGCCTCAAGAGTTCCATAGAAATATTAAGACTGCAAATAATACTGTTTTGAGCTGCAATCACTCTCTCTAGCTGTCTTCTGGATCTGCAATAGAACAACCCCAAGGTGACCTCTTCCAGCAGCATGGAGCCTTAAGATGCAATGCTACCAGAGGGAAGAAAAGAAAGCAAAGGGAGAGGAGTTTAAGGGAAGAAAAAAGCTTATACTTCCCTATGAAAAACTTCTCCTTTATATATTTCTTTCCACAAACTTAATGATGTTCCTGGTGTCTGAAGGAGGAGGGAGCTTATTCCTGACATCTCATTTTTGTGTGGCTCATCTCCTGGACTGATCATTCCCAGTCACTGACACCTGTTTTCCAAATCCTTCTGTTCAAAACCTGAAGATTTCAGCAACAAGTGGAAATGTCCTTGAACAGCTCATTGAGAACAGTGCTTGGCTTTTCCTGGGTTGGCAGAAGCTAAGGCCTGCTTGGGAGGAATGTATGAATTAATTATAATTTTAGATTTCCATGTTCTTTGACTATATTTTCCTGTATTGGGTTGAACCCATGGTTATATCTTTTTTCCTACACTGACATAGCAATCACTCTGTGAATTTAAACTGTTTAGGATACAGTGGCAGTGTGTCAGGTGTCCCCCAAGGCAGGGACAGGAGAAATTCAGGGCTCAGATTTCCATTTCTTATGTCTCCCCTTACCCTTTTATATCCCAAAATCAGCTTTTCCTTCCTCTCTATTGATTCCAAAAGTGGCTGTTGGTCTCCCTGCCTGCTTACACTTCCCTTCATCCCTCTCTCTCTGCAACCTCTGTCCATGTTTGGTGAATCTGTGTCTGAGTGAGGATCAGAACAAGGTGCATGAACACATCTGAAGAAGACTCTGAAAATATGGATTTGTCTCAAGAATTTCTGTTTTTCAACAACAGACACCAAGCATACCAGAAGGAAACAGGAACTGATTTTTTCTGTGTCTTGGTGCTGCCCAACACACAATTCCCTGTCCTACCTAAAACCTTTCACCAGGACTTGACAAATGCTGGAGAATTTGTTATTAAATACTTGCTAACAACAATTAGTTGTTACTAATTAGCTCTGCCTGTGATTAGCTGTAGTCTAAAGGCATCTGTTATTATCCTCCTTGGAGCAATGTGGGTATGGCTTCTTGTGAAGCTGCTACATTAATAATGGTCTGTTATATCTAATAGGTCAATTTTGCTTATTTAATTTTTTAATTAGGGATGAGATTTATCTTGACATTACAGTAACCACTTACAACAGATGATTATCTCAATATGTTTTCTCACTTGTGTTATATATGAACTTTTTACAAAAATAAGTCTACAAGTCTTGCCTTACATATAGTCTTTGTGACCTCACTTGTCTGAGGTATTCAAGATAATAAATCCACTGGTAGTTTGCTGGGAAAGGGAAAGATTTAGTTGTGTTTTTTTGTTTTCTGTGTCTGACCTGAAAAAAATAAATATTTTCCTGCCAGTGCAGATAATAAATCCACTGGTAGTTTGCTGGGAAAGGGAAAGATTTAGTTGTGTTTTTTGGTTTTCTGTGTCTGACCTGAAAAAATAAATATTTTCCCGCCAGTGCAATGTAGAGAGTCAGACAAGAAATCTTTTTATTTCACTCTAATGACACCTCAAACATTTGTTTTCTTTCCAGGCTTTGGCGAGACATTGACTGAATTCATGCTTTTGCTTTCTCTCCACTGTTCTATATTTCTCTGAAATTTTAAAGAAAAACTCCAACCATTTTTCAAACTTCTTATCTTTTTATTATTTCAGGGGCCAAAAGACAAGAAATAGCCTTAATGAATGGGCTGACTGTTAACTTGCACCTTCTGATGGTATGTCTTTATGATAAATATTTGATCTTGTGTTGACAGGTATTTTTCTCCTTCCTTTGTGTGTGTGTAAGCAAAGTGTTTTCTGAGAACCTCACAGAGACAGCACTGGAGACAGATTAAGTTTTTAAGCCTTGGGAGTTGTATTGTGAATAATGTATGTGCAAGACCCAGCCTGACTCAATACTGAGCAGGAAAGCTGGACAGAGAAATATTTTCAAGGACTCTGTAGGGGAAGTTTCAGCTGTTCTCACGTGTGTTCTGTGTCAGTTGCCAGAGGAAATATTATTATTTAAGAAACATTTACAAGTAACTTCTCAAATTTAAATTCCATGGCAAATTTCAAACTTAAGGAAACAGGAGCTCAACTGTGAGCAAGAAAAAGCTGTAATATCAGTCAAGCTTAAAATGCAGCTGCATACAAGAGATGACACTTAGAATTAGGCTATTTGATATGTGCCTAAAATGTGCTAAAGCATTTTGACTTGCATGCCATAGCGACCATAAATGTGTCATATTTATGCTCAGGTGTCCCTGTGGCTGCGTAGAGCCTGTCTCTGGCTTTCCAATATTTCCAAATATTTGGTTCAACTGAGTGTAGATGTGAAGCTTCCCTTTGTGTGGCTCTCACAGCAAGGTTTATCACTTGGATCTGCTCCTCTGGACCTTTTAAAATTAATGAACATGGAGCAGGGTGGGGCTCAGTACAGTGAATTCAGGTGGCTACTCTGCCCTGAATTAGGTGTGAATTTCTGGAGTACACAGACCATGCAGAGGGCTGGGTAACCCAAGCTAAATTGAGCAGGAGGGCTTGTAAGTCTTCATAGTCCTCCCGGCACGGTGGCCAGCCCAGCTTGCCAGGACCTGAGAAGAAAAGATCACCCACCTGCAGGTGCTGAGATCAGGTCTTTGGTCAGCCTTGTTTTGGAGTAAGGGACGATTCCATAACTGAAGTTTAAGGGCAGGGATGTAAATCTAATTCTTTTGCGCTGCCTGCTACTCTTCAGCTGCTGCTTTTGATTTCTGGATGGAGCTGGGTGAAATCCCAGCTTGTCTGACTGCAGTCAAAGCATTGCCATTGATTCCTGTAAGTGCAACTTTTCACTGCTGGGTTTTGGTGGCCTTTGTTATGGATATGTGAAATACAGTATTATAACACTTTGCTACTTTGATAAATGTTATATGGACAAAGAAATATTTGTAATTTCTGGGGGATTCTCTGTAGGTCTGCATGACAGTAAAGCAGTCTTTATTAAGTTATATGCTGGGAGCATCTTTCTCATCTCTGCTTAGATAAATTTCAATATTTCTTTCTTTTTTTTTTCCTTAACAGCTATCTTTCTTTAAGCCTACTCCAAGACGTTATAAAATTCTTCTAGAAGCAAGAGCCTTTCCATCTGACCATGTAAGAAATTAATATTTCACCATATTTGTATTATTAATCATATTTTCCCAAAGAATATCAGTAGTACGATTTCAATATTTATTAGTTCATCTTGTCCAAGTAACATTACAATAAAAAAATCTGCCAGAAACTTTTCAGCTCAGCATACTTTACAGATCATAGCTTTATTCCTTTTGTTCAAATAAGAAGTATTGCATGAGGAAAAGAATGAATGGGTGCATTGATTTATTAGTCTTTTTAAAGACATCGAGCAAACTACTGGCCTAAATCAACTAAAGTTGTAAATGTTTTATTAATTCTTGTTGCTGTTTTACTTTATGAAACCAAATCAATACAAACTCACAACATTAACACTTATATATCCCCAGACAGAGATGGAAATGTTTGTTCTTAGCAGTTTAGATTACTAGTTCAAACATAACTTGTCTGCTATAAAATAAGAGACAATAGCCTGTGCATCAGAGCTTCGAGCAAATTAATCTTTGGGTTTGTGGGGCACTGCTACTTTATCATCAGCACCGTAAACTCCTGGAAATTGATAACAAATTTGATCTCTAAGGTGCAATAAAAGTGACTCGAGCTACTAACAGGTTTATTTGTAATGAAGATGCTGGCACAGATGTATACACCTCAAATTGCTTTTATTCTAAGTAATGTTCAGATTAATCCCGCATTTGTTCCACATGCACTTGTACATTTACACTCCATCCTCTTAAATTTCTATGGCACTTCAGTAATAATCTCTGCAACTGCCATCGCTTCAGTTCCTGTCATGAAATTTTAAACTCTTTCATACTGCTATTTGATGATTGTTGCTTGATCTCCAGGACCATTATTTATCGATAAAATCGGCTGATAGGATTTTTTAAATAGCTTGAGAGTTAAAAGCTCTTATTTCCCTCCAGCTGTGCAGCAAATAGAAGAGGTGAGAATGTCACAGGGCAGGATGTCTGTGCTGGCCAGAGTTGGCAGCAGGGCACGTGGGTACCCAGGGCTCCTGGAGAAGGGATGCTCAGTCCTCCTTGGTTGTTATCCCAAGGAAGGTTTGGCTTTCTAGCCTCTGGAGAAGTGCATCCATCACACCACAGAACCAGGGAATGCTTTAGGTTGGAAAGGACTTCAAAATCATCATGTTCCCACTCCTGCCATGGGCCGGGATGCCACCCACTGGATCAGGTTGCTAAGGGCCCTGTCTCCACCCTCATTCTGCTCCGTGGATTTATCCTGTGGGATTCAGGCTTTGACTTTGTCCTTGCAAAGGCATTAAATTAATTCTCATGTGAATTAAATTCAGATGTTTTTTAATCCAAAGAAAATCTGTGAATTTCTCAGTGAGTTAGATTATGCTTTCAAGCTTACTTTTAGTGAAAGGCAAGGCATCTGAACAGCTTTCGCAAGTTCTGGTGTGTTTGTCCTTTTTTTCCTTGTAGTTTTTTTATCATGTATTTGAGTTAATGCTGTCTGCATGGAATTCTCTTCCAGTATGCTGTGGAGTCCCAGATCCGACTGCATGGGCTGGAGGTGGAGAAAAGCATGGTCCTGCTGCAGCCACGGCAGGTTGGTGAGGAATCTGTCACTTCTGCTTGCTGCCACCAAGGGCAGAAACACCTTTCATGTGAATATTCTCAAACATTCTAGTGTAGAAAATGTAATCTGTGCATTAAAATGTAGATAAAATTTATGAATCTTAAACAGATGTACTTCAGCACATATTTTTTACATTAGACCCCACTTTGTAATTGCTGATTCAATAGTTAACTTTCCCAGAAGAACAACAAAAACGCTATTCTCTCTATTTTTCCTGTTTCCAAAAAAAACTGGCAGCACCCTGAGTCACCTGCAAAATGTGATTTTGACTCATTGAGAATTCCCAGTGTCCTTTGAATGTCCTGAGGTAAGAGATTGCCATAACATGAGCAGCACTGTGTCTGCATCAGCACGGGCTGAGGGAAAGGTCTGCTCTCAGTAATATGCAATTCAGATTAATTTGAAATGCTGCCTCGCTTCACTTCTGCAGCATTAAGAACTTTGTCACCTAACTATAAACCGAGGGTGACCTTTTGCTTCTGAAATCTGAGTCATCTTGTGAGTAAAGAGCCCACTCCTGAACGCTTGATAGATTTGCAGAGATTGTTGAGATAATAACAGTCCCTTGCAATTCAACCATCTTGCCCAAGCTTTTTTCAGTAACAAGTCTAATTTAATTCTAGGTTTTCACTGCCTAATTGATCCCTAGGTGGTGGTATGTTTTACAAGATCCCTTGCTAGGAAGACAGGAGGAGGATGGGGCAGTAATTTTCCTGTAAAGAATCAAAAATGAGGTTTTGGGGTTTTTTTCTTCATGGTTGAAATTCTTCTATATTTAATGACCACAGGTTTGGGGATTTTTGTACTTTTGATGATGTGAGACACTGTTTTTGAAATATGAATATGTCAGGTTTATAATAGCTTCCTGTGGGATACCAAGTTTATCAGAAGAGTAAAGACTGAAGCTGATAGACAACTTTCAAATCTTGTGGGTGTCACAAATTTCAGATGCCACTTAAAAATCATTAGATATTCTGTCTGCACCAGGAATTTTAGACTGTAAATTAAAACTGTCAGAAATACTAAAGGGTATGAAGCATGTTAGAGTATGAAGTGAACAGACATTTTATAACAGGCACCTCCAAGATTCACTTGCTAATGATTATTTTTTTGAGGTTACTTGCTCGTAGGCTACTTCATAGCACTACCTTTGTATATCATTACTGAGACAAGGGTTTGCTTTTGATCTCCTTTCATGGTAAAATATAGATTATGAAATAGGGAATGGCAATGCCTTTGCTGCCAGAGTTGATGTAAAATGTGTCCTTTAATTTTGTTTTAGGGGGAGGAGACCTTGAGGACTGAAGATATCCTGGCTGTAATTGAGAAGGAAGGGGACTCTATTGCTGTCATTCTGTTCAGTGGAGTGCAGTACTACACGGGACAGTTGTTTGACATCCCTAGAATAACAAGGGCTGGCCAAAAAAAGGTAGGACTGCTCCAGATGTGTCATTTCCATACCAATTTTAGATCAGCTTTCTCTGTGAAATCAGTTGTTCTTGGTTTTTTTTTTTTTTTTGTGGACAAAACACAGAAATTTGTAGGTCTCTGGTAAAATGTGAAAGCACTCTGTGCCCAGACCTTTGGGGACTGTGTGCTGCATGAAGAAATAGCCCTGTGGGAGCAATCTTTCAGGCAGATGAATGTTAAACTATTTGGAAAAGGTAATTAATGACTATTAATTTTGACATGGCTTTTCTTGAAGGGTAGAATACCAAGAGCATCAGTGAAGGAGGAGGAGGAGGCAATCACAGCTCTAACTTGTCTTTGAAAGTTAGTTTGTGTAAGATTTCTGAGCTTTTTCTGAACTTTTTCAACATGAGACTTTTATGATTTTCCTCCTTTCCTGTAGCTGTGTTCTGGCAGATTTTGCCCCCCCTGAGCAGGGGGGTGAGATCCCCACAGAGCCAGCACTGCTCAGACTCCACTGATGAGTTTTCTGGAGACAGGCACAATGTGGAGCACATTGACATCACAAGATGAGTGTATTTTAGTGATGACTCAGCCTTCAGAGCTTGCAGGCAGTGTGTTCTGTGGACATAGCTGTAAAACTCTTTAACCATCTCAATTGCCTTAGGAATCCAGGAGAAAATAGTTTTTAATTAAGTTGTCTTATGAACAGGAGGTCACCAGACTTTCCATGCTGGCAGCCTTTTACTGGATGCATCTTATCTCATACAAGATTAAATCACTGAAGGGTAAACTTATTTGGTATCACTGGGTTTTTGACAAACCAGCTAACTCTTTATATTTAATGGTTTAACTCACTGGAGAGGTTCCTGCCTCACAGCACACTGTACATCTTCTGTAGCTGTAGGTTTGGCAGTGGAATTTTTTCTGGACGTCAGGGCATAAGTTATGCTGATGGTAAGAGATGGTAAAGTCCCCCCTGGGAGAGCAGAGCAGGTGTGAGAGCTGGTGCAGGGCCCGTGGGATGTAAAAAGGGAATGTTCTCACACAGCAGCACCTGGTGTTAAAACCCAGTGTTAAAAACAGCACAAAACAAAACCAACTTCTGAAAGGGATGTGGAAAAGCAGGGTGAAAAGAAATGTGGGGAGTCAGCTGCAGGGGAAGTGGGTTTGTGCAGGAGCTCCAAAAGCAACACCCCATGGTGCTTTCCTGGAGTGTCTGCCAGCACTTTGCTGACCACAAAAAAAATCACAATTCCACCGTGCTGGAATGTTAGAAAGGGAAGACAGGTTATTAACAGGACGATGCCACCCACTGCTCCACACTCTCTCTCTCCTGGTGGCAGCAGAGCTGCCAACACCTACATGTCTTCAGTGCTGCTTCCCAGAAAGCCGCTCCGTGATGTGTCTGAAAGGTGTCTGAGAAAGAGAGAGAGAAATCTTCCTTCCTTTCCATAAAGATGAACAACCTGGGAAAAACCTATCGCCTTACCACCTCTCCAAAGATGCTCTCTGGACTGTGGGCTGCAGACTTGGATATGTGGAAGAGATGCAGTTTCACTGATAGCTCTAAACTGCCCCAAAGTGGTGTTCTGGGAGAGAGTAGGCACTCACAGTTTATTACACAGAGGGAAAATGGATTTGGTGTTTATAAAATCTGAGGAGATAACCTGGACTTGATGAAGAAAGATTAAAATTTCTGCAAGGGAAGTGCAAATAATAATATTATTAACTCAGAGGTATGGGCTTCCACAGGGATGCATACAAAAATGCCACACACTTTACCCAGAGACTGTATCATGTTCCTGAAGAGGAGAACAATTTGTGACAGCAATTCAGCATTCCAGCAGGAACAGGTAGATGTCAAAGGCCTGTTTCCATCTGAATGCTTGTTAGAAATGACATAATGTAGACATGAATCTCTTCTTCCACAGATTTTTCAAGAGAGAGAAAAAAACCCCGTCAAATTGAATTTCTAGTTGTTTGAATACGCAGGGTCAAGATCCAGGTAGATTAATGAACTAAAATATCATTAGTTTACTGAAAAAGCAAAATTAATTCAACCTGAAGAACTGTTTGAGTACCCTTAAGGCTTGAAAAGCATGAGCCAGCCGTGTTTTTATTTCCCTCCTGTCAGATACACTCAGCTCAATGTCCTTACAGATTCTGCCCACAGGTTAAGTGATGTTTATATGTTTATACAAACCCTCCATGTAAGAAACTGTTACACCACACTTCAGCATCTGGGTATGACAAATATTTACATGAACAGCCACAAAATCGTTGATTCATGAAGTGTTTCTGTTGGTAAGAAGCATTTCTGTTCCCTGCTGCTTATCTTGGACTCAGGGCTTCTGGTTATCAAAATGTCTGAAATGTGGGGCTTTCAAAAGAATTGGCTCCTCTCCTTTTTTCCCAGGCCAAAGCTGGGGTTAGGAGCTGCTGTTGGATTACAGGAAAACAAAACCAACTGCTGAAGCAGAGTCATTAGCATCTATGTATCTATACAGGTCTTTAATTGGACTTACCATATCTCCTTCAAGAGCTTCTGGACCTGATGAATCCAGAATTGTTTTCTAGTCAACATGTTATCACAGATAAGCTGAAAGTTCTTTTAAGAGCAGATAAGACTGAAAAATCATGATTGTAGCAAAAAATGCAAGGCTCTCCTTCCCAGGGATGAAGGGTGGTGAACGACCCTGCACTCCTGAACAGAAAATAGGTTGGGGAGAGCTGACAAGCAAACGAGTCAGAAAGGGAAAATACAAGGTGAAAATGCTATTTGATAAGAAGAGAGGAGAAAAAAAAAATCACTTGTCAGCCGGTATGTCAGAGAGAAAAGTCCTACACAGATGGTCTTAATAATTCTTTTAATGTACTGTTGAAAATAGTCCCACAGTGTTGTGTCCTATCAGGGCTTGGCTAGAGATTTGAGCTGTGAGCTCTGGAGGCCTGGAAAATGTCCTAAGATTCTTGAGGTCAATCATTTACGAATTAAGTTACTGATTTACTTTTACATTTTTTAAGCCAATTTCCTAAGTTCTCTACGTACATTAAGATTCCTCCCAGAGTGAAAGCTCTGCACATAGACAGCTTCATTAAGTCATTAAATATTAAATGAACTAAATTAAGCTTGAAAAATTACCTCAGGCTATTTTTCCATCTAAGGTCTCTCAGATAAATCGAAATTACTACGTATTGTGCAAGAGACTCATCAGCAGGCTGAGGAGGATGTAACAGTTTTCCTTGTTTCATACTTTCAAGCTTGCTCTAGAGGATGGAGGAGGCTGAGTCGTTTTATTCTTCTACAAGTGAAGAAATGGCTGACTTTTAGGAGACTCTACCTTTCAAACACAATTTTCATTTCATAAGTTATATCGTACTTTCCACTGACTCTGTACAGTTATGTAAAATATTTTAATCTCTTGAGTCCCAGTAGGAAGAGCTTTAAGATCCTTCATTTCTTTTCCTGTCTCTCTTTCTAAATGTCCCAGCTTTGCTGGCGTGAAGCTGTCATTTCTCTCCCTCTCTCCAAATGTCATTGTCCATGCTGAGTTGTTACCTGCTGGTTATCAGCAGCTACCCAGACACTTGGCAGAAATGACTTTTAGATGTTAGAATAAAGCAGAAGAGGCAGGGGAGAGCACATGTCCTCTCCTTTGCCCGGAGCAGATGGAGAGCTCTGTTTCCCCCCAGTCTGGGGAGGCGCCGTTCCCACACAGTCCTGGTTCTGCGTGGCTTGTGCAGGGAGAGCTGCTTCAGTTTGTTTTACTTTTTCCATGCAATCTGTGTGGCTAAACATTTGCTGTTTGTGTGACTCAAGTGCCAGACACCTCCCTGGGAAAGCAAACCAGCACAACCCATCTTGCAGATGACGACTCGAACAAACTGGTGCGAGTGGGCGTTTCTGAGACGATGCAGGAACCCTGCCAGCGCTGAACCCGAATTTCCCATGCCTCAGTATTGTTAAACAGTGCCCAGTAGGATCTGCCAACCAATTTCAAAGTGGTGAGGAGCAGCTAAAGGAGTTCAGAAGGATGGCCCATGGGTGTTATGTCAATGACCTTCCTTTTTGTTCAAGCTGATCTGTTGTGGCCGCTGTCAGTGCCCAAGAACATTTGTCCATGTCAAGGTCACGTGTGTGGATGTGGTTGTGGAGCCTCATTACTGTGAGGGCACCCAACTGTCCCAAGGTGTCTCCTCCTTTCTTCCACCTACTGTATTTTCATAATTTGATATTATGTGGTTGAACATAATGTTTTAGAGAGTATATGGCGTACTGACAAGGAAAGGACACCTGGTTTTGGCACGTGATTTCTAGAATAAATTTCTTACATGCTTTTTCTTTATAAGCAACTTCCTTTTTTTTTGGGGGGGGGGGCGGTTTGGGGTATTTTTGGGGTTTTTTTTTTTTGTTTTGTTTTTTGTTTTTTTTTGTTTCAGTTTTCTAAATGTATAGCCAGACGCACGCATTCTGCAAGATCTTCACCTGTTATTCCTGGTTTCCACTGAAACCAGTGCATCTGTCATAGAATTGCTTCCAACAGTTTCTGTGGGATGTATGTACCTGTTAAGGTTTAAATCCAGTCAATTGAAGTTTTGAAGTTAATGCCTTAAAACCCTACGAGAACCTCCTCATTCATTGGCAATTGACTTTACTTTGCTGTAGCTTATTTCTCTGATCCAAAGCCATTTTATCCCTGAATAGGAGCATTCCCATCAGAATTCAGCGTGTCCCAGCCTCTCTGCATTAGCTTCACCATGTCAGTTGATTTCTCTTAACTCAGTTCTGTGTCCCTGTGAAATCAAGCCACCACCGCTGTTTATTGGGACTCTAGTTCCAGCATTTAGATCATGCAAATGCTATGACAATGAGTTTTCTTCCCATCGTTTTGGAGTAATTTTTCAAGCTGATAACTTCACAAATGTCTCCATTAGAATTAACGTGTCACATCTTCTTAAAATGCTGCTCTGTACAAATTGTTATCTAGTTTATACAGAAGATTAAATATACCAAAGTACTGCTTAAATAATTTAGCTAAGCCTCCCTCCATGCAAGAAACAGCAGGAGATTCTTTAAAAAACCCTTTGTTTTATTATTGGACGTTGATTTTTCTGAAGCCTGTGCTCTCACTCTTATTCCTACCCTGCTGCTTGCAAGCAAGCTGTTTGTGTTTTAAAAGCAAAATGTAAAATAGCATTTAATTTGTAGTCCAGGCACAAAAAGCAGTTTTATTTCTCTGCTCTTAAATAAATAGCAAAGCTTAGAATAACTTTTTAGTTTAAAAATGCTGCCATCCAGTGGTTACTTCGTGTGTAAAACTCATACTTTTAAATCTAGAAATCTCTTGGTCATTCGATATTGGGGTATTTCCCCACACTTTTTCCCAGTGTCCTGTGAAAATTGTGGATATGGCAAATACAAGGCTTTTCACAGAGAAAAGACAGATTCCTTCTTTTTAAAGACAAGTATGAAAGTTCCTAAAGATCAAGGCATTGCATAAGCTGCTACCTCATCCATTTGGATTCCCAAAGAGCAAGGCCCTCCTTGTTTAAATACCAGGGACACCTTGAGCATTAATATATATTGAAATGTAATTGTTCATGGGTAACTGGCATCACTATGACCATTACTGCTTTGTCTCTGACTGGGGGTTGTGCCATACAGGAAGCATTTGTATGGATACATTTGTTCTCAATACTCATTTCAAGTGATTCCACTTCCCTGCACAATCAGAACCTCAGAAGTCTAAACACTATCCAAGCATCCCTGAAGACAAATCACAGAAAAATTGGTGATCTCTACGTGTATCTGTGGTGTAGAAAACTTATTTCTTGTATTCTCTAAGAACAGATGGGACTCGATAGGTTAATCATAGAAGGGTTTGGGTTGGAATGGACCTTAAGGATTGGCTTGTCCCACCCCCCTGCCATGGGCAGGGACACCATCCACTATCCCAGGTTGCTCCAGGCCCAATCCAACCTGGCCTTGAACACTCCCAGGAATGGGGCATCCACACTTTCTCTGAGTAACTTGTTCCAGTGTCTCACCACCCTCACAGAAAAATATTTCTTCCTAACATCTAACCTAAATCTCTCCTCTTTGAGTTTAAATCCATTCCTTATCCCATCACTCTGTGCTTCTGTAAAAAGTCTCTAGGTAGCCTGCACATACTGAGAGCAAGTTAAGCTCTGAAAGACTTATTTCAAAATAATATCACAGTGATGATTATCTTAATAAGTAACCTAATAATAATAATCTCTTTCCTGCAGGGATGCCTTGTTGGATTCGACCTGGCTCACGCTGTTGGGAATGTAGAGCTTCATTTGCATGACTGGGGAGTAGATTTTGCCTGCTGGTGCTCCTACAAGGTAAAACAGATTCGTGGCTGGAGACCATTTTCCATAATGTCACTTACCTCATGGGTCAGCACACAGGTCAGGGTAATAAGAGCTGCACCTGAACAGTGAGCAAGACTTGGCTGAATCTTTGAATTCTCCACAACAAAGAGATGGACACTGACTTTAATGTGCCTTTGTTATGAGTGGGTGCAAAAAGTGGCATGACCTACAAGGTCTTGTGGATGTGGGGTGGATGCTGGTGGTGGTTAAACATCTGCCCTGTGGACATGGGATCAGGGGCTCTTCTCTTATTTCTCACACCAAGAAGGTCTCACAGCTGTAGTATTTTATGAAGTGGTCCCTAAATAAGAAAATATTTTTGTCTAAACTTTAATAATTTCAGATCACAGAGCCAAGGTATCTTTAGTTCCTTTGACTCCTAGTGAGATTAAGACTTGTCAGACATAGTCAGATGAATTGTTTGATGACTTTGCTATACTGTTTCAGATGTACTTTAATTTTCTGGCCTCTTAGACTTCAAATACCGTACATAAGCCAAGAGAGATACTTTTAAAACTAATCTGAAAAAAGATATCTGCTTTTATCTCCATCACCACTTTGTGACAAATGCTAAGATCTCCATCTAGAAACCACTAGAAATGTTAAAATTGGTTTGTTTTATAGATCAGGGTGAGAGAAGGAAAGTGATATTTTACAGATAATGAGCACGAGATATACATGTTGATTTATTCTTTGCAGTATTTAAATTCTGGAGCAGGAGGCCTTGCTGGTGCCTACATTCATGAAAAGCATTCCAAGACTATTAAGCCAGCGTAAGTATTTTTCTAATCATAAATTCCCAAATAAAAGGTGCGGTGAAGTTTAAATGGGAAAGCAGATCCCCTTTTAGAATTGAGATATGAAAGTGAAATTGTGTCGATTCCTAGACATTGAATATGGGTATGTCCATCTATGCTTATGTGTATAGAAAGAGAAGAAAACTCCTATTTCAATAAGAACTCATTGGGGTGATATTTGTTACTGATTTATTGCTTCAATGAAAGGGGTAGTAAACATTTAGACAATTTGGTTATCTGACTTTGTTACTTCAGATGGGTTGCTTTACACTAACTTTAGTAAATTTTGAAATTGCAAATGCACATGCTTACATCTAAAATTCATTTCCTCCTTTAAGTCTGCTATCAGTTCTTAACTAAACAGAACCATAAAAGAGAGTGTTGGTAATATTTAAAACAAGCATCCTAAATCATGTCTATGAGGCTGCTTAATATAAAGAGAATATTTAACATCTTCCTTTAACAATGGATTTTAAATAATCATTGAAGTCTTTGGTTGGTGAACAAAATCAAAGACAGTTTCAATTCTGTGTCTAATAGCTCTTTAGTAGTGGCATGTTTTCATTAAAATTATATCCACTGGTAAAGCTAGGAAGTATTACATGGAGATCTGTTCTGAAAGACTGTATAATCCATGGAAAGCTGAGCTATCAGCTGAGGTTAGCTGCATTAACAAAAATACCTGTTATTTAAACCATTTTATGGCTATACTCTGTATATTAAGAAAAGTGGGATAAACAATTTTAATGCACTGACAAATGTAAACATTTCTGGCTGTAATGCTTGGAGGAATTGCTGGCACTTCCTTTTATTTTAGCTTGAAGAACGCAAACTAAATCAGGTTCCAGAGACAAATAATATTATAATAAGAAGCTTTGCTGCACTGTGTGCTGGTTTCAGACTGTCTAGACTCCCAGGAGATAACAAAGTAATGCTGATAAGTTCTTTTCAGTCACCCATAACAGAAAACTCATTAGGATGACATATGACCTGTTGTGAGCTGATGTGAGCATGGGCAAAACTTACTGGATATCTGGATATTCCTTCTGGAAAGGCTTTTTTCCTGCTTCCCCTGTTGCCAGATGCTGGCATTGCTCCCATGGCCACACCTGGTTGTGTGGCTCCCATGGATCCTGGTTGTGGGCAACTGGGAAGATACTGAACCGTGGAAAAAATGTGAAAAATTACAGAACAGCTATAGGTGGAATGAATTAAATATCAAGAACCTTCAGTCTTTTTTTCCTCCTTGATCACATTTTGGAACTTTTCTGAGGATACTAGCTTGGTATTGTAGGTAGGAGTATATATTAGTTTTCCCTGAACCAGCTCCTTCATACATAGTCATTAATTTGTGCACTGAATCTGGATACTGAATATCTTAAATGAAATTACCTATATGGAATAGGCTTTTCCAGCTTGGGGACAAATTAGATATAATTCCAAACTTCCTGCATCCACTCTCTGCATTATTTAATCATAGTTATTTCATATTTCCCAAGATTTGATAATCACTCATCAAATTGTTTGTAGTTCCTATGCCCCTGTTGCACTTCTATTCTTTCTTTCCTGCAGCAACCAGCCAATTCAGGTCTCCAAATAAGGCACTGAGACAAAGGAGAATTTGTCTATGTCAAAGTATTCAATTGTATAGCTGATTTAAATGCAGAGCAATTTGCTGTATGTTGTACAATCAAATAGAGTGGAATTTAACTGCTGGGGAAGTTGCAGGCTCTGTGCTGTAGCTGCAGAGTTTCTGGCTGTCAACTGAATCAAGGATGACACCCAGTGGCCACACAACTTCAGTCAAGAACAGAGGCACCAACCACTTATTTCTCTGCACTCAGCCCACACATGAGCAGGAAATTAAACTCCAATCCAGCTGACACCCTTTTGTCGTGTGAGCTGTCTGTTCTAACTCATGGCTGGTTTTGGTTGAGTCACTTTTTACTCACTTATATAAATTTTTCTAATTTGTCTCATCCTTCATATTTCCTGCAAGTTATCGACTAGGTAGTTATTTTAATATGGAAATAATCTATTGTGTCTTAATGGGAAAATGTGTGTTCTGACAGTAATTCAGAGAGGCAGAACATTTGTCTTTTACTGTCTGGGCAAAAACCAAAAAGGACTTGTTGAAAATAAAACAGCTTGTCCAAAATTTCATTTTTAAAGCCCCCAAACCCAGCTACTCCATATCACCAAAGGAATTTAGGTATTTTGGTTTAACTTCTCCTAAATTTGTCAGTATGCCTTGTCTTATGTCAAGTTTAAGAAATGGGGCTCTTCTCCAGCTGCTCCCTCCAACAACAAAACATTTATTTGTGGCTTTCTTTTAAAATGCAACTTGGGATATAATAGTTAAAGTATTTAATAGCCTTACCATCACTACACGAGGCCATGCCAGAGCTGTTTTCTGCTTTGGGGCTGCCTCACTGCAAACCTCCACAACCCAGACCTGATGTAAATCAGTAATACCTTGACATGTCCTAGCAGACAAAAGGCAAACCAGTCCCACTCTTCTTCATGGAAGTGCAAGCTTCCCACAAGAGTTATAAAGTTGGGAATTCAGTATCTGGGGAAAGGATTTATGCTTGAGGACAGGAAGTGATAGAATCTCTTATACCCTGCTGATGTTTAGTGTCATTGCATACACCACCCTGCAGTCCTGCAAACACCTTGGCTTAGCTTGGGATGGTTCTCTAATTCACTGCAGGGGCCATGGGTCTAAAAGTGACATGTTGTAACCAGCCCAGTTAACATCTCTACCCAAGCATGTGTAGTGCTTTGCTAGTACCCATCTTTGTCCTTAGAGCAGCAAAACTGAATCAATCTGACATATATGGGTCTGATCTAGCCCCATTCTCCCATGATCTCACCTCCCTTGAAGTCTCTCTTAATACTCAAATAGCTTTTTTAATATCTGCTTTACATATCACAATGCAATATATTCCTGGCTAATTGTGTGAGAGTGATTTCTTTATGGGAAGGTTTCAAATAAAAGAAAAGGACCTGGAGAGAGCAGAGCTATGAAATACTACTGAAACCATCAGGTCAATGCAAGCTGAACCTGTGCCACCAGGTTTCCATGTAAGTGTTGCAGGGGGGAGGTTTCCAACACACAGAGAGCACCAAAGTGACCTACTAATACTGAAATTTTGCTTGTCTAGCTGTTTGAGCTCCAGAAAAGTTTCCATTTTAATTTTTGAAATTTTTTGCTCCCTCCCTAATTCTCCATTTATAAAAAGGATAACTTGAATTCCCAGGCAATTTAGCTGTTATAAAACGTGAATGTTTGTGAGCACCTGGGGGAGAAGATGTTTCAGTCAGGTGTTCCCAGCAGGATGTTTGCAGCTGTAGATGGGTAGTAGGCTCGGCTCTGCTGTCAGGGGGTGAAAGGGACAGGAAGAGACAAATTTGCAGAGCCCTGAGACAGCAAACTAAGCAAAAGTAAGGCACAATTTAAACAGATGAAAGGGAAATAAATGTATGTAAATCAGTCGGGAAAATAATAGATAAACCCTTGCAGAGGATTAAATGAAAACTGTACAGTGTTTAAAATGAAGGGATTTATCAAGCCTTTAGCCCACACTAGCAGCAGGTAGTGTTTAAAAGTAAGAAGTTTCTGTGATGTGAAGAAATGCTGCATGTGCAGGAAGCAGCTGATGTCTAAAGAATGTGTTGGCTTTTACCATAGGATAAAAAAAAAAAAAAGAAAAAAAAAGTTGAAAAGAGCAAGAAGCAAAAAGGTAACAATTTTATATTAGCCTTGAGGAACAAAAGTCATCTTCAGCCAATTTCTTTACAGGCAGAGGTGAGACATCAGCTCTTTTGCTTATGCTATTTCCCCTTTTGGTATTTTGATGCCAATGAAAATGCCAGAGCACAAACAGCGTCCTGCTACTCCTTTATAGAGAACTGCACAGCTTTTTTCGTATGTGAACTCTAACCCTCGTGTCAGACAAACAGAAATATGCTACTCCAGCTTTTTATACTTTCCCCTTCCCATTTTCCCCAGGTGCTCTGGATCCCCTTCCTGCTCCAGTGCAAACCTTCTCTCTCCAGTAACTGTTATGCAAGAGGTTACTCTACACCTTCTAGGACTGGTAGCTCCCTCTGAGTTTTTCTTTGCTCATTTTCTTGATTTCTGAGGAGATATCACATTAGTCTTTTTTTGAATTAGAGTCACATAATCCCCAAAATAAAGATCAGAATCTTCTGTGAAACTGCTGAAAATAATGTAACTTTGGAGAAATGTGAGTTGGAAGGAAAGGACATCATAAAAGGATTTGGAAGGTTGTTTTACTGTACTGGAAAGAACTAATGCTGATCTTTAGAATGCTTCTAGGAGTCATGGGGTTATGGAATGATTTTGGTTGGGAGGGACCTTAAAGCTCATCTCTTTCCAACCCCTCCCATGGCAGGGACAACTTCCACTATCCCAGGGTGCTCCAAGCCCTGTCCAACCTGGCCTTGGACACTTCCAGTGATCCAGGGGCTGCCACAGCTGCTCTGGGCACCCTGTGCCAGGGCCCAGAGAAGCTGTGCCCTGTCACAGTCTGAGTGAAGAAATTCATCCTCACAGGGAAGAATTTCTCCACTCAGACTGAGTCTTCTACTCAGATAATAGGCCAAGATGGTCCATTTCTGACTGACCACTTGAATTTGTCTCCTCTGAGCATCTCAGCACTACTGAAAGCTTTATCAGAACAGAGCACCTTGTCCTGGTCAAGGAGAGGATCTGGAGAAGCAGCACAGAGACTCGTAGGGAAGCTGTGCTGAGTGCAGCCAGGTGGGAAAGTCAGTGGTGACAGATGGCAGTGAACATGCTGCTGTTTCCAGAAGGGTTCTCCCTGGTCCTACTGGACTCAGATTGTGGGTTAATGTAAATAAACTACTCGTGCAGTGAACACGTGTCCCCCGAGTGCATGAAGCATCCTGTGCTAAGGTAGAAATGAACTGTTGCTTTGCCAAGGAGATGAGAGCAATTTAGCTCCTTGAGCTAATTTAGAAACCAAAAGTTAAAACCTCCCTTGGGAAGAGACTGTTTAGGAATAAAGCTATCGGCTAATTAGGCTTAATTGCATTGTCTTGGGACAAGTGATTTATTAGGCCAATCTAGACCCATGATGGGCCTGCAGGGGTGTGTTCTCGGATTCACCAACTGCATGGCAAATATCCAAGAGCATTTTTTAAGTTTGGAGTGAGTCTCTGGGAGAAAAAATGAGAGGTTAATGTGCACTCACATCATCTATTCCCATTCTTTTTCTTCGGCTCCTTTTATGTGGCTCCCATGATTGTCTCCTTGTTCTCTATCAAGCATTTTCTCTCTCTCTTCCTTCAAATCCTTCCTTGTAATTAAGCTGTATCTTCAAGCAATCTCACATCTTTTCTCATTATAAATATCCTTCTTGTTCTTTCCTTCCTGAAGGTCTTCCTCTTTGCTTTGTCACCTTTGCCCTGGTTGGGTTTTGAGGTGATTTTAAAGGTGCTGTGTGTGAACTCAGCATCACCTGTGGGGTGAGTGTGGAAGAAATGTGCTGCTCTCATTCCCTGAGTGCACTCCCATGCATTTTTTCTCCTGGATCACACTGAAGGGACATCACTTGGTGTGCTGTGCTGTGGTCCTGTCCCACTCCCAGCCTCGGGAATGACAGGGAGGTGGCTCTGTTCCTTCCACATTTGCTTTCCCATCTGCAGTGCCTCGAGCTTTCTCAAGGATGGTGTAAGACACAACTGCTCAAACACATGAAAGGAGCCAACCGGCTTAGCCTGATGGAAAGGTGAATGTAGCCTGGGGGCGACTCTTGCATCCTGCTAACTAGCAAGGAAGGGATCCTGGGGCTCTCCTTGGAGTCTGGATGTTTGCTGTGATTTTCCCTTGCATTTCAAAGGCCGTGTGCTGTTATCTGCCTCAGTTCTCCACTTCCAGGCAGGTAGTTTTGAAAGCACTTTGCTGTGTCTTGATTTTTCCCAATAAGACAAAGCATCAAGCATCCTTCCTGCTGAATTAATAGAAAGAAAACCTTCTTTGCCTGCTTTTTTAGTAAGTCACAAAAAGAGGAGTTATTTATTTTCTTGTCCATTCATCTGTGTGTTTCTGTAGCCACCTCACAGAACCTTTCTATATTAGGGAGGAAAGAGTTTATTTTTAATGAAAAACACCTCTAGTAAATCTTCTGCTGTTTCCACTAAGAGCTAGCTTACCTCTGTGCAGAAATGTGCTGGAACTAATGCAATTTTGCATCTGGGATTTCCTACTAGATGTTGACTCACTTTCAGTGTTTGATAATTTTTCACTTTTTCTACTTCAGAAATTTTGGAACTTTCTATGAAGCTTTCCTCCTAAGATTCTCAATTAAACCTGTAGCCTGCACATGCCCTTTAAAAATGAGATTTGCACATGCTTTTGTATTGGTTCATTAGACCACAGTGGGAAAATGTGTCTAATTTCTCCTTATAGAACGTGCTTTGAGGTGATGGTATGGCTTGAAATTGCTTTAAGCTGAAAGCATCAGCAAGAACCTTTCTGCTTTTGTGCCATTAACAGTCACCAGTTTTCTCTCCATTTCTGTCCCCTAGAGTGTGTTCCTGTAATTCTCAGCTACGTGTTCAGATGAGGTTTTGTGCCTGGGATGTCTCCCAGAGCTGTTTGTGTCCCTGACCTGGCTGGGCACCTGTCTGGCTTTAGCTGCAGCTCTGGGGTCACACACAGAGCTCATGTTGTGATTCATGCCTCAGCCAGCACCTGACTCAAACCATAAGCATTTTCAAAGTTCATTGCTGAGGTTAAGGAAAAAATTCAGTCATGTTACTTTTTGCTAAGCTGGCATTCTGGATTTGGGCGTGGGGGCATTATGAAAAGGTTTGTCTTTTTTTTTTTTTTTTTTTTCCTTGGTTTACCACTTGTGCCTATTTGTTTCCACAAGTTCATGGAGTTTCTAGTCCTCATACTCCCTCTTTCTCCTGGTTGAAACTTCTTTCACTCAACCAAGATAAGGTCTCACCAGGTCAGAAACCTTCATATTTTTCTTCTTCTTTTGTCTCCCTTAATCAAATCTATTTTATCTTAAAGTCCAGCAAAAGACATCCACAGCCTGCTGTCTTTTATTTCTTACCCATCTCTGCATGTCTTTGAATCAGGAGCTTCCTAGAGGCCTTCATGACATATATTGTCTATTCTTGCCCAGTCGCTGTAAGCCATCCTTCCTCTCACTTTCCATTTGTGAAATACTTACTTTCACACCTCTTTGTCGCTGCTGGTAAATTTTTACTGTCACAGTGACTACTCCTCATTTTTCACCGGAGTAATTTTCAGTGCTTGCTGGCAGCTGCCTCTTGCTGCCTTCCACTGTGTGGAAACTGCAGGGCAGTTCCAGCTGTAGAGAGCTCACTCAAGTGTCTGAAGAGGAGTTTCTAGGGAGATGCTGGGAGAAACACAGAATCTTCCCTTTCCTTTTCCTTTCCCTAATTTCTCAGCCAGCATGACATCAATCAACTGATCTGATCACACCAGTGCAACAGTTTTGGGAAGACGTTAGGTTCTTTCTGTCCCATGCCATGAAAAACAGCTGCTCAGTGCGAAGAATTATTTAGTATTTTCTTTAGCTGTGTGAAGTTTATTGAGCAAAAATGGAATAGTTTCCTACTGAAATCTAGTTTTTCAGCATCCCTCTGTTTTCACTGACAGCTTTCTGAGATGACTTTTGAGCAACACATTGTGAGATTTTATCAGTGTGTGTTGAAGGTCAGAGTTGCAGGTACAGTCTTGTCTGACAGGAGAATAAGTTTATATAAATGCCCTTATTTGATGCTTCTCACCTGTTTCTGCAGTGAGAAGAGCCTGGAGCTCCTGGAACTCATGTCAAACATTACATACTTACATTAGACTCACGTCAAATGTGTTTTAGACCCCATAAGTCTCTTAAATTTATGTGCTACTGTAAATTTGGACAACTGCAGCCCAATAAAGAAAGGTCCCTAGGTCACACTGTTCTTGTTTTATAGTGATGGATGAAATTTAATCTTTTTGAAGAGAAACTCTTTAAAACAAATCTGAAATATGCCCATTTCTGTTTTCCCTTAATTATTTCATGTCTTAGACTTCAGCTGAAAAGACTTCATCTGAGTTTTTCTCCTGCAGTCTCACTTAGTAAATGTTTTGTAACAGAGCTACTGGATTCTGTGGCAAATTTGCTGGCACTTGAAACTACGAATTCAATCAGTTCTTTCTAACCACTGCTATAAAAAACCTCATATAATGTGGACTGTTTCTTGTTTCAGGCAAAGAGCAGAGGTGATACCTTACATTTTAGTTAATAAGGATTCTGGTATGATAAAGGTCTTGCATTAATATTGCGATTAGTCTATTCAAAAACAAAAAAGACTTCCCAGATCTTAAAAATTTTATATTGTATTTCAGTCAGATATATTTATTATTTAGAAATCTATCTAGATATCCTCTCCTGAAAGATTTATTCAAAGAATTGCAGAGACTGTGCAGTTCAGTAAATGCATCATAGTAATCAAAACTACCCAAGTCTCCTTTAAGTCAGAATTCACATTTAAAAGTAGCTCTAGGAGGGATTGTTGCTTTCACTCGTTTAATTTAATCTATTTGAAACAGCCTATAAAACAAATTATGGAATTCTTAAAGAATATAACATGTCTTTTTTTTTATCACCATAAAATAATTGAGAGCTATTCAGTACTTTATAAAAATCACTGAGAACTTTATTAATATCTCTATGAGTAAATTGGCTCCCTGCTTGATTTTTAATTTCTGGTGTTAGGCAGAATATTCAATTTCCCCTTACTAAATGTGTGAACATACTGTTGGCTGTATTCCCCCTTTTCATATATCTGATATTTGGCCAGTGAAAGTGTTATATGAGCACTTTGTGATAATAGTTGTTCGTAAGCTGATTTAACAGTTTTTAATTCAACTTCATTAGCCTTAGGGGGTTTGTTTTTTGTGAAATCTTCTCCTGGGATTTAATTTAGGCTCCCATTTTGTCTGCTGTTGGATCGTACCTTTCTTTTGCCTAATCATGGCGAATGAAATTATTGTCCCTTGTCGCAAGCGCCTCAGAGGTTTGGTGGAGAGCTCTGTGAGGCTCCAAAGGGCCCTGATTGGATTGGCAGCATTGCAGCCATTCCTCTTCCTCATGCCCTGGCCACAGCAACTTGTTTCCTGCTACAAAACTGAACTCAATCTCCTTTTGTTTTGACCTGGAGGGGTAATATGGACGGACGTGCTGAAATTGGTGTATTCCCACTTGTGTCGAGCCTAAAGCACTAACAAGGTAAAAATCAATCCAGGAAGAGTGTGTGCAGCCTCTGTCTCCAAGCACTCACAAGCTGCAAATCACCTTGTGCTTCACTGACCAAACAGCCCAGGTTTTTCACCCAAGAGCCTCTCTAATTGTGGCAACAGTTTTGTTAAATCACCCACCCCGAAGAACAGCAAAGCTCAGGGAGCTGAGAGCTGCCCAGCTACTTTCGGAAAGAGGGTGATCACTCAAATTTAGAAGTTTCTTAATTCCATCCATTGCAGTTGCATAGTTAAGTGTCATTGTTTAAATTATGAGACTGTTTTTCTGGATTTGGGTCTTTGCTGTTAAAACTTGCTGCTAGGCAGAAAGTGAGTTTAGCTATTTTTTAACCAAGACAAGCCTCAAAATAGAGGAGAAAAATTGTCTCCTTTTAGATGGTACTGAAAGTGCAAGCCTCTTAACAGAAGAAAAATGTCATGCTATTAGCCTCTAATACAATCGCATTACTTTGGTCCTTTGACAAAGTAAAGCCTCATTGATATTAAATATGAAAAGTTACTACTTTCACAGTAGCAACTTTTCATAAGGAGTTTTGATATTTTCCACTGAGTTCTAAGAGACTGGTCCATTAATAATATATGGCGCCGCTCACAAGTCACATATGCTTAATAATTAGGAAACATTTGTAATGAGTTGAAAAGGGTAAGGAAAGCAGCAGAGTGTGAGCAAGTCCTAAACTACAGAAGTTTGAGGCTAATAATTACCTGGGCTTCAAAAGCTTTTCAAATCCTAACAACAGATCCTACTTAAAATTAACAGGCACTGCACAGAAGAGAATAATGAAACAAGTCCAAGCTTACCATTTGGGATAAAGGATAGCTAAAAAGATATAAAGGAGGAAAAAAAAAAAGGGCTTTAAATATAGCTTCTGGCAATCTTGGCAAGGTTTTCTGAAGGAGACTGTGAGAGTTAGGTTGGAAATATTGCTGAAGTCTAACAGGAGTAGCTGCTATAAGTCCCTTAATCCCCTGTGCAAATCCTAGCCCTTATAGATATATACTGTGGGGATACTCCATAACTGACAGCTTCTCAGTATGGGAAGAATTTCACCTACACAAGGGGGTTAAAATCATTGAATTCTTTATTTCAGTGATGAAGCCAGGAGTTATTTTTCCATTATTCTTTGTTTTGATTAAACAGACCCTTCATCATTTCAATCATTTGAAATGTCTCTTCTCCATTTCAGTGAGCTGTCAGCAGGGAAGCTCTGGGTGAGAGCAGGACCCTGCTGGGGTGCTCACTGTGGAGAGGGTGGGGTGGGCTGGAATAACATTGTCCATCCACTTGGGTTTGTTTTGTTTTAGCATAGCTGTAAAATACCATGTGGAATTAAGCAATAGAAATATTGATTCTTTAATTTTTTTTTTAAACCTTATCAGAAATGCCAGTTAAGTGATCTAGAGCAAGAAAAATATTAGATTCCGAAATGAATAGAAACCTAACACTGGCAACAACTTTGGAGGGTGAGGTGCTAATTTGGGGAAAGGCTGACAGGAGGGGAAAAATCCAAGTGACATCAGCTTTACCTTCATCCCCTTTTCCTATCTGCATATTAAAAAATCCTGTATAAGATGCTCCAAGTAAATATTTTCTTCATCCTTACATGGTCCTCATTGTTAAATATGTGAGTACAATTTAACAAATATATTCTCATCCCTCACTGCAGAGTTAGAGCAGTCCTGAGCAGAATTCCTAGAGATGAGGGCTTGAGGCATGGAGAGACCAAATGACTCATCAGTGATCCGACAAGTCTGTGATAGCAAAGAAAATTGAAACTCCTTCTCAAACTCCAGCCAGTGAGCCAAAAATATGCCATGTAAAGCAACGAGCAGGTTTTTCTGTTTTCTTAGTTGGTGTGTGTATGTGTCATTCTATTTATTCTGAGTTTTGGCATTGAATCCAAAGAAACACAATCAAGCTCATGTGCTTGCAATAAAATTAATGCCATAGACGTTAAATTAAAACATATAAAAATGCAATTAGAAAACTGCAGTAAAATTAATGCAGAGTAGAATGCAAAGAGTTGAGCCCAGCTGTTGAGCCTGGGGACCAGGTCTGTGCTCAGAGGTTCTGCAGAGCTGTTTGCAGATCTGGGTGAGAGCAAGGTAGATTTGAGGGGGTGAAAGAACTGTTTCTGTGAGTTTGGTTTCTGGGATCGACTTTTGACTGAGTGCAGCAGCATAAGGACCTGAGTGCTGGGTACTTTTTCTATCTGTATTGCAACACATGGAGCCCAGGAAACTGGAGGAATGTTCCTCAGAATATGGAATTAAACTTTCAGTTGAACTGGAGATTCATATATGCATATAAGGCATGTTTAGAAAAGTTTTTGGGTTTGAAGAACTGATTGTACCATTTGTTGGTTTGGGGTTTTATTTATTTGGTTTGGTTTGGGTTTTTTTAATCCTGGAATTTGAAATATGAAAGCTTGGGCTTTGGATGTGTTACCACCACGTTCTCCTAGGCAAAAGGATGATGATGATCCAGCATGGTCTGATAAGGATTTTTCCTAGCTCCAGGCTGGCTCCAGCCTCCAGGCTTTCTATGTCCTTTTGTATTTTAATTTCTAAGACCTCATGGTTCTTTTTGTCACACATTTCCTGCTAAGAGAGTGATATTTAAGTCACAATTAACCTTTTTCCTCTAAACTTGTGACACAGTGTCTGTTGCTTGCCCATCTTAGGTCTTCAGGGTGCTTTGATACACAGATGTGCTCCTCAAACGGCCAGCTGTGCCATGGACATATAGGATTGTAGGAAACTGAACTTAATTATTATTTTTGGCCCTTTCATTCTTTTCCCTGCACAAGGCTGCCTTTGCAGACATAGCATAAGATCCTCCTGGCTCTGTGTAATGAACTTTGGGAGCAGTGACAAGTCTCATTAACTCCTCAGAGCTGATTCTTTCTCATGGCTGGAACAGTAGCATGAAAAAAATCAAAGAAATCTTTGCCAACACCTGGATGCTTTTGCAAAATTAAAGCAATGTGTGAATGAAGAGCTTAGCTGCCACCCAGCAGCTACATCAGCTCCTTTGTGGACACAGCCTGGCCCCAAACTGCCCATTTATGATTTGGCTTAATCCATCCTTTCATAAACATAACATGCTTTGCTGGTATATGCTCCTAATATAATCTAAATAATGACTATGAAATTTCCAGCTTGCTTTGTGACCTGATAAGGGAGACAAAACAACTGCTCCATGCCCAGGGAAGCTGGAAGATGTAAAATCAAGTATTACAAATTTCACACTGTATTCCTGTAGCTTTTCAACTTGCCTTCCTCTGGATTTGAAATGATTATCTCACACAATTTAATGACAGGATACTTCAACGCATTGCCCTGAACTGTAAAAGCTGGGCCACATTAATGGCATTTCCCTGTTTTCTGTATCACTGCTCAAGAGTTTCTGTCTCTTTTTCTTGCTGAGAAGGGAAATGAGACCCGTGTTGCTCCAGGCTGTAAATTATAAATGAGTAGCATGATCATCTGTAATGCCGAAACAAAGGTCAGAGGAATTTTTTTTTTTTTTGTATTTTTTCTGTGTTCTTTAACTGGGTCTTCTTTGATGTTTACACTGCACATACATCACAATCATTATATCCTGCACTCCTGCATCATTAATACAACTACAAATGAGACAACTCAAGTTATGAACAACCAGTGCTTCAGTCTAATGCAGACAGATATGAAGGAGGAAAATGAGCTAAATAAAAATACTTATTGAAGGGATTGTTCCCTGGTGTAAATGTCCTTAAAGAGAGTATGACTAAATAAGAGGATACTGCTCCTTTCTGCAGTCATTTTCCAACCCAGTGAACTTTTGTTCATTGATTTGCAAAACAAGAGAACATTTTGGAGAAAAAAAAACCAACCAAAAACAAAAACAACAGGAATTTGAAAACCTTTCAGCAATATTTAATTATGTTCTTACTTGTTTCATGAAACTGAGCTAATAAGTTTGCTTTAAATTTTATGTGGCACATGTAAAAATTCTGTATAAAGATTGGAAGTGGCAGAATTCCCTGGGAATGTCTCAGTGTTATCTGTGAGGACCTAGACAAGGTTGGATGGGTCCTTCAGCAACCTGGTCCAGTGGAAAGTGTCCCTGCCCATGGCAGGGCTTGGAAAGAGACGCTTTTCAAGGTGCCTTCCAACCCAAGGCATTCTCTGATGACAATGGTTTTATTTGAAGCAGAGAATGGAACAATCTATTTAAAAGGTTATTTTCTAACAGAAGTGGGCTTGTAAGAACATGCTCACCTTGCAGAAAAAGACACAGCTAGTTTGGCAGTAATTTACTCTCATTTTAGGCATGATGTCTCGATGGATTTCAAATATGCTTTTGCTCCAGGATGGAGAGATGTTCTCTGTGGAGGTGTTCCAGGAGCATCTCTGTTGACCAGCCTTGGGTGAGGCTGGGGATACCTGGGACTGGCAGCAGGGTGCTGCAACCAAAACTTATCCATCACTGAGACAACGATCTTGATTAGTGATGTGTTAAAACAAGGGCTCAGTTTGGATAAATTTGCATTTTTTAATTTGTAGTGGAACATTTGCTAAATTAGACCTTTTTCTCCTTAGATACTGATTTTAACACACTTCCCACAATGGGTTTTATCTGCCATGGAAAGCATGTAACTTGACAGTCCCATTGCTAACATGTTTAAGGTGTTTTTAATCACAGGCACATCATATATTGCTTTTCAGAACCTTCCACTTTACATATTTTGCCAAAAGTTATGGATTGGAATTCAGAATCTATTTGGATCTTGGTGACTTTTTTTGAGGCAGGAACAGTTGAAATGGCGACTGCAGTTCAAAATGCTCATTTTGCATGCAAAGTAACAACTCTTTAATAAGAAATTTTACTGCAGTAAGTTAATGTGCAGTTTTATTGCCTATTATTTTTAGTGAGCATTTATAAAGCGTTATGTTTGGGGTTTAACACCTTAGCTCTCTCCCATCACAACAGGTTGAAATTTGGCATAGCGGTGGCAACCTTCATTTCAAAATTTTCACAGAAAATTGTAAACAGCAAATCGCTATAATTTGTGAAGATTTTGTTAATTTCCACATTTTGAAGCCTGTCAACTTAAATGTCAAATAACGTGACATCCATATGGACCATTAGATCAATGAGAGTGTAGGACCAGAGCTGCCTCAAAGTGCACATCCTGCAGTGACACCTCTGAAGTTCTAGAACAGCCAAAAGAGAAAAAATAAAAAAGAGGAAAAGCAAATTGTCAGATTATGGTAGGAAAGGGCAAGACAGCTAAAACTGTTTTTTTTAAAAAAATCCTTCATTCTGTCATTTTGGAAAAGTTTTGAAATTTCACTTTCCAAGTTGCCTCCGCGGTGCTGCAGCTGAGATCTGGGTTGAAGCCAACTTCAGAATTAGTGACTTTTGAGCATTTGAAGTGCAACCAGGGAGCTTTTCATCAGCCCTGATCTGGATAATGGTCTGATTGATCTGTATTTTGTCTTTGCTTTCTGGGTGTGGTCCAAGTGGAACATAGTATTGTTTTCTCCTTCTCACACACTATTTGTCCAGATGTTTTATTTCCTTTTGAATTTCTTTTCTGCTTCAAACCTTTGAAATTCATGGAACGTGTGTAGATATTGATATCAGCAGATTGTTGCAGGAACATGCAATATTCAGGGTTTTCAGTGCAATGTTATCTATATATTATAGAGTTCCTATAAAATAACTGAAATATCTTTTATGATTCAAAGCATCAGTAACGGAGTCACTTGGGCAGAGTCTCTGTTGTACTTTATTTCGGGTGTATTCATTTTGGCAATGTAATATCTCATTTAAAATGGATGTATATTGCTCTATTAATTTTCATGGGTCTGAGAATAATAAAAACAACATGCAGCAATAAAGAAAAAAACATCCTTTTCTGTAGAGCCTCTGTTTAGATGCAGTTCACAGAAGTAAACATAAAACCTGTGTTGTTATACAGAAATACGAACTACTTCATTTTACACTCTGCAGTATTCATATAACAAGTTTCTAATTCAAATGTGGTCTTAATTCTGCAGAGCTCAGCTCTTTTAGGCAAACTGCAAAATGCTCCATTAGGGAGGGTCCATGACTTTCTTTTCCCTGTTTGCTTCCAGGAAGGCTGACCTACTGTGACCTTTAAGTACAGATTTTTTTATCATTACAAGTTTTGTCAGACTTCACTCCTAAAATTTTGCTATCTGGCATAGGTAAAAATGAGTGAAGCCTTGGCAGAAATGGTGTCCAACATGTTCAGTTCTGGAGAGCTGAGAAGTTCAGGAAGGAGTCTGTGATGGGGACTTCTTGATATTGTAAAAGCATTGATACAGGGGAATCTCAAGTAGTACTGGCATTATTAATCACTGATATCACTGTGTGATGAGATAAGTGGAGAACCCAAGGGAGGCAGGGAAAAAGTCCCTGGTTTTGCAATATTGGTTTTATCTGCAATGCCCTGGCAGTAGGTGATCCAGTGCATCCAGCTGCTTTAGAAAACTGTTTGTAGCAATGCTCTCAAACATAGTTTCCATTAAATATGAGTTAATAATGTAATGTCATTTTAATGTCCAAGCTCAGACATATTATTTTTTAAATAATTATATGTTTTTTGAGGTTGTTTTTTTCAGAAGATGATCTTTAAAAAGGGAATATAGCATTGAACTGCTCTGGTTTTTATTTTAAAGCAAGTTTTTTGAAGAGTAAGTTTAGTTCAAGAAAATAAAAGTGTATGCAGAATGCACACTGGTCTCACAGTGAGGACAATGCCCACGCAATCTTATTCCAAGGTCTTATTTGCTTGTTGTTCACCAAAATGACCTTTTCTTGGTGAAACTAAGTCAGATTTTATAACTCCTTTTAGCTTTCCATATTCATTAAGAGCAGGGGAGAATGTTTTGAATTTAATATCTTGGAACCAAACAGTGGAAATATTTCTGTACTATTTCTTGGTTTTTGATGTGAATTCAGAGAAAATGGATATTGTTAAAATCAATAGTTAATTGAAAGATGTGATGTGTTTTATTATCTGCAGTAAAAGAGAAATTCTCAATTGGTAATGTTAAGTTTTTAGTGCAAACTCTTTATAGCATTTATTGCATTTTTATGTCATTGTTAGAAATAAAATATATTATTAGAAATTTATATATTGCTCAATCCTATATAATTCTTAGTACTCAAAGCTAAATTAAAAGATATTAAGATTTCTATTAATTTATTTTCTTTAAAAAATCTTAGGCTAATAGGCTGGTGGGGCCATGACTTCAAAACACGATTCCTCATGGAAAACAGTATGTATTTATACACTCTCAATTTTGCCTTATTTATTTATATATAACCAACTTCACTTCTGTAGCAGTTTGAGGAGGACAGAACTTTGCATTTCCTCATTCTAAATATGTGAAGCAGTGGAGTTAACAAAATAAATGTTGGAATAAATTTGTGTGTGGGCAGAAGGGTTTGACTGTCTGCTCCTAGACATTTTGCTGAAATACCTTCAAAAAGCAGATATAGAATATGGATGAAACTTTCAAAGTATCTCAGTGAATTAAATTCATAAGTCTCTGAGGAGCTAGGATCTGCTATCTGTCACTGGGGTAATATCTTTCTTCAGGATTAGTTCTACTGGAATTAATGAGAAATTATACAAATTCAGGTAAGGCAACCTGACAGAAGTCATGAAATCCCAGTAATGTTTCAGCATCTCCAAATTTCCTGCACTAGGGACGGATGGGTTGTAAGACAAACCTGCTCTGAAATAGTGTTTATTGTCCCAACACAAAATGAGAACTTCTTTCCAAATCTGACAGCTAGACTGTTCAGCTCCAGTTTAAACTATGGCAGAGAGAATATCCTGAGGGATCAGGATGAGAAAGGAGCTTTTTGGTTTGATTGGTTGTTTTGTTTTTTAATATATTTTTAATTTTCTGTGGCAGCGCCTGTTGATATGGCTTTGGCTGGAGAGCACCTCTCTAATAGCCTCAGTCTGCTCTTCGTTTTCAGACCAAATGCAAAAGAGTGGCACTATGGAAAGCCAGCAGGAGACACAAATTGCCTTGAAATACTGCTAGAAGAAGAAAAAACGTTGTTTATTCATTTCCATGAGCAGTTTACAGGGGAGAAGTTGGGCATTATAAAATTAGCCAGTCTGCTGTGCGTGAAAAGCGTTTCCTCCGCCGCGTCCTCCCGCTCTGGTGCTGGAGCATGAAATATCAACGGTGACACAGAACTTACAGCGAGGCTTTTGTAGATTTATTAAATAGATTTTGTGAAATTTCAGAGCCCAAAGTCTAGGCAGCTCCTCTCCTTGGCCTGAAGCTACACTTAGCTGCATATGCAGCCTCCCATGTGTCTCATCAGCTCAATAAAGTGAAGGAACGCGATTCCTTGCTCCGCGTGAGCGTGCCTCTGCTGACTTGGAATTCCTCTGCCTCGTGCCAGCCTTAAAAGAGATTCAAGTGTAAAGGTGGTTTTAGCACACACCATTTAAACAAATTAATTGCAGTTCTCTGGTTCCCATGAAGCTGCTAATGAGGTCTTCTGCTGGATAAAATTGGGCTTCTCTCGAAGTTGAAAGTATTAGCTGGGAATAGATTACTATTTCCTTTTAATGACCGATTCCTACGGGCCACATTAGGGAAATATTTTACTGCATGAGGACAGACTTCAAGATAAGGTCCAATCCATTAAAATTAAGAAATCAAAAACACTAATATAAGTTATTCATTTTCCAGAATTACAACTAAGTGAAGGAATTAATGGATTCCGGTTATCAAATCCTCCAATTTTACTGGTCTGTGCTCTGCATGCCAGTTTAGAGGTAAGTAATTGCTTTGCTTTGAGCCTGAATTTAAGAGTATAAAAATGTTTAATGAATGTTACGTGTGTTATTGCTGTCTTCCTTAAAGAAAACTGTGAAATATTTGAACATGGAAGGAGAGAAGTAATGAAAAGCAAACAAAATAACCCCACAGCCCTGACAGACCATGGCCTTTACTGAATATCTCATCTCCCCATGTCTCACAAACTCTGCTGGAGAACACTGAGTTGGACCGAGAGTATTTTAGGTTTGCACCTCCAAACCTGAACTCAGGCAATGTGTTTGTCCCTGCTTTTAGGAGATCAGTACCAACAGCACCTTTATCCCATAGAAATATTCATGGTTCAAAATCATAGAATAATTAAAATTGGAAGAGATCTCTGAGATCACCAAGTCCAACAGTGCCTTGTCTCAATACTGCTGACGGGAAGGATTATGCTCAGCATCTTTCTATGAAGGAATCATGTAAGTCTGAAAAGTTGCATTTAGAGCTGCTGCTTCCTATGTTCCACCAGCAAAGCAGACTTACATCTTTTATGAAAGAAAATTAGGTGTCCTGGCTGTACTGTATCAACTGATCCAGTGGCTCAAGGAACCTGTTCTGCCTTTGGTTACAAGCAGAATGGACAGAAACTATCTGCAAATGTTTCCTTAAAAAAGAATCCATGAGTGTGGCATAGCTTCAAGCTGTCTTTTCTTTCATTGAATCGTTAGTTTTCTGGTGGCCAAAGGAGCAGAGCCCCAAATCTGACTTATCTCTGTGTGAATCACTGACACTGTGGCTGTGGGAAGGGCAGTCCTGCCATACAGAGATAATTCCTCCTCTGAAGGTGTGATCCATGTGCTGAAAGCCTCTGATCCATTTTGGAGAGCACAGCCCATCCCTGTTTGAGGGCATGGAGCAGTTCCCCAAATACCTGTGTTTCATATCAGGATGTTCCAGCATTTCTCATAAGGATGGTTCACCTCTGAAGTCAGGACTCTTGGTCTCTGTGGCTCAAAAAGGTGGTGTTACTCAGACTTACATGTTGTATGCAATATATTCTACCATAAAATCATCCTTAACTGGTTTTCAATGCAGCCTTGTTTTTGCCACTTTTGCCACCAGCATAGAAATGGCAGAAATTTTTTTATGGTTTGCATTCCATTAATTCCAGTGGAATGGCTGAGGTGATGCTGGAACAAAGAGCTGTGTCCACATCCCTCTTCAGTATTTACTGAAAAAACAACATCTTAAGCAAACAAAGTGAGAAAATTGCCAGTTATGATCTCTCCATCTTACATGCAACACTGAAGGACTGCAAAGGGCACAGCTTCTTGTTCTGCCTGACAATTTATTTTTTTTAGTCCTTAAACATCCAATATATTGTTTTAAACTTTATGTGACCTTTGAGATAAGCTGAAAGCTGTTCTGCCATGACCCAGATTGTGAGTGCTCGGGTTTGTGTGGGCTGGTGTCATTTAGCCCACTGCAGGGAGCCTGGAACAATGAGGGCTGAGCAGTTTCCACTGCCTCCCCTTCCCCTGCCCACATTACCTTTTGGCACAGCCAGGATTTCCCAATGCTAATTGCTCTAATACAGTGGGAAACAAAGTAGTTTTCATGTCTGGCAAGAGCTGGCTAGTGAAATTGCATGCCACCTTCACTGGGACACATTAAGCAGAAGGCAGTGTTTCCAATGGAAACAATGAAAACTGCAAGTGTTAATGGATGTTATTCCTCAATAATGCTTAAAGTGACTGTTATGGCACTAGCTGCTGCCTTTTATGGAAAAAAGGGGAGCGCTCTACAGACACATTTTAAAGACCTTTTTCAAAAAATTTCACCCAGGAGACCAAGTATTCCTTGCACAAAGCCGGTGGAAGCAGATTTTTGCATGCAGCCTAAGGAGATCCATCCCTCATACTCCTGCAAATCCTAGAGGAATAGGAGGCAGGTCTGTTTTCCCTCTAGTAATGCAATGAACAGTCCTGTGTCTGCTCTGCCTGCCTGGGTGGAGAGGGAAGCACCTCTAGATTTTTGTTGACCTGTGCAGCTGCTGACTGCTGGTGGCTCTGGTCCCCGGCACGTTTATTCCCTTGCAAAGTCTGTCTTACAGCATCCACATTCTGTTTCACAAGTACAAAATGCAGGGGTTCTTGGTTTTGTGCAGCATCTAGTGGCTGTGATAGCATCAGGGAGTGATATTTGGGATGTTCTACAACACAATGATTTCCAGATGCTGCTGGAAACCAGAATTAGTTATATTTTGAGTAGGATTCCTCAGGTACCTCTCTTTAAGCTTTTCCAGGTTATGATATAAGCAGTCTTAAAATTGTTACTTCTCTAGTGTGGAACAGTGATTTCTTGAGAGTGAAGATCATGGATTTTCATCCAGGGCACTGCCTTGCCTCTGATTTGCAGCTGCAGTCAGTAGAGATCTGTCCACAAGCATTGATGTGCCAGGATGTGATTTGAAGTGGCTGTTGCACACTTGCATGTCTGTATCCTTATCATTTCCCTCTGCAGCTAATTCCATGGGAAGAAGGAAAGGGAGGTTTGAGGCAGGCAGGGGTAAATTGTTTCTGGAGTTGCATTTCCATCATTCCCTGTAATGGAGTCTTTCCAGAGCAAAAGCAGAAGCTGTCTCACCTTCTGCTCCCAAACTCCTCTAACACGTTGGTCTTGTTTGTGTGGCCAAACAGCACTGCCATTTTCAAGCAGTCATTTTTGCATGCCTCATGATATTTTGAGTGTCTGAAACTCACTGGTTCTTGTAGCTGTGCAAGAGCACAGAGCTATTGAAAAATAATTCAGTCATTTTCTTTTTTTCTTCATGTGGATTAGAGAGAGCAACCCTGCACAAGACTTAAAGCTGTAAAGTCAATCTTAGTACACATTTTGTGCTTTTACAGACAAGATTTTCTACACCAGCCATGATGTTTCAGTCTTGGCCCTTGGATTTGGTTAGCAGAATCATTTAGTTTGGAAAAGACCTCTGAGATAATTGTGTCCAACCATTAAACAGGCACTGCCAGGCCCACCACCAAACCGTGTCCTCAAGTGCCACACCTACATGGTTTGGAACACTTCCAGGGACAGTGATTTCTGCCAATGACAGCCTGTTTCAGTACTTGATCACTATTTTAGTTAAGAAACTCTTCCTAATATCCAAACTAAGCCTCTCCTGGTGCCGCTTGAGGCTGTTCCCTCTTTTCCTATCAGTTGTTTCCTGGGAGAGGAGACCAAACCGCACCTGGCTACACCCTCCCTTCAGGGAGCTGTAGAGAGTGGGAAGGTGTGTATTAAAGGTACATGCAAGGGAAAATTTTATGTGATTTTTGAGATTCATTCAGCCCTCTTACACCTACAGAGGATTTATGGATTCTCTTTAGACATGCAGAAGAATGCTCTCTGAGCAAACTGGCTTTGTGTGCAAGTTATTTCTGCAGACACAGATGCTTATGAAACTTCTAAACAGTAGGCACAAATATCTGTCATTATCTAAAACACATTTTCCTGTGTTTTCCAAAGCTCAATCCTGCTATGTTTATGTTAAATGTCTCTCTGGTGTTACTACTTGATTCCAGTGATAATGTAAATAGAAACCTATCTTTGTTTCCTTTTAATTTTCTACAGCAACACATTCTCATTCTAATGGTTTCAAATCATCACAGGTTTTTAGTCAAACTACAATGAAAGCATTGAGGAGGAAATCTGTTCTACTCACTGGTTACCTGGAATACCTGATAAAGCATTACTACAGTGAGGATAAAACAAATCCAGAGAAGCCTTTTGTAAGAATAATCACACCCTCTCAGATTGAAGAGAGAGGATGCCAGCTCACGCTGTCGTTTTCCCTTCCAATCAAATCTGTGTTTAAAGAGCTGGAGAAGAGAGGAGTGGCTGTAAGTAAACCAAACTTCATCTTCTTTACAAGTAACAAACTATTAATTTGCTTTTATTCAAATGTAGTCTCATATAAGGCAAAAAACTCAGGAGGACTGATGACGATTTCTTACAATTTCAATTTTTACTTGTGCAAGCAATCAAATACATAGAGTTATTTTATAAATTATTTGTTAGGCACTGTATTGCCCTTTCACTGTTGACTTATTTCCAGTAGTTCTGGAGTCACTGCTGGGGTTAGAGCTGCATCATGGGTGCATTAGGACAGAAGGCACAGCTACAGATTTACACAACAAGGAACTTTGAACCTACATCAGTCCCCTTCTTGATCCACAAATGGCCAAAAGCTTTGTGGAACACTGAGACAGAGCAATGGAAAAGCTGCCATTTCCCTAGAGGTGTGTTTTAGCACTCAGAAAAAGCAGCCACTGAGCAGCACTTCCTTGTGATGGCACAGTTACCATTGAGCACTGCTCCAAAAGAATAAAAGTGAAATTTAGGGCCATACATTGGGTGACTTAGATGTGCTGGGAGGTGAGGCTGATAGCATAATGCCATATAAATGAGATATCAGTTTTATTTCAGCTGGTCACTTGTCTCCCCAAAGGGCACCTCTTTTAGGTTACATATGCTGCTGCTTTGATGCTGCCAGGGAATTCCAGGAACTCCTGCTTTTAACAGGGCATGGGGCCTCACACTGTTGGCTTGTCTTTGCAATGCAGTGATATTTTTCAAATATAAGAGATTATTATATTCAGGAAAATGTTCAAAATCACAGTGAGGGGAAAATACTGCAATGCCTGTGCCATTACTTGCACCTTTAGAACAAGACACTCACATACTGGAATGGGGGGGTTTGTGCTTTTTTTTTTTTATCACCTCTGTGCCTCTTCAACTCTGGGTTGCTATAGGCATTAAAGTGAATTTTGGGGCTACATACTTGGTTTGTAGTCTTCAATAGCACTGCTAAAATCCTGCCCATCCTGAGCTTTGCATCTTTTTTGAGGCAAAACTACTCTTCTTACTAAATTTTTCACAATCATGCTCCTCACTATAGATCCTTGAGCATCCCAAAGGTTTTGCATGTGCTTCCTTGTCAGTCCAGTCATTCTTCCTTGAAGACAAGTTGTGGCATTTGAAAATAGAGCCTGACAGATAGACAAGAAGTGACCTGAATTTACTGAATTCTCCCTCTCTGTTTTGCAGTGTGACATGCGAGAACCAAACGCTCTTCGCATTGCTCCAGTTCCTCTCTACAATTCCTTCCTTGATGTGCACAGATTTATTGAAATCCTGGGATCTGCAATTACATCTTCAAAACAAACAGCAAATGATACTGTGCTATCTGGTTCTTATTGATGGCTCAGCTGTACCTTTTAATCTATTTCTGACTAAGATGCATTTATCCTGCTGAGTGATTCTTTGCTTCGAGTAGACCGAGCTATATCCCATGCAATTTGCAAAAAAATGACTGTGCTTGAATAGTTATTTACAACAGACATAGTTTTATTAAAGCTCATATTTCTACTCTGCTTTGACTTTGACTTCATGAATTAGTATGCTTTGTATATTTTAATGGGGCTCTTCTTAAACATTTTATGTAGTTTTATTGCATTAGCCTTGAGAAGCATGTTAAAATTGCTATCAACTAGAACAGGGATGGAAAAAAATCCCTTCTTTATTATAAAAATTATGCATAATAAAATGTGGAAAATAGACAAATCGCCAACTGTTAAAAGATACAGTCCAATTTACATTTTTAATTTAGCAATTCTATTTAAAGTACAGGGTATACTTGAAAAGTAAAAGTTGAACAATTGTTTCAAAACTGCTGCACACCAAGTTTTTCAAAGGGCCCAATATTTTGAAATTTTGCTTTAATGAATGATTTAATTGAAGAGTGAATTTACATTGCAGATACCTTCTTTGGTGTGATACAGTTGGCCAAAACAAAACATTTTATCTTGCTAGGTAGTCCTGTTGGAGAGGAGGAGCTGGAGGAAGCTGAGGAGAGTTGTAGACCCGTGTAAGGCAGCGTGAAGGGCTGTACGAGCACTCCCTGCAGCTTTAGCGAGGCTTAGTTGGGATTAGGCAAAATGAACCCTGAGCTCTTTAAGCAGCAGCAAAACATCTCATTGTTAGCTCACCGTGTGGCCCGAATTTTTACAGAGATTTGCACCAGGCAGGCAAGAGCAACGTAGAAAAACTGCTTACATTTCAGCAACTCTTTATCCAAAGTTGTTTTAAGGCATAAATAACACCTTGGCATAATTGGCAATTAAGCCCTAAAGTTTGTAGCTATTCATGCAGCGTTTTCCAAGAATCAGCTGAAACTTCCTCTCTGATGATGTTCAATGTGTCTCATTTTTGGTATGAAACACTTAGAAAATTGCATCCAGTAGTGCTTTGAATATGTGAAGGGAGCCTATAATAAAGACAGGGACAAACTGGTGTGGTAGGACAAGGGGGACGGTTTTCAACTGGAGAAGGGTGGATTTAGGACAGATATAACAAAGCAGTTCTTTACAGTGAAAGTGCTGAAACACTGGAACTGAGAGGTGGTGGATGCATCCCTGGAAACATTCAAGGCCAGGTTGGATGGGGCTCCGAGCAGCCTGCTCTGGGTGTCCCTGCCATGGCAATGAGGACCCCTTAAAAGTCCATTCCAAACCAAAGTACTCTGATTCCATGATACTTTTTATTCTACTTCAAGAGTGAGGAAGGATTTTGGGGGGAGTGAGGTCTTCTCTAGTTTCTCTTGAAGTTGCTTTTGCTGGTTGAAACTCACACCCTTAGAGCACCTCCTTCTGCACAAGGAAACCCAAGGGCCTTCACAGCATCTACCTGTTCTCTAAAATTCCCCAAAGATGTGTAGTGTTAAAACCCTTGCTGCACTGATGCCTATTTTATTGGTTGTAATATGCAAGGGAAGGCTGGAAGAACTGCAAATACAGCATTTGTTGGTATTTTTAGCACTTGTAAAGAGAAAGACATGTAAAAAGCTTCTTTAACCAGAATATTGTTATGAAGAATAGCACAGGAGCCTTAATCAGTTGGAAAGCTCTGTCTCGCTCAAGAGGTTTTGATTGCACTGACGTCATCTCTCCTTGGTTCAGCTGAGCTGGGTTATGTTGCAGGCCAGGTATCTGTATTTTTGTGGGTTTATTTTTATCCTTGCACCTGCAGCTCAGCTACTTTATCTGATCTTAGAGAAGGACTATTTTCCGTAAAGTGACAGTTGATGCAAAAAGCACTGAATATAAAAATGTGCAGGTCCACAGTGTTGAAAAGGGGTTGGACTCAGTGTCAGTGCCTTTGCAGCATTTGTGTACAAATGCCAGCTCAATCTTCCATCTTCCCATTAAAGTCAGGCAAGCTTAAATTCAGATACGGATGTTCATCACATTGTAAAATACCTTATTGTGGTATGAGCTCAAACCCCAGAGGAGTAAGAATCCCAAAATCTCTTTCTAAATAGCATCTGGACGTCAAATTTGGACAAGCTGTCTTGGCAGTTCTGGGAAGATAAACAGTAATTTTTGAGAAGTTTGAGATCTGCCTTTGATTCACACACTGTGAAAATAATTTTTTGTGTCTCAGAGGAAAGTGAACCACATAGTAGGTAAGTACTGAATATATGCAGTTCAGGTTGCAAAGCCTAACAGATTAATAATAAATGTTTGATAATATTTTTTCTTTTAGTATCATTTCAGGCTAAAGGTACAAATATTGACTTTACTAATATGTATTTGTGTTCCATTTGATGGATTAGATTAATTCAGTGCATCAAAATTCACTTATTTCAACTGTTTTGAGTTATTATCTCTTCTTTACCTGTGACTGGTGATAATAAAACTGAAATCTCCTTGCATTTATAGGCATATATATATATAAATAAATTCAGAAAATTATTTCCAAAAAGTGAGGGAAGCCTACATTGCAGTTTACTCATTTTACTGAAACAAAATTGCAGCATAAGCACCAGTTTCACATGGTCTTTCCCTATCTGAAGTAAAAGTTTTGTAAAATGAATAATACTGGAAGTTAACATTAGGTGTCAGTATTTTACATATTATTTAGCAAAAGAATATCAAGGGAAAGAGCTTCAGTGGAGAAAAAAAAAAAAGAAGAATATTGCAGTCTGCTTTTTCAAATGCTTTAAGTTATCACAGTTAGAGTAATATCAGGAATAATTATGTGTGAAATAATTAATTGTATATACCCCGAATGCTTCTTGCTAGTTACATCTCTGATTTAAAATTCAATACTAAGTACCACGGTTTTCTAATTGTGATAACATTTCATTCTTGGATTGTCTGAAGAAATTACATTTTCCAAATTGAACTGCAGGACATGAGGAGCTGTAGATGACAGAAAATTGATACCCAGGTAGAGTGAAAAAATGCCTACAAAATGAAGGCAAATGTGAGTATGCACATTCCTGGTTGTGTGTGATCTTTTTCAGCACAACAACATTTAAAAATATACAGAACTCTTAAGCTCACTGCAACTGTTGAAAATATGAGGAAGAAATACTGTGGGATCCATCTGTGTGTTTTTAACCCTGTTCTGCCACGGGAACACCAAAGACAAGGCAAAGTCTCCCTTCACAAGGAGCAAAGGATGCCTTTGTCTTCCAAAAGAGCAATCTACTCTGAGTGAAGGAAAAGGCATGACAGTAATTTTTTCATCTGAGCTTGTGGCATTACTGAGAATGGGGAAGATGTGGCTCTTTTGAAGAGCTTAAACCCCCAAAAGTCCTTGTCTGACAGTGACATGACACATCTTGATATTATTTTACCAACAAATTATTATACATTGGTAGATTAAACAAGAAAGGTGCAAGAAAGGATGGAAGAGACTAAAACAAAATAATTAACTTTTTAACCTGTGTTAGATATCCCCAGACAGAACCGGGTACAGTGGGAATTCCCTGTGAAATTCCAGCCCCTGGGGTAGGGATGGGCTTTGGTTGGGCTCAAAAAGGTGAAAAGAAACATTTTGGGGCTAAATCCACAGAGGGGCCTGACAATGTGTTGACATCAAAGCAGCCACATCAATATTTTATTTTAATACCTTTCCCTGAGTCACAGAATCACTGAGGTTTGAAAAGAACTCCAAGGTCATCGAGTCCAACTGCCATGTTCACTGTGAAAATGAAGCCATGGCTGAGGCAGGTGTGTTATTTCCTATAAAACACACTTCAGAGGGAGCTGACCTACCCAGAGACCCCCCAAAACCTCTGCAGGTTCCCATCTGAACCTCTGGGCACTCAAGCTGGTGCAAAAATATTTCTGAAAAGCTGCTCATTTTCTGAGACCAGCTGAGAGACAGTTTTGCATCGTAAGCTTAAACTTTTGTCAATATTTGTGAAATATATTTAGACAGCTTATTCAGAAATGAGTAAGTTATAGATCAGTAATTCATACTTTTTATATCCCGAGTTTTTATTTCCTAAACTTACTCTTCTAAGCATGGTTTTGTTTCTAGTTAAATATAAGTGAGAATTGATTGGGGTATTTCTCAATGGAATTCTATCTTTATTTCATCATAATTGCTTCATATTTGAATAATGACAGATGAACTACTTCATTCAATTGCAGTTTTAAGGCTTTGAAGTCACAATAGCAGCAAAGGATTTAAATCCTGAAACCATTATTATGGCAGAGAAGACATCAGGGAAAAGGAAAACTTATGGTAGTGTAATTTTCTAGACAGAAAAATTCTTCTGCGGTTGCACTTTTTTTCTTTTATTATTTTTTTCTCTGGACATTTTATTAATGTTAAAAGAACCCTGGAAGAAGAGATTGGAAATGCTGAATGAGAGTCCTGCTGTAAGTAAACTTCTGTAGTTATTTGGCTTTGGAGCTTGCTACAAACCTTTTAAAATTCTGGGCAGCTGTAATACTGTATTTCACCAATAAAGAGTTCATTAGATCTTTTTTCTCTCTGACATTTTACATCTAGTCCTGAGTACATGTTAATACTCCAAGGTATGAATTTCAAAGTTCCCTTTATCTTTGTGTACAGTTTTAAGCAATTAATCAAATGATAAAATACAGCTTTAAAATTAGGAACGAATTGTGAATTTCAAGTATATGTTCAAAAAGTTGCTACATTATAATTTGGAGGGGGAGGGTGGGCCTCATCAACTGAACTTAATTCTGATGCTCTCTGATTGCCTTTTTTTTTTTTTTTTTTTTTTTTATACCTTACATTTTACTGAGGAATTTTGAAGTGATCCTCAAATTGTTAAAACATGACCAAGTGGTCTATCCAGGATAGTTCTTTCTCCTCAGAGGCTACATCAAAGTGGCAGAGACATAGAAAAATCATTATTCAATATGTTCAAAATGATTCCCACGTGGGGGAAGATTTATACAGGCTTCTGAAATGAGCATGGGGGCAAACAGCACCGAGACCCCTTCGTCTGAAATAAAAGTGAGTGGCAGTTGTATCATCCCTGTACAAGGTATGAATTTGAAGATATGCATGAAGTATGGTGGGGTGGGGGTTGACACATAATTTTGGCAGCAGGGGCCAAATCCCATCTCTTGAGTTCAACCTGCAACTTTTCTACTCCAAGGACGTTCCTGGTGCCTCAGCTTTGGAAGCCTGGGGTGGGGTGGCTGTTCCAAAGGTAATTGGGAGAGGACATCTGCAAAGTTCCCTTTGACATCTGAGCACAAAGCAATAAGAACTGGGAGTTTCTAAATGTCATCAATGAATCTCAGCAGAAACATGCTAGTAATTATTTTTGCCTGTATTTTCTGTTTTATTCACTGAGGTGTGTCAAGCACACAGCACCATGTTTCTTCTTAATGAGTGTGTTATTTTAATTTTCACCTGGGAGGTTAAAGGCAATATTCAGAAATGTTCATTCTTCAGTCAAGATTGGCAGCAGTTTTAACATTGTAGCTGAAGGTTTGTGCAAAATGCTCAGATGTTGTTTTGTGATATCTAATTTAAACCACTGTGGCCATGAGGCAACAGATGCTGCCAATTCTCCCCTTCTTCTGTGGAAAACACCTCACAACTGGGTAATCTGTGGACCTTCCTTTTTAAGGATGCTTCTGGATTTTTCTGTACTGCTCCTGCTTATAGAGAAAAAAATGTCAAGTTCTCGTTTAGAGGAATTGTGAGTAAAATAACATATTCACCTGCTTCTGAGTTCTCTTCATTGACCCTGAAAGTGTGTTCTTTCTTCTTATTTTTAAGCTGATATGAAAATCCCACTTATTATAGAATCATGGAATCATCTTATTATAGAATCATGGAATCATTTATAGAATCATGGTGTCAGTTGGAAAAGACTTTGAGGGCACACATAATAGTTTAGTCCACGACTAAACTATTTCCCTGATTTTTGTTTGACTTCTAGTTTCAATACAGTACAGTGTTAGATTAATTTAATGACTTTATAAACCTCATTATAGCATTTAAGTTTTATTTGATTTTGAAAGAACTTGGATTAGAAAAGATAAATTTCTTCTACATTAATACAGCAGTGACAAGTACACTGAATTTTGAGAAGTTACTCTCAACTTTTCAAATGTAACTACTAAATGAAATATTCTGCATTGCTCTGTATCAGATATGGATGAAGGATAAAGCTACGTGTCAATTTTTGGAATATCCTAAGTTCTGTGGAAGATGGTGTAGCATATGACTGCTTGATTTTCATTAGTATTCTTATTTTATTCAAACTTTCTCTCTTTAACTGGATATTAAAGCTGAAGTGATAAAATACCAGAAGAAGTACGAATCACCAAAGTTCTATGTTGGAGTCTGATCTTCTGACATTTTTCTGAATGAATATTGAAATGCTTCTCAACAAAAGATCTGGAAATTGTTCCATCAGTAATCAGACCCAGACTTGACTTGAAAAAAATTCTTTTTATATTTAGTTAAGAAAAGCATGCTCTTAATTATAATGATGATCATTAAAACAAATGCCTTGGAAGGCTACTATTTTCAATTCAAAGTCTCTTCAAAAGCATATGAAAAACCTGATGACATATATAACAGGTCCACTCCCCAAAAAAAATCAGAAAAACATACCAAATTAATGTATATGATATACATGTACATGCATGTCTATGTATATGTGTGCTCCTCTCCAGAGAATCAGTTGATTCTGTCTTTAATTTTTTTTTTTCACATTTATGGGATGTGTAAGAAGTGGTTTAATTTGATGAAATCAAACATTCGGTGAAAACAAAGGCGTTAGCTCTGAAATAAGACATCAGCTTTGCTGGGCTGTAGATCCTTTGAACTTGGATGACATTGTCTCTGAGGACAAGATGTTTGATGAATTTTAGACTTTAAAGCCTTTGGTAGGAAAAATTAGTCCAGAATCTGTTCCTGTAGGATGGTGGGGGGAAAAAAAAATCATTCTTCAAAAGATCAGGAAAAAAATGATGTCATTTTCTATTTCCCTTAAGTACCTTTTCTTCAGATGCTTATGTTGGAAAAGGCTCAACAGCCATGAATTTAGGGGCTTATGCTGCAAGTGATCAGGGCATTTATGTCCCCTCTGCACAGAATATTGAGGAGAAACAAAAAAAAAAACCCTCTTAGAATTTAAGGATAAAGGGCTCTGCGGGTAAGATGGCCTTACAAAACATCACTGACTAATTTTAATCTATTAATTTAAAATAATGAACATAATGATTTGTGTAAAATTACTTTACCCCTGTTATATGCCAAATCTGTCAGGAACAGCTGCTTTGCATTCAATATATCATAATGACATATACTGTGGAGTTATAATATTTAAATTTCTTTTCATTAAGGCCCTATTTTAGATTTGCAGGCTTATGCACAGGGGGAGAGGGGCTGGTGCCTCCATCGACTGTCGCTGTTAAAGGTTATCAAAAAGAACTCTTGGCTCTGTGAAGAAATAAGTAATGAGTGCAAGTTGGTTTTGCAGACCCTGTTACACAGGAAGAATAAACCAGGATTAAAAAGCCTCATGGAGAGTGTTTTTCCCAACAGGCCTAATATTGAGTGGGTTTTTTTGCTCAGAAGAATTAGAAGGGTCACAATAACTGGAGCTTGAAATAAAGGTGAGTTGATAACACAGGAGGTGGACTGAAGGGTTTGTAATTAATTAAGCCTTTATAAAAGCCCAGAGGTTCCTTCTCTCACTCTTTCCTACATCCCAAATACTCCTAAAATTATTACCTGGCTCTAAATACCACTTTTCTTTGGAACTGCTGATGACACACTTTGTCCTGTCGCAGGGCTTGCCTGGACTTATGGAAATAATGGGTCTGGATGAACATTTCTCACAGCTCAGAAGGTCCAATTCTGGCTCAGAAGAAATTAGCATTGCAATAATTCTGCTAAACACCCCCCTCCACACCTCATGCAAGAGTGGAGATGTTGTAAAACACAGCTCCAGGCTCCTTCTGCTGTAGCCTGGAGGTGATTCTTCCATGAAAACCTACGGAGGTGGCTGCAGCATCAGGGTAAGACAGTGCTGGGTACCTGCTTCAGGAGAGTCTCTATCAGTCTTGGCAGATTAACAAAATAAAAAGGGCCCCAAAAAACCCAATACTACAGGCATGGGCCAGAGCAAAGAGGACAGCATGGCCTTGAGAAACAAGGGAAAAGGAAGTCTCTGACTTCAGAGACCACAGACTATAGAATTAAAAGGAACTGAAAAACTGGAACAAGCTCAAGAGCTATAGAATAAGGGCTATCAGTTTTCTATTTTTGTGTGCTTGGAGCAAGCTGAAATTCGTTGTATTTCCACAGACATGTTGAAGTGCTCTGAGTAAGGACATTCTTATTTTCTGTAGGTGGCTGCTGTGACTAAGTCTTCCAAGAAGTGCAAACAGCCAAACATATCTAATGCTCAGCTTGGTGGCTATGAGTTGCTCTGAATATGCCCTTCTTATTTTCTCTTTTTTTGTTTTTTTCCTTCCTCAGATCTGGATACCCCCATTCACCAATAACCTGATTTCCTGACATCTCCCAGATCCTGTGAGAATACAGCAATTGCCTGCCAGAAGGAGGCAGCTGAGGAAAAGGGCAAAGGGGTAGAGCCATGCACACAAACACGAAGTATCTGTGTATTACATGAGCAAATAAAATCACAGGAAGGGATTGGAACTGACATACGGAATTAATTAATTCAACTAACTGCTTCAAGTCTTTGATAAACTGATTTATTTGATATTTTCCAGTCCATTCCAAGCAGCACAGTCTCCCCTGAAAGCTTCTGGACACAAGAGAGGACATTCATCTGTCTGCAGAGGAGTTTGACATCCTGCAACTGACTCTCCCTTGCATTTGTTGCTCTCTTTTTCCTGGCACCAGTGCCTGGGCAGTTCTGATGCTCTCTGGGAGGCAGCATGGGTGAGAGCAGAGCTGCCACTTGGATAAAGCCTCCGTTAGAAAGAGACGGGAAAAGGCTTCAGCAATTCTTATTTCTACTAGATTTGATGGGGACACATTGTTTTTGTGAATAGCTTGTTTGGCTGCTTGCTTATGTTATTTGTTTATTTATTTATTGTGAATGGGGACTCTGATACTGTAGAAATGAGACTGATTTTCCTCAAAGGCTGAAGCAGAAGAAGGAGAAAATATCTCAGAACGTCATCTTCTCTGTTCATCCTCAGCATGGGATTTTACAGGATTTGGGACTTTCTCCACTGGAAACTATTCAGCAGGTAGCTGAAACTCTTTTAACAGAGGTAGAAACAACACTGGCTGAGCATCATTTTTGTGCTAAGGACTGACTTATTCCTTCTAGACTCTTCTTTCACCATGAAAACATTGACTGTTTCTGTAGCTCTGACTTGATCACGGGCTCATAGATCAAGATATTGTCTCCCAGAGAGCACAACTCTTTTCCCTTAAGGTTCCTTATTGTGTGATAAAGTGTATAAAACCACCTTTTTTGGCAGTTTGGTATTGTAGTACTTTTAGCACTCCAGAAAATACATTTACACTGCATTTCAAGCTTGCATGTAACTAAATCCTGTCAAGGAAAGTCTTTACATAATGCATCAACATATGCTGGGGTTTTGTCTCTTTTTTTAGTACAGTATGGCTATACAATGGATTGGAGTGGCTTTTCTAAGTTATTAAATATAGCCCTAGGCAAGGCTGGCTTTTAAAATAAATGGTAAGGTCTGTAAAAACACCTGGGAAAGAGAGAGAAAAAGACTAGTTTGGATTTTTATAGAACTTTCTTACCCAGTAGTTTTCGTTAACTTTAGTGTCCTATTTTTTTTTCTTTAACAATGAAAAGATAGCAGTAACTAAGCTTGAAAAATAATGAGGTTAAACCAAAAAATGCATGTTTTTTTTCTTAGCTGTGAATACTCCTAAATCCAAACCTCATTTTAAGGCAAAATAAAGCTTATTTGGAGTAAATGTTCAGAGTTCTATCCTAAACTTCTCTGCTGCTTTCTACAGTCTATCTGTTTTCAAAACTTCAGTGGCTCAGCTATTAAGTGATTTAATGCAAGATCATTTTTCTGCTAAAATGTGAATGATCTGGGTTTTAGACCTCAAGTCACAGCACATATGTTCCTTCCACAGAGCCAACATTAAAGTGCTGGAGAATCTCTAAAGATCTATTTCCTACCACCTGTGACCACTTTGTTAAAACATCTCTTGCACTTTGAAGACTGTGGTAAGTGAAATGGATTGTTTGGGGTAAAAAGTCAGCTCAGACTAAAAGGGGTTGGAAGATGGTGTTAGAATATTTATAATGCACATTGTGGTTGAGAGGGCTGTGTGAATTCAGACATTTCTATATATTTACATTGACATTTACATTCAGGCTCCTGCATAATAACCATTTACAGCCCAAGCAGGTGATATTAGAGGCTGCTGCTCACTTGGGCTATGAGCTGTTGGAGCTGTTACACGGCCACAAGTTCGGCCTTCTTGACACATCAGAATGTGCTTCCAGAAACATTTTTGCTGGCATGAAATATTCAAGGCCCTTGTAGCAAAAAAAGAGTAAAAAATAATGGCTGCTGAATGGACACAGCATTCTGAGCAAATGATTGCTATGAGCAAGAATATGAAATACTGGCCATGCAGAAAAAAAAGTATTTTTTCTCCTTTTGAAATGTTCTAAAAATATGAAAAAATGTCATTTCTCTGGTGAAAGATGTGGGGGAAAAAAAATAATTATTTTTTTAACTGTCCAATGCCAGGCTGAATGGGGCTTGGAGCAATCTGGTTAATGACGCTTAAATTTTTTTAAAATCTCTTTTTTTTTTTTTTTTTTTTTTTTTTTTTTTTTTTTCCCACATCTAAAGTATTTTCAGCCTTTCAGAGATCACACAGGAAGCTTGTGCTGCATAAGTTTGAGCTGTATGCAAAGCTGCCATCCTTTTATAGAATTTTGTCACTGCTGACATACTGTCAAATGGATGTGAAGGAGCTCAGACGCAGTCTGCAGCTCGAGTGAAATGTTAGGTGTGCGGTGAAAGATGTTTTCATGAAAAATGTCATGTCCCCAGTCATCTAGAGTTTGGACCAGGTATCATAGGCAACTTCTGCTGCAGCATTTTACAGGTTTGATCCTGGATCTTCATATTTTAGTGGTTAAGTTCTGTTGTCCACACTGCCCACAAATATTTTGTGACCATAAAAGTGCTTCCATTGATTTTATTTGAGGAAAATCTTGAGATCCACACAGCTACCATAGATTTTTAATTAAAATTTATTTCATATGACAAAATTAGTTGGCCTATATACTGCTTTTAAAAAAGTTAGCAGTTAATTAGTGCTTCTGAAATGGTTACTACAAATGGTTAGTTCACAGAAAAATACTGTATTGCTCTCTCACCTCCTCAAACATGGTAGAAACCCCTCATCACGATTCATAGACATCATTCACATTTTTATTTCAAAAGTCCAGTTTTAAAATACAACGCTGAAATGCAGGGCCTCCAAAGAAATGATAGTTTAGAACTGTGAAGAGCAGCTGTTGTGCTTTTCAGCTCCCTCTCCTGCTTGTCCCTGTGTGCTGCCTCTTGGCACACACTTGGAAACAAGGAGAGTCTTGGTTCTGGCTTTGTGTGGCCTTTGGCAAAACTGGATCTTTGGCCATGAAATGGATCTTGTAGAAGTTACTAAAAAATGAATAATAATAAAATGGTCACTGTGTAGCCTGAGAGCTCTGCCATCCCTTCAGCAGGGCTGTGTACCCCTGTTTATCGCTGGATTTATCTTGAGTCCCTGAAGATCTTGCTTCCCCACTGCTGCAGTAAGTGTATGACGGACTAAAGCTTCTCTCTACAGGAACTTTCTTGCATCTTCTTTCTTGCTGCAGTAGGAAATGACCCACCTGCAAATCAGACCTTTCTTTGCAGCCTTGTAAAATACGTCACAATCCCTTGTAGGGCTCCCCAGGCTGCAGCGCAGGCACAGAGCCCACCCCTCGTTTCCTGTCCCCATTAGGATGGCTTTGCTCTCTCCATTATCTCTGTTTCCCTCTATTACAACCACGGGTTGTTCTGTGGGATCCTCCTTTAGGGGAGCTTTGTTGCTGGACCTCTGCACAGATGGGACAGAGCTTCTTGAGGAGCTCCACTTCTCAACAGAGCTCATTTTACCTCACTGTCGGGACGAAACCCTAAATATCAGGACAGACATGATTTCCTCAGGTTGTATGGTGTTTGGTGGGATTTTTTTTGTGGGACACAACCAAAAAAGGACCCCTTTCTCTACCAAAGCATTACCAGAGAGCTCTTCAACCTGAGCAGCACTGTGATTGTGCCCACAGCACCACAGCCCTGCCCTGCATGGGAATCCCCGCTGCTCCAGTTTGCAACGTGACCTAGAAATACCAGAAAAATATGATTGTTCCTTGCTGAAAGAAAAAAAAAAAAAGCCACGTGGCAGATGCTGATGAAGGCATTTACAAGGAAGGGGCGTTTCCAGAGCCCCAGAGGCCCAGAGCTGTGCCTGAGTCTGGTGGTTCTCTGGGTTCCCCCTGCCTGGGAGGGACCATTGGGGTGTGGGATGCTGCGGGAAGTGACGCAGGGCAGCAGCTCTGTGTGCCCCTGCTTCTCCAAGGGCTGCTTCGTGGAGAAGTCTTAAAGCAGAAAATAAAGAAACAGAAGTGTTTGCCCTGTCTGACCTCTGCCAGGCTTTTTTATAGAAGCAAATTGTCCAGAATTTACTACTTTATTAATCTAAATAACAGTACAGTAAGTGTCCTGCCTACTAAAGCTATATTTCAAAATAGCAAAGCAGATTTGTTGCAAGCTATTTATTTCAGTACTCAAAGGGTTTCATTGAAGGCAAGAAAAGGGAAGTTGTCTTGAGGCTTAGAATCGTAATTCCTTTCAGCATTTCCTTTTAAACCTCATCTTTACCTTTTGCAAAAGCTACCCTTCCCTGTTTGCTGCAATTTTCACAAAGAACCTGCTTTACTTTACTTCCATACTTTAAAATATCTTTTTTTTGTTCCAATCCAGAAGAATTTTACACTAACCTCTAGAAGCAAGTTGCTCACTGGTGAGATGGTTCACTTCTGCTCTTGCAGGAAGTGGTTTTATTTTACTTTTTCCCTGCTTTTTTCACTCTATATGAGCTGTGGGACTAACGCAAGTGCTGTCTCTAGACATGTGACCTTGGTCTTTTCCGTTCTTTTGAAATAGTTAAAACTGTTGCTCGTTGATGGCGGCTTGAGATGAGATGACAACGTCCCTGAGGCTGCAGGTAAGGAGCCTCTGATCCATCTCAGTGTAGTTTGGGAAACCTGTTGCTGAAAAATTTTAAAATAATGATAGCTATGAGCGTTTTGTAGGCATTCAAATCAGGTTGGTTTAATTGCACAATTACTTTATTTCTATATGCTTTTGTGAATTTGAAGGCAATGAGAAAAGTGTAGAGGATACAGATGTGAAATGATGTTTTAAATCAGTGCTCAGAGTTTAGCAAATCTGTTGCATTCTATGCAAGAGGCAACTTTACCTGATCTTGTCTCGTACCCCAAACCACTAATTCCTTCTCCTATCCCAGCTGGAACTAACTAGCTCTCCCCAAAAATGTAGGAAAAGTTTGTGGCACTGGCTGGGAAATGAGATTAGATCACTTTTCCCAGCATTTGCCCTTCCTGAGTGCAGTTTAGCACTGTTTGATTAACTGGCTCCTGTGCTGGTGACCATGAGGGATGTGATTAGTAGCCATGGATACTGTAAAAGCCAGTGCTAAGGGTAGGTTTGTAGTTGTTTTGGTATTTCTAGAGTCTGAAGATGTTGATAGAGGGATTTCTTGCCCTACTCAATATCAAGAAGTTTGATACCACTCTATTATTTGTCAGGTAGGAAAGATCATGGGGCATAAAGGACATTTTACATAAAATATCCTGGGTTTCTCTATGGGCAGTTGATGGTGGAGCTGTTCAGTGGAGATGTCATGGCTGTGTGTTTCCTGCATGGGCTCTTTAAACCCAGACTAAATCATCCTTCAGAGCTGGCCAGAAAAAGGTTGTATGTCCTGTCCTCACAGCTTTCCCTCAGCAAAGACACCTTTGCATTGCTGTTGGTAGGCAAACAACTTTTTTGCCTGCACAGTTTTGCAAAGAAATAGTAATTCAGGAAGATGCTCAAATAACACAATAAAGCACTTTGATTATGTGCCACATTAAGGAGAGCCAGAATTAGCAAGGCTTGTTTCGTGCTGAAGGTTTTTTATCCCAGTAACATGCAGCTAGCTGCAAACTTTGTGACTTGTGCTCCTGTTTGTAACTGATTGCCTTCTCCAAACAGGCAACTTGGGGTTTTTTTGGAAATATGGGTCAGAGTTGAAAGATATCACACGTGGCTCAGAGCTCATTTTGGAATTGTGCATACTAATTGGAGACAGATTTTAGGGTAATGTTGGAAGATCACATTTCATATTTTCTGTACTTTTTGGAGAAAAAAAAAGCTGTCCTGCCTGCATACACAAATCAGCACAGGCAGGGAAATTGTATAAAAAGAATATGTTCTCTTCCTGGGCTGTGTTTGTCATGATTTTTATGTTTCTGCTGCAGAGTCTTAGAGTAATTTAAAATGCATTTTGCAAAGAGCTGTGAGATTTGGTGAAGTAGTTTGAATTCTCAGAGTTTTATGTCTTTATTTTCTCCCTTTCTCTGCAACTTACCTCTTTGTGTCCAAAGCAAATTCATTTTAAAGCAGCATGTCTTGTTCAGTTTACCTCTCCATCCAATTACATCTGTGATGTACATTTGTTCATTTTCTTTTCCAAAGAGAGTGAACAGCAGAAGCACTCTGTATTTTAAAGCTCCTGCTATACTCTATTATTGAATTGCAAAAAACCAAAACAAAACAAAAAAAAAAAAAGGGTTTTTTTCACAGCACTTGTTGTAGAAACTTCTTTTTTGCTTTGACACAAAGACATCCTGGTTTGGAAGAGGTTCTCCATCTTCCAACCAAGCTTGAGTGCATGACTCTTAGTAGTCCCTGTCACCAGGGGCTGTATCCTGGCCTTGGGTATGTTCCTCCTACCTGAAGTGAAACAGGAAACAGAAAATAAAATGGTGACAGAGGCATGTTTGAATTTTCCTCCTGGTGTCAAAACTCCACAACCTCCAACGCGGTGCTGGAGAATTCCAGCAGCTCTGGTTTGGATTTCTCTGTCTGTTTCTGGTCCCATCAATTATTTCTTTGCAGCTATGAGCTTCAGGAAGGGTTTAAGAGGCAGCATGCCATGCAGTGGGATGGATTTCCCTTTGTGACCTCCAGTGCTGCAGTGAGAATGGCTTTGGCTGTGCTGCCCAAAGTTTGGGTCTCTGCTGCTAGGCTGTGAGCCATGGTAACTGCTGTATTTGGATGTGTTTTACTCAGTCACATCCATGAAAGTGGGCTGTAGGCAGAGTCTTATGGGTTTTTTTAATGCTCACTATGCTGTAATTCTGATATTTGCTTATTTTTCTTGATATTTATTTTCTTAGATAGCTCTGTGCTGTTTCAGATCAATCAGTCTGAGTTTTTAACCATTTAATGAGCTGTTAAAGCCTGTGTGGGGCTAAAAACCATCTCTTGCTGTTGAAGAAGTCTGTCAGTACTTAAGTGTGCTCCTAACTTCTAACCTGAAGCACAGCAGTTGTACAGAATGTGTGCCAATCCTCTATTGGCGCTGTTTGGGCTGATCACTTTTAAAACCAAAATAAAGCATCACCTGAGCTGCAGCCTAAGTCTCTACCTTCCACTCTACCTCCTAAGAGTTCCATATGGGATGCATGAAACCTGTTTCTCAGTGCTACAAAGGAAGAAATTGGTGCTGATGGATCCTGTTATATGCAGGTGGTTTTCCTGATTTCATTTTTTAGTAGTATAAATCTTGAAGAAAGCAGATTGGATGCAATTTTGGCCCAGATTTTCCATGGTACTTCAAGTGCCATTCAGAACACTGCAGCAGATTTCCCCACCTGGCTACACAACCTGCACAAAACTGTCCCTTTTCCATCCTGCGGTGGTTTCCTAAAGCTTTTGTCACCATCAGACTGGTGTCATGACCTCTGAGGGTCAGGGAAGGCTGAATGCCTTGCTGCCTTCAGCATTTGGGGTCCTGGGTGAGGTGAAGAGGTTTTGGTGTTATCTGCTCTGAAACCTTCTCTTAATGTGGGTCTGCTTCAAGCAGTGAATCTGAATTTCACTCTCACCAGCCCCTGAAGGACAGAGATGGTTTCCTTGCTGTGCTGGCTGTGAGGATCGTGCCTTCACGCCCTCAGCTTGCCTCTGTCAGTCCTCCCTGCTTTGAGAAATACTACAAAAAGGTTGTTTTGGAGACTCACTACAAAACAAGCACTGCTAGCTCCTCATTTACACTGGGGCTTCCTCAATGCAGAGCTATTTTTTACCTAAAGAGTGAGTGTCACAAAGTCTTGCATCATCTTTGTCACAACTTGAAGCTCCCTGGGCTGCAAACTTCCAGGCTGGCTGAGACAGGAGCAAAAGGAAAGCACTTGGATTTTCATTAAGAAGGTTAGGAAATAAATTTCTGGGCACAGATAGTTTAGATGTTGCAAACTGACAATGGGGCAAATATAGCTCATGCAAGAGCTGTCAGTGGAAGCAGCCAGGCCATGCTGGAGAAGTTTTTCAGGGCATTATTCATTCATATTGAGGTAATCTGGAATTGTTGGCATCTGGCACATGTAAAATAAATCCTGTTTGCAGAAAATAGGAACCAAAATTCATATATGCTTAAAAAAATTTTACCTTTTTCTCTTAATTTGTCTATATTTTCACTCAACTTACTTATGAGAAAGAAACGTTTTGAGAATCAAGTAGGAAAGGTAACAGAGGTTTAAATAGATATTTATATTCTCCAAATTATCTGCTAAGCTACTGTGTGTGTTGCATTAACTCAGGGAGTGCTCAGGTATTTACTGAAGCATTTCTTCAATAAAATAACTGAGTTTCATGGTGCTATGGTTGGTGGTAGGTTGTTTAAGATCCATATAACTCTTCATTGGAGATTGACAGATATTAAACCATTCACCTGCAGTTAAGCTGGGTATTGTGGGTTTCTACTGTGATTTTCATGAATATTTCTTCCAAACCTTGTGCCTGATACACTAAGTAGTCACAGTCCTTGAGCAGATAAACTTAAAGGGACTTAAGATTCCTTCTGCAAAGCATCCATCAGTTTTCAGTACACCTGCAACATGAGATGAGGAGGAAGGCAACACAGAAGTGAATGTGGTTTAGACTTAAAGAGATATGTGTCAAATACGTGCTTGTTCTTTGTTTTGGATTTCTTTTTCTGCCACACCCTGAGCTAAACCTCTTCTGTATTTGGTGCTGAATCAGATACCATTTACCGAAAGTGCTCTTGGGCAGGACACAGCCCTGGCACCTGAACTTGTTTATTTGCTACTCAGGATGTTACAAATTCTCTTCCTCTCGGGGTGGGGAAGGAAATGACAGAGATATTTTGTGAAAGCAGTTGAAGCCCTGGAGTTCTGCCTCTGAGAGGGTTCTGTCACCTCCATGGCTGGTGGGTCTGTCCCCAGCCTGCTGGGTGTCAGGAGCTCTCAGCTTTCTGGTGTCCCTGCTGCAGCCGGGGCTCAGAGCCAAGCCCAGACACATCACAGGAGGGCCCCATGGCCACACCATGGACACCCACAGCAAACACCAGCAGAAGCCTCCTCAAAAATGCATTTCTCTCTCAAAAATGCATTTTTAGTAAATATCTTTGCTATGAATTAATCAATATTTTACACCTGGGATGGTGTAAAATATTGATTTCCATCTCTCAGAGTTCTGGCACGCGCTGCCATTTGTGTGTGGGGCTGAGTAGTGCTGAGGTTTGATCCAGAGAGATTAACATTTCCATTATCATTGCTTTCTTGGTTAATCTATTGGGAAAAGAAAAACATCCAACAAAGTATAGTAACAACTAATCAAATTCTTGTGATGATTTTTAGATTTAGAATTAACCCATTTAGCATTAATCCATCCACCATTAATCCATCTGCTCTTGGAGTGCCAAAGAAAGCAGAAACAGCCCAAGTGAAAGCATGCCAGTTCCTCCTCCTTCATTAATCCCAAACCCTGGAAAAGGCAAGGAGTGCCCCAGCCTTTAGCAGAAGCTTAGAGGAAGTGATGTCTTCAACCCATTCTTGAATTTCCTTTGGACAGTCCAGCATTAGCTCCTGCTTGAGCAGGATGCAGTCCCAGACACCTGAGACATTCAGAATTGCTGCACAGAGTTTGAATTTGAAAACTTCCTTTCTAGCTTTCATTTTCTTCTGAAGTTTGGGTGTTTTGTAAACCCTTTCTTAGAGTGGGGGTAGCTGAAAGGAGGGAATCTCTTAAGATGTGGAGCGAAAATTGTATAGAATAAAGGAATGAAAGAAGTTAAATGAAGATATTTCTTATCAGAGTTGTACCCTGCAGCAAGATTCAGGTGTTTAGGGAACAATGTTGATGCAGTCTAAGGACATTTTAATTCAGGTGCACAGGACTGCAGAGGTTCACTTGAGCTGAGAGCAGCTGTTTCATCCAAAAAGGGGTTTGAGGATGCTACCTCATAAACCCAGTGGAAAATGTAATAGTCATTAAGTATTTTTGCCTTGAACAGTGCTGGGGGCAGATGAATGGCTGTGACTGTCTCACTATGAGTGTTGGTGCTTGCAGGTGGTTCTGCTGTGCTCCTGGTGCCATTGGCGTTGGCTTTGGCTGTGTGTAGCACATCTGGGGTGGGACACAGGTGGCTGTGGCCTCCTGGCCTGCAGAAAATGTGTACAAGTTTTCCTGGAATCACCCTGAACCACCTCAGTGACATAAAGTTTTCTGGTCCCTCGCTAAAGAATTTAATTTACAGCAAAATATTTAAATATAACTTACAGATCCTCTGCTCAAACTACTTGCATCATCAAAGCAAACATGTCAGGGGAGTTGGAAATAGATGATCTTTAAGGTCCTTTGCAGCCCAAACCATTACAGGAGTCTATGAAATTGACTTTTTTGGCAGCACAGCACCCTTGGTATTTCCCTGTGCAGACATCTCAGCTGCATGGTGTGATATCAGATGTTATCACCCAGAACAAGGGCCTTTGTGATATCAGATGTTATCACCCAGAACAAGGGCCTTTGTCTCCTCCTTGCCACCTGCTGGGGCAGACACTCCTGCTGCAGGAGAAAGCAAACTGGGGGCCCCATGAAATGCAGAAGAGGGGCTTGCTCAAAGCAAACCACAAAGAATTTCTCCTCCTGGCTCCTGCCACAGCTCAAAAGTTTTCTCCTGGAGCCCTCGGTGCCGTCTCTGCTGCATTTCACAGCAGCGTCTCTTGGAAGTGCAGCACCAGGAGCTCTGCAGAGGAAAGCGGGGATGGAGTGTGGGAACAGATTAAAAGTGTCTGGAGGATTTTTTTTTCCTCCCTCAGATGGGAAGTGGGAGCAGTGAGAAGAAGCAAGGGAACAGCTGCAGGATCACAGCAGAAAAACTGCTGCAGATATAGCTGATGGGAGATGGGGAGAGGGTGGGAGGGACTGTTTCATGTGCACAGCACAGGAAGTCAAACATCATCCGGAGGAGTGGGAGGGAGGGCATCTCTCTGCCTGGGTAAAGGACAAGTCTTCTCTCTGTAGAACTATTGAGGAAGGCAGGGTCAGCAAAAAAAAAAAAAAAAAAAAAAAAAAGTGTTATTGTAAGTTTTAAATAAAAAGAGAAATAAGTTTATCATAAATTCACTTTATTCTTTCATTTATTTTTAAAGTCTGAGAAGATTCAAAGCCTTTGGTATTCAATAATCTCAGCATCTCAGTTTGACAGATGTCTTCTGTGGGATGATGGGTATATGGAACTGCAAAAAGGATTAAGACATAGCAAATGTGCATTGAAACTGCTAAGCTGAGGAACTCTGAGATACTCTAAGAGGTTAAAACTGCTGTTGCTGCTTTACCAAAGGCATTACAGAACTGAAGAAGGCATTTTCTCTGGTGAAGGGGGTGCTGCTGCTGCAGGAACTGAGGGCTGGAGGGCAAAGTGAGGCATCACTTATGACTGCTCCACATGTTCAGTAGTGCCCGACTGATTTAGAGGTAGGGTGAGATAAAACTTGTGTGTAGTTTTACTCAGTGACAAACGTGAAATGCTTCATCCCAATGAATCATCCAGTGGAGCTGTGGGGAGGGCACAAAGGGGCTGTCACACCCTACCCAAGCAGGCCTTGTGGCAGTCCTGCCCCTGTCAAATTAAGCCCAAAATTTCTGGTGGCAAAGCTCTGAAGTTTAGAACGTACAGGAAGTTTGTTTCTTTGGCTATTTGCAGCAAGCTTTCAGGTGTTTAAAAAATATTTTTCTAATACGTCAGTTTGTCTTGTGGTACAAAGTCTTCTACTTCTCCAGAGAGTTTGGGCTGTTCCAAAATTACCATCACCACATGTCTAGTTCAGGTAAGCATGGAAAGCTTGGATGAATATCCAAATCTCTGTGAGGAGAAGTTCTGCAAAATTGAGCTGGAAGTATTTCAAGCAGCCTTACTTTGAAATTTCTGTCACTTCTGCTTCTGCTTGTATCTGTAAATACTGCAAGAATAACCTTTCCCATAGTATCTCATCACTCCAGATCTGGCAACATTAAAAGGAACAACACTTTTCTGAACATTTAGGCTATAGGAACAGATTTCTTTCAAGCACCGGGGAAAATTTGTGATTCTTATGTGATCTTCCTAGAGAAAACATTGATTTTTTTTTTTTTTCAAATTCAGAATTAGACAGCTTTAAACTAAAAAGTTACCATAAAACAAGCATCAGGTGCAGGTGTGAAATGAGTTTAGACTGGTCAGTCTTGAGGTGTTTGCAAAGCCATGGCTCTACTCTGTACTTATCTGCAGTAAATAAAACTTCAGAATAAAGGATAGAGGTAGAAGGAAATTTTTTTCTCCTTATGAGTAGGACAGGTCAGGAATAACCAAGCATTCTCCTCTAGCACTTATTAGGTCATATTTAGTCTTAAACCAATTAAATGCATGAATTATAAATTGTTACTGAATTTAATACTGCTGTAAATTACTTAATGGCAGTGGTCGAATGTCCAAATCATTCTAGCCCTGCTGTTCAGGGCCATAGGAAGCATTGGAAGTGCTGTGCATGGGATGACACTCACAGATTGGCTTTTAACACTGCATCTGTAGAACCAATATTCTCCATCAGAAGGGTTGTAGTCTAGCTTGCACAGCACAGAAAACAGAGGCAGGTGTCGTGGATCAGAAGCAATCCAGAAAGAAATGAAAGGTGCTGCCAGCAGGAAGACCTAGAAGTAGCTTTTTTTTTTTGCCTTTTTTTTTTTTCCTCAGGCATGTTCTTTTACATATTCAACTGAATTTCTACTATGGACAACTGTTCCCAGAACATATGCAGGCCAAACTGTACACAAAGGATACTTTTAGCTTCAAATTCCGCTGGAAGCTGAGATAGTGAATTGACATGAGAATTGTGAAAATAGACTCCATTATGCTATCCCATATGATAAATTGGGACAGAAGAACTTTTGAAACAACTGTTACCTTTGCTGAGACTTTCCCATGTAACATAATTAGGAAACTAAGTGGTGCTAAGAGGAGGCATGACCATATGAAGTCCCTTGATGACTTTGCTTTACCCTATTACATGTGGTTTTGTTGTTTTCAATAATATCCCAGTGATATTTCCAAGCAAGTTTTATTTGTGCAGGGAAGACCTGCAGACAGCAAGTCATGGAGCAATATAGGATTAGAGCTGGATCTGGAGTCATAAAATGTGCATGTGAAGGGTTTGTCATTGTATCCACAAAACTTTGGAATTGTAACTCCCATTCTCCTCTCTTTCTAATTCTCAGAACATTTCCAGCCAGGCAGGAAAGCATTTCCAGAGGAAGCAGGTCTCTGCCCTATAGAGACCAAGCAGATTTTCCCTGTTTTCCTTTGTCATCTGTCCTGCTCTTTTTAAGGGTTTATCTGTGTATAGAAGGGATCAGACTCTGGGGTTATCATCTTCTATGAAATTCCAGAATAACACAAAGAAGGTCTTTAGGCCCTTCACTGATAACCATTGCCAGTCCAGAAGAGGCATATAAACTTTCTTTCTTCATGTTTCTCTCCATTCAATCCTAGAGAAAAATCAAGAAAAGATTTGTAAAGATGAATAATATTTCCATTGAATATATTTGGATAAGACATTTTTCTGCCATTTGACAGAAATTGGGACTTGATATAAGTCTTTTGTTATTATATTTTATCCTTTTTTAAAAATTATTTTGTAGTGTGCTATTACTTGTTGAAAAAATAGAAAAAAGCTGCAGTCAATCTTCACATCAATAAGCCACTCATAGTTTTAGCCCATCTGTCAATGCACAGGAAATCACTGAAGCAGCAATTGTACAAGTCTGTAAGGTATTGTGGGGTGCAGACTGTATTTATGTGGGTCTGACCTGCTGTAAGTAGAGAATAACATGTCCCTAATGTGTGTGGAAAACCCTCAGGAATGAGAAATGAAGCACCATGCTGCAATACTTTAATTCTTAGTAGCTGAGTCATCAAAAAACCAAACTTTAAGGGTGTTCTTAGACCCAAAATTAAACAAAACCATTGCTTCTGTACCATGGGACAAGTCTGTGCCCTTCCCTCTTGTTACAAAGTGCATTTCCTTGCCTGATCCATGATGCAATGAATACTTTGTCTCTCCTCCTCAGGGGTGCTCAGTGTTGCTGTTGCTCAGCTGTAATTCCATCAGCCTCAGCTGGTTCACTGGGAACTCAAAATCACAATCAGGCCTGTCTGGAACCACCTTTTCTGTATTGCACAAGCCAGAAAGAAATTATGTTATATGAAAAGACATTTTGTTCCTACTGGATATTAGGTTGGTACATGAGATTTCTGTTGTGAGAATTATGTAGTTGCTAACTGAGAGTTGTAAAATATAGCTCTCTTTTAATATAAAATAATAAATCAGAGAGGATTAAATTGTCATCATACCAAGGATCAGGTTAAAATCTCACAGATAACAGGTTTTTTAGCCTAGAGATTTGTTTAATGCTTTACTCTGAGTAACTACTATTGAGTAACTACTTAGATGGTCTGCTAAGTGATAGGACAAGAGGAAATGGCTTCAGGTTGTGTCAGGGGAGGTTCATATTGGATTTTAGGGGAAATTCCTTCACTTGAAAGGGTGATCAAGCATTGGAACAGGCTGCCTAGGAAAGTGGTAGAATCACAGTGCCCAGAAGTGCTCAAAAACATGGAGATGTGATGCTTCAGGACATGGTTTAGTGATGGACCTGTCAGTGGATGATGTTTGAGGCATTTTCCAAGCTCAATTATTCTCTGATTCTATGATTTGGGTCAAGCTGTGTTGAGAAATTTGCCTTTAGGTGCATCCTTCATAGAGACTGAATGATATACCTCAGAGCATAAAAAATTGTGAGTGATGGTTCAGGCAGCTTATGCCACACATGGAGACAGAGAAATGCTGGACAGTGAGATATGGCTCCAAACAAAGCATAAAAGATGATTTGCTCTTCTCTTTGACCACAGCAGAGAGTTGGGTGACTGTACATATAAATTGGAGTGGGCCATTTCTGCTTTTATTTGCAGAAAGTCCACAAGTACTGGACTAGAAAAGAGAAATTACAAAGCCAGCTTTTAGAGGACCTCCATGATCCTTGCTCTGTGTGTTTTCTGTTCTGAGACACCAGCAAAACTGCAACAGGGTAAAAAATTAAAAGAGGGTGTGATAATTAATGCTGATGAACATGGTTTTTGTAGGGTGCATCAAGTTAGAGATGAGATTGCAGTTTTGGGTGATAAGGGAAACTGAGCTGCTGGGTTTAGGACACTTAACAGCAGGCTGAACCTGGCACTAAATTCTGGTTTATTGTCTATCTGATATAAAGAGACAAAGAGGGGTAAAGAACCAGGCAGTGCTGATGTTGTGTCATAACTGATCTGCTTTGATTAAAGGTAGGAGTGATGGTTGAAATTAATCCTGCTTCCTAAATACCTGATTTTTTTTTTTTTTTTTTTTTTTTTTTTTTTTTTGCAAATAAAAAGGCATAGGAAGGTTATATCTGCTTTGCATTTTCAGTCCAGTGGATTTCTCTGCTTTCCAGTACTCAGATAAACTGGCTTCAGGACACTCCTGGGCACCAGCCCAGGACAGTGTATCCCTCAGCAGCCTTTCCTGTCTGTGTCCCTGCCCTGGCCACAGGGGTGTGATGTGTCAGCTCTGAGAGAAGCACAGTGGGGATGGCTGAAATAAAATAGACGCAGCAAAGTGCAGATAGGAATAATTAAAAAAAAAAACAAAAAAAAAACAAAAAACCAAACCCAAAACTATGGAGCAATTTACTGGCTATCTCTTTACACGTAGTTTTTCTCATTTGTGCACCTTTATTTTCCATCCTTGTGTGTGTTTAAGCACTCGCTGCCCTGAGCTGTGCCTCTGCAGAGATATCAGTGTAGCACAGGCCAAGGGCAAAACCTAACAGCAGCACTATTTATATAGGTGTGTTGATTTTGGTGATAAGCACTTTCACAGACACACTGACACGCTCTCCTTAACAGGAGTGCTCCAACTCACTACGTGTCTGGCATTCTCTTGTTTTTCTCCGTTGTTAACTGCAACTTCTGCTTCCATTTTTGTGGTTTTGCAGGCTCACAGGTCTGCTGTGATGGTGAACCTAGTGCTGATTTTTATCCTTCCGTGATATTGTTGCATTAGGTTTTGTCCATGCTCTTCAAGTACTGTGTGTTCTTGAGCAAAGTACTTAAATTAGTCAATGCAACAAGATGCACTTCAGTTTTGCAGTGTTTGCACTCTGCTGTGTCGAGAACTTTCATGCTCATTATGCTTCTGATTTGACAGTGGTGCAAGTCATAAGTAGAAAATGTGGGAGAAATTAAAAGCTTACTTAGAAATACTGAAAAATATATTATTTTAAAGTCATAATCCTGAATAACAAATTGGAGTTCTATTAATTAGCCTTTTTTCCACTCTTTTGGAGATACAACTGTGTAATTATAGAAACCTAGATGTTGGAAGGGACTTTTTAAAGATCATCTTGTTCCAAACCCCTGCCATGGGCAGGGACACTTCCACTATCCCAGTTTGCTCCAAGCCCCATCCAACCTGGCCTTGGACACTTCCAGGGATGGGGCAGCCACAGCTCCTCTGGTACAAGATGCTGATTAATTGTCATTTGCATTCTGTCTTCAGCATTATGTCTTCTGCATTATGTAGCTGTAGGAAATGTAGGCATAGCTCAGGCCAAAATTTGGAAATACTGCTATGTTCTTTTTGAAGAATTAATTTTTTGAAGAATTCATTCTTTGCTTTGTAGAAAATCTCCATACTGACTTTACCAGTACTGCAGCAAAACTCAGGAAATAAAGTTCTTGGCTAATACCAATCAGTTCAGTCATTACAAGGTAATTTTTTGGACAAAGCAGCATGTATAAAATGGATTAAAATGCTGATAAATTCAATATGAAACACATTCTAGGTCCATGGCATGCTGTAGGAGGGCAGTACTTACAGACTGTCAGTCTGAGACAGAAACCACAGTTCAACTACAAGAGTTGCAAGAATGGTAGGGATAAAAGCAATTCACTATCTTCATTTTTTCAAAAACCTAAAAAGTATATTTTTGATTTTTTTGATAGAAATTCTAAATAGCAACAGAAGGGTTTGCTCTTGTTTTATTTGCTTTGTCATCTCCTTTCTCTTTTCAAAAGGACAAAAAAAATTTTTCCCCATTGACATATTTTCACTGTTATCAAACGTCACTTCTGTGAAAGCTCTACTTTTAAATGAAACATTACACAAAATCTTCTGATTATAGTTTTGGCTATTCCCAATATTTTGTGGGAAGGAGGAGATCTGATCTTCACCATTTGCTGTTCAATTCTCTAGACCTGGGCTGGATTCTCATCCAGTGGGATGACTTTGCTGTCTATGGATTTGCATCATCAATAACCTTTCTGTTTTTCACCTCCACAACCCTCATCATTTCCACACCATGTGTTTGAAAGTCAGCTGTACATTTAGAAATTGGGGTTTTAGTCTCTTTAGGAACTGTCAAATGCCACTTGAATGTTTATCAGCCAACTCTCCCCTGTATCTGGTGCCTGAGCTCTGGCTTAACTCAATCTGCTGCACTATGAGGTTGCTATGCTACTTGCTGGAGCAGACTTACATCCTTCTGGAGCATTCCAAACACATGGACCCATCTGTGGGAAAAGTCATTGCAAGAGTTGGCCCACTGAGGCTGCAAATTTTATTAAAGGATGAACCACTTCTTCCTTCAAAGAAGGCTTTTGACCTCCTGAAATATCTCTGAAACTGACTGGTTGTGTAGGACTGAATTGGTTTTGCTGCTGCAGCCAAAAATGTGATTTTGTTCCTTCAGCTCAGTGGTTTTTCTTACCCCATAAGTGAGTGATTCACCAGCTCTCCAGAAATTAAATTTCTCCTTCCTCATACCTACTGCAACCTCTTTCCCCGACTCTATGAATCAGTTTTCTCTCCCTGCATCATCCATCTGTCCTCATGTCAAGGATTCTTCTTGCCCCTGACTATTTCTCACCCTTTTCCAGCCTGTCCCTTCTGTCCCACAGTTCCAAACCAGGTATTTCCAAGAGGAATTTTGAGTGCGTATCCTTGTTTCCCTTCTCTTACGTTAATGTCTCAAACTTGTCCTGCCCCTTTACTCCAGGAACATTCTAAACAACAAGGTGAAGAGGAGGAGAAATTCTGTCTTGGTTTAATGCCTTTCTCTAGCAAATCAACCGTGGGAGGTTTCAAAACTGAAATTTATACCCAGATGCTAACTATTTGCCAAAAGGCAAATTAGATAATTATATAATGGACATGGAGTGCCACACAAGCAGTTGCATGAGGCTTGGCAGCTCTGCCTTCCAAAGGAAGCGAAACAAATTCCTCTGCAAAATGGGCCCAAACTTGGCCCTGACGCTTCTAATAACAATTTGGAAGCACCAACTCATAAATGCAGAAGATAGGATCCTTTATATGTTTTCTGACAATATTTTGTCTGTTTCCTGATGGTCTTGCCCTCTGTTATTAAAAAAAAAAAAAAAAAAAAAAAAGCAAACAAACAATAGGGGCAGGGCAGATTATGAGGATTACCAAATCCTCCTTGCAAATGCAAATGTTGTGCTGTTGCATTTGTGGAGCTCATATTCAGGGTGCCATCTACTGGCACGTAGGGCTGGTAACGCTGTCAGGAGTCTGCCTGGAGCTTGGACAGCAAAGGATTCCTACCTGAAAATCCTAAGGGCACAACTTTTGTGGCTTTCTTCCATATTATGCCAGACCTCCTTCATATTCTGCAGGATCTCACTGTGTTTTACACTAAGACAAATCTAATGGTGGAAATGCTCAATTTTGGGTCTTGTTTTTGTTTTCTTTTATAGTTGTTCCTGTAATTTTAGTATCTTGGAAAGCCTCCTTGTAATACTCTGATGTATGCAAATTAGTTCAAATTTTCAGGAAAATTAACCAAGGTTCAATGAGATTGGAACCATGAGTTTCAGAAGTCTTCACAGCCCTGCCTTTTACTGACTGTGTTCCTACTTGTGATCCAGGGCATGACTTTGTCACACTATTAAACTTTTTCATGGCACGTCGTGTACACCAGACAGAGACTACCTAATTAAAACTCATAATGCTCCCGAGAAGGGATATGTCAGAGCTTTATAGGTGGGAGATTTCAGAAGAAAATCTGAGCAATGTGCTCCAGCCAAACATTGGATCCGTGACAGAGCCAGCGCTGCTCTCGTCTCTCGAGTCTGATCCGCTCTCCAGCCTGGAGCCTACTGAAAATCTGTTGAGAAGCAATTTTGATTTGATACCAACATGAAATACAAAATGGTTTGACTCTCCAAGTTTAGGAGGAGGAAAAAAAATAATTTCCTTCTTGGAGCTGCTGCAGTCTTTACTGCCAAAATGGCAAAGTATCCCTGTGACATGGATTTGGGTGCTGACTGCTCTGAAGGGTGGTGAGAAGTGTCTTGGGGAGGCAGAACACACAGTGCTGCCCACCAAAGATCCATGAAAAGAGTTTTCTCAAGTACAATACATCTGCAGCAGTCATAGGCAGGCATGTCCCAAGTAACATGAAACAGCTTTAATCTAATTTCTCTAACCTGAGGTTCAACTTCTGTGGGGATCCTTGAGTAACTGAGTCAACTCAGGAAACAGCCAATGGGCCCAAGCTTTGTTTTTGGTGTGGATTTTTTTTTATTAAATTCAGTGTTTCTATCATGGCACATCATGTTGAGTGAGTAATGGGCTAATATTAAAGCACTTCCTTTCTTTTATCAAGAGTGCTATCATGAATGCATGTAAATTCCCCTGAAGGTCCCAGCCCATGCCATGGGAGTTGGAAATGTGTGATCTTTGATGTGATCCAATCCCCAAAAAAATCTGTGGTTCTATGAAAAGCCTTCTGGACATGGGCCAACCACTTCTAGGTGTTCCTGCTTGAACAGGTCGGACCAGATGACCTACTAAGGTCACTTCCACCTTCAGCCATTCTGGCTGCATGACCTGTTGTCATCATCCTCTACCTTTAGGGCAATTTCCTGTGAGGGATGGTTTTATCAGTGCTGAGAGGCTGAAGCTGTGGGAGCTGTGTCCTCCCACCTGTACAGGCTGTGGTCCTGCCCAGAGATGTGCAGCAGAGCTCCCCATCTCCCTCTCCCACCTTCACACCAGGACGTTGTGTTCTGTGCTCTGACGTCTTCATAGTAATGGGCTTTCTTGAAATCAAGGAATTTAATCTTTCAGAGCCTTCAGAAGTTGCCAGGATGTTGCTAGAAATAGCCATGCTCTCCAACCCGTTTGGAAAACGCTGATTCTTCAACAGTTTATACTATAACTGCACTTAAATGGATTTCCATTTCCCTGGCTCCATAGTTGGGAAACCAGCTTTTTCAGCTTGTATAGTATTTCTTCCTTACACATTTTCTCATGTGGTTACACAGCAATATAAAGAGCCAGTTTTTTTGTGACTCTCAGTAGATTGCTGCACCCACGAGCTACATGTAGTAGTACGAGGGTGAACAAGGGGGGAGGAAAACAGAGCAAGTGTTGTACATCACTGTCTTGGTGTTTTCTACAGGAAATATAAAGCAACTTTTGCCTACCAAAAAATGTTTTGACTAGCTAGAAGGGAGTTAGTTGAGATGTTCTAACACTAAAATGGGAGGTTGAACAGCAGCACTGTGATCTCTCTAGGTCCACTCCCCATCCAAGGGCTTGAGAGCTCAGCTTTTCCTCAATTTCAGATTTTAAAAACGGACAGAGAAACAAAAATCTCATCCATGCTGCTGGTAGGATTGTGAAAATTAAGGGCTATTTTATCAGCTCCAGGTTTGGCTCTGGGACACTAGCAGGGTTGCAGCATGGCCCTGAGATGCACTTGTAGCTGGCCCGTGTGGGACTGTGGAGGTAAGATATGTTAATTGGCTTCACAGCGTGTCCTTTCCCTTTGCAAGATTTAAAATGTGTCGTGTGAGCAGGGCCAAAGACAAAGTGGAGTGGCTGCCAGCTGGACGTGGCAGAGGCTTGCAGGGAGATTACACCATGGAGGAGAATGGCTTTTGAGATAAGGATAATCTTTTACATAAACTAACTCTTCCAAGGCATTGGGATGGGAGGGTGATAAGGACAATAATAAAACTGCAGGCTGACACAGCTGATAGTTATCCTGGTGTTCAAAGATGATCAAGATCTTGCCAGCAAGAGAACTCAGCTTCTTCTCCTGACTGCAGTGACACAGACCTGGCACTGATACGTTTTTGTATGAGGAGTCCCTAGATTAATGCTCTTATTTCACATTCTTCAGGTCAACCCAGCAACCATGGAAAGGTCTTCAACTTCTGATACAGCCTCTGAAAAGCCTAATCCTTCCCACCATAGCACAGGGGCTGTTCAAATGAGGATCAAAAATTCCAACAGTCACCACGACAGGCTGAGCCAAAGCAAATCTATGATTCTCTCTGAGAATGTGAAAGTCGCCGAGCCCGTAAGTAAAACACTCCTAATATTTTATGAGTTTTCCAATATTTTAAAAAAAATCTACAGATTTATTTTATGCTTGTTAAGACACTGGTTCCACTATCATCCTTTGACAGGAGGGATTTAAAGTCACTAATACATTTTTAGGAGTATCTCTAGGTATTGGAATAACAATTTTCCTTCACGAAATACAGAATTTGGATTTGGTAGCCATGATCATAACATCTACTCAGCATTTCAACTCTCAGTTGTAACAGCACTTAAGTAAGGCTTAAGTAGAGTATAGCACTTCCAATTTCAGATACATAGCACAATTTCTCAAAAGGCAAACTTCAAAAGCAGACAGAAGAAAAGAAATGGAAATTTCAAACTCTGCAAATAACTTTGTAACAAAAAGTCTTGCTGTAAGACTGAATGAATTGTACAAAAATCAGACACTGAACATATGCTGTTATTTCAATAGTAAACAGAGTCAAAGGAGTTGAGTAGTTTTTTTATCCATTAGCATTTTATTTTTAAATTAAATAGTTAGTGATGAACTCTATTGCCAGTTGCATCCCTGCCCCTGTACTCCTTGTGAGCTACTAAACAAACTGATTGGTATGAGTCTCCCCTGGTTAATTTTCTTCCATAATGGTGGCAACTTGCAGCTGAGGCTATATGATGTTACAAAATTATTTATGCAATGTTAGCCACTTTTTTGGACTCCAGATCCATTTTGTTCTCACAGAATGCAAATGAGGGGGAAAACTCTGTTAGCTGGGGACAGAGTCCCAGATCTCAGCCACTTCTCACAACCATGCCAACCATTATTTTTTTTGCTGTTGATGTAATGGATTCCTATGAAATATTCAGCTTTTTGACGAAGTTATTAAATGGAGGAAAGCCACAAGACCTTCGGTAATTCCTTTTAACTCAAAATTAAACCCCAAAATTTAGACTTATTTGGAAATATGTTAGTCTAGTGATTAATTTCTCTGGTGTAACTTAACTCACTTCTCCTTATATTTCTAGAGTGAAAAATCTGTTTAGACCTTAGCAGCTGATAAGATACTCATTTACCATTAATTTAAATTATATTTGCCTCAGATACATTGCATATGTTTCCTCCTTTTATCTGACTTGCAATGTTCCTCCACCAAAAACTTGGAACACTTCTTATAATAATTCACTGGGAATATTGCAATGTAATACCAGGAAGAACTGTACCTTTGAAAAAGTTTAAAAGTTAAGTATATTTAATGGTGCCTAACATTTTATTGGCTGTGTTTAACAAAAGGCACTAGGCTGCAGTTGTTTTTGACAAGCATGAAAACATCACAGCATGAGACTGCAAAAGGAATTATGTAGAGAAATTACAAGTGATCCATCTCTCAATGAATTATCCACCTCAATAGCCTGCAGAACTCAGCTACCAATTAACACCTACTTTATTACATGTTGGGATGTACTTAATAACTTTCATGTGTTTATGCACTATTACCTTGACTGATGCCTCTTGTACAATTAGGCATAATTGGCATATCAATATGCAAAAGTTAAAAGGATTAACCCTCTTAAAACTAATGAGCATTTCTGTATCCAGCTGCTAAATGAGACAAAATTAGCATTTTTCACTTTTGGGCAGGATTTTATCATGCAGTTTCTCATTGTTGATATTACCTTGTTACATAACTTTAGTTTGGGGGATAGTATGCTGGACAGTTACAGAGCAAGGGCTCTAAAAAGTTAAATTAGACATAAATATTCACTGCTGTATCCCAACAACCACACCAGGTGCAATATATGTTCATTGGCTGGGAGCTGGAAAGTTGCTTTGTGTTGCATTTGTTTAGTAGCTAATTACATAAAAGCGGAATTTTACCGAGTATATGTCATTTTACCGAGCAAACTTGGCTCCGACATAATAGATTGAAAGCTTGCCATGCTACTAATTTCCTTTCTGTTTCAATTCTTTTCATCTCTTTTTGCCATGCAGAATTTTCTGACTAGATATTGACAGGCTGAAAGTGTTTGGGCGTATTTACTTAAATAAGCCTCTTAAAGTTGTTTGCTAACGCCCAAAGTAAAAGCAAAATTCCTAAGGATCCAAATGCTTTCAGCTGTGGGCTTTAAATGCAGAGAGCTAAAGGAACAGTGAAATACCAATTGTGTGTATCAGCCATGCACTGACATATCTGGGCATGTGACTTGGGAAGGATTTGGGGGAAAGTAACACAGGGGAGTAGCTCCTATCCTTCCAAGTGTCTTGGAAAAGAAGGGTCCAGCTGACACAGGCATATATAAGTATATATATAAATTTATTAATGTTGTTTTAAAAATCAAGGTGCTCCTCCCTTTGCACTTTTCTACACAGTCTTCACTTCTGCATTTAGAGGCACACAGATCCCTGCTAAAAGACACATATTACCAGAATATTAATCAAAGCTAATTATTTTGTGCTTGAAGAGAAAAAGGATTTATCCTCATCTTTCTACTTGGAAATTTTCTGTTTTCACGGTCTGCCTCTGTATAGTTGATGGATATAATCCACGAAGCATCCATTGATTATGTTTATTTTCTATTTCACATTGACTGAGTATTTTTTGTCCTATTATTAGAGAGATTTTTCTTTTGAAAAAACTAGAAGCAGCTGAATAAAGGATTCCATACCACCCTTTTGCTGTCCATGTTTGGTGTGTGCAATTTACTCTGTTCTGTTAATAAATGGGTCAAATCCTTTTTATTCAACTTATGCAAAACCTACTGACTTTAGTGGATTAAGGCAATCAGCCTTTGGCACATTTTGAACAATCAATAGAAATATAGATTTCTAAAACTTATTTGGAAAGAGGAAATGCCCACTCTGGACAATAAAGGGCGTAAACCAGGCACAAAGGTAGAAAGATGAGTGGTGATTTATAGAGGAGAAAAATGCCTAATTTTCTCTGAGGGATTTGCTGTAGTCTGAGGCATGTGCTGTGGTGCTTGTGAGCACACCTGGGGCTATACTTTTGAAGGTGAACAGATTATTTTCTGCAGGGTGACAGGGAAGGATGTGCATCATACATCAGCAGGGCCGTATGCACGTGTGCATTTTATAGTGGTGCAGATGCAAATATGGGAGGCAGGAGCTAAACAAGCAAGAGATTATTGGGGTTTATGTTATTTATTTCAATGGAAATGCCTGAGCTTTGTGCAAAGGCTGAAATTTATATTAATGTAGAGTCTAAAGAGCACAAATCATGAAGCTGGACACAGGCTGTGGCAAGTAAGGGTTCTTTCTGTGCTTAATGGTATTGTCTGAACTAGCAATGCAAATGAATATTTGCTATTTTCATCTGTTAAACCCCAGGGAAGTGCATTTTGCTTCATTCAGAACAACTTCAAACAATGAAATGTCTTTTTTATCGGTGTCTATATTAAGAATTAGAACCTATTTAAACATTCCAAAATGTTAATGTATTAGAGCTTTCTCTGATTAGGTTAAACAAACTGGTAGGTTTATTTATCTCCCTAATACATTATCAGAGAAATGGGAAGCAATCTTCTTTTGTTTCTTACTCCTGTGATCACAGAACACTTGCCAAAGTTATGGCTAGCCAAAAAGACAGAAATAAATTTGCTAAAAATATAAACCTTCTGTTTAGCAGAGTTTTTGAGCCATATTTTGAAATTGCAGGGCTTGTACATGTTTACTTCAAATCAAGCTTATAGTCAAGTTTGAGGCTTTGTTTGTATAGATTGTCCTGAAGTAGATCCTGATATTTAATTAAAATGACACTAAATCACATTGAATTGATAAGACTTGGCATCTCAAACAAAGGTAATTGCCCGTATTGGTTTTGTACAAAAATAGAGCTGCTTGGAAAATGTGCAGCCAACACAGACTGTCAACTCCATTTATAGATCAATATGTGAAAACCATTGATCAGGCAGGCATGTGTAACAGTAACACTTTGCATTTATTTGTTGTTTTTATACCACGTTAAGGCTTACAGGATTATCGGCTTCCAAAATATTTTGACTTCCTCGTAAATATGTTATCTGTTTAATGTTAATTACAAGACAGTCTCCAGCCCTCTTTTAGAGTATTTTCAGTTTCATTGCTATGGGTAGTTTTAGCTCAAAAAGGGATTATTTCAATCTCTGCAAGATCATCAGAGCTTCTTTTATAGTGTAGTTTATTTAGGGAAAGTTTTTGAGGATAGCTCTTTTTTTTTCTTCCCCCAGTTTACTTTTTTTCTTGGAGGAAATAGCAAATCTTGACAAAATATTTCTAAAAGCAGAAAACCTTCTCCTGACGCAGTTTTGAATATTCTCTTTACTGTGATCTAATAGTGACTGCCCAGGCTTTATTCTCTGCAAATTTTGTCATCATACACTGGTCTGATGCAGCCACGTTTGTCTCCATAAAAGAAAGATGCTATTTCCCCTTCAAGGTGTACACAAATCATGTAATAGCACGGGGACAGATACAGAAAAATATATGAGTTTCCCATGACAAGGGTGGGAATTGTTAATAAATGCAAACCTATACCTTATTTGCTCCAAGTATTTCAGGGTAGGTGTGAAAGCTGTGGGTCCACACAGTCCAGTTTCACTTCTTGAGCAGGAATATTGTTAAAATAAAACGAGTCTGTTTAGTAACGCTAGTCATTCTCCTTTCCAGGGCAGGAAAACAAGAAATGAAGTGTATCATATGTGCCCTCACTGTATTCAGACTGGTTTTGTGCTGTGAAAACGTAGATGTGCTCTCTGCTGAGCGTGGTGCTCACAGACTGTCTCCTTCGGCCCTTGGCTCCAGTTTTCCACCCATCTCAGAGCCTGTGTCCCTTGTTCCCTACCTGAGGAGCTGCTCTGGCTCTGGGGCAGAGGCCCTCAGCCTGCACAGATGTGCCCCTCTGCGCTCATGTACGTTCTCCAAACCATAAAGTCCTCTGACTTAAAAGCTGAAAGTGGAATATTAATGCATGAACCTATTTTAGGGCTCAGCTGACCTTCAATAAGTGATTTTTCTCAGGTTTGCCTCCCAAACTTTTTACAGGACCAATATTTTGTGTGCAGGTGTGTTTTCAGGTTCAAAACAAGCCTTTTGCTTTTGTGAATAATATTTTTTTTCATTTCTATTTTCTTAAATATGCCCTGTGAGAAGTTATTCTTTATTGTATATTTACATCATAGCACTTCAGCTGAAATAATCCTGGCTGAAAAGGAAGAAGTTAATTTTATTGTTCAACTCCCCATTTATTTCTCCTCCCCACAGTTTCACTGTACAATTTCAGCTGCGCTGCCTGACAGGCAGCATCATGATGAGATCATAGAAAAAGGAAATAACTAGCACCTATTTCTTCTTGAAAGCAAGGATAAATTCATTTCAGCTCTATTAAGGGAGTGGTGAATGTAACTGGTTTGGCTTCCTTGTTAAGCCAAACCGAAGTTCAGACAAGATATTATAGGGGTCAGAATTGCTGATTTTGACTTTTACTCAGTGTGACAGAAGGGTAGAAAAAAGGTTCAAAAACCTTCTTTTTTTTTTTTCCTTTTTTTTTTTTTTCAATCTTACATTATCTCACGCTGTGAAAATCTTTACTCTATTTACCAAGCACAAATTAGTCTTGCCAAAGGTTCTGAAAGTTTGCTACTTCAGCTTAGATCCTAAAACTTCAAAGAGAGCTGCAACTCCACAAATTAGTGTATGTGCTCTGCCATGGCTATTTTCACTTGAACTTAGCTAAATTCGTTTATAATTTAGTGCTGATTGAACGCTGCCATAAACGTACACAAGACACATTTTTTAAAGTTAGTCCTCTGATTACTAATTTGAATAAAAAACTCTAACCTTGTTAGCATCTGGACTTATTTTCATAATAACAACCCCTTCAGAACCTACAAAGTAATGAATAATTGACAACAAATGAAATGTTTTGATAGTTGTCGGCACAAAGCATGTTTAATGTTTTGTGTTGCTTCCTAGCTAATTATGTAGATGACACATTTGTCAGACCTTGACTGCCATTAGAAACGTGTTTCCAGAGGGGAGAAAAACAGGCTATTCATAGAGTAATTAACTAGAATGCTCAATGACCTGTGAGAGATTCAAATGGCTGCCAGTTCAGACATTGTTTTGTTACAGAAGCAGAGGGGTAATTAAAATTCCAAATTACAGTGCTATGATGAAGCATTTGTTTGTTGACAGTATACTCTTACTCTAGTTTGTTAATTCTTTTTTAAATTGCTTCTAATCCATTTTATAGCTTTAGGAGCTCCGTCTTTGAATTTACTGACAACTAATATTATGGCAAATTGTTCCTCGGCGGAGCTCGGCGGGCTTGGCAGTTCCATGGGAGCACAAGGTGGGTGGGATGGAATCGCTGCTCTCCCCCTAAACCGACGCACCATGTGCTGCCACCGAGACGCGGCTAACGCGGCGCATCTTGTGAAATGATATGTTCATAATTCTGCGTTAGGGAAGATGTCTGCTCAGGGGAGGAAATGGTTCAGATAAAGCAATAATAATCAGACAAATTGAGGGAAGGTGTCCTAGAACGTTAGGGGGAAGAGCTGTGATGGGGCTGGGGCCGGGGTGACCGTGGGTTAGGTGAAGCACTTTGGGAAGCCGAGGTCCGCTCGGTGACGGAGATTTGGAGGACAATCGTCTGCTTAAAGAAATCAAGCACAAAATATGAGGAATGGGGTGTTTCATAAGAGTCCACTGTATCTTTGCCAGTGCCCTTTGCAAGCAGTAATGGACCTGACAGGGTAAGCTGTCTTTTCTCCTCCAAATGGGGACTCTTTGCAAGTCCAAAGTGTTAAAGTTCTCCAAACAATGAATTAAATGCAAGCCCAAGTGAAATATTTATTTACTTTGCCAAAAGTGAGACTCTGGTTTTGTTAAGGAGATGTGACAGAAGTAACATGGTGTTTGATGCAGGAGAGCTGACAGCGGCATGGAGTGAGCGCTGATTATCCCGAAGACACTGTCAGCCGGGATTGATTTCCACTTTCTCCGTTTATGTAACGGTTCCTGTAATACAGCTGACCCCAAATCACGTTACCTTGTCATTTCTCTGCATGGATCAAGAAGAGATGAGCTGAAAATAGCTAGGCACTGACCTTGAACTTGGCGGAGAAGTGAGAAGTGACAGCGGGGGATGCTCGGCGGGGGATGCTCTGCGGCCGCGGCAGCACCAGGGGGCAGAGCAGCACCAGGGATTGCAGCTGGAGCAGCTGATGCCACGGACCCACAACCCCGTGCCAAACGCCTTTCCACCCCCCCTTTCCTTCCCCTTCCCCTTTTTATTATTTTATTTTTTCCTTTAAAAACTGGGGAGATGCTAGCTGGAGGAGCAGCTGTCTCTAAAACGTTGGCGTTCCCATCCTGCGCCGCTTGAAAATGGAATTCTTTGAAAGGATGTTCAATATTAAAATACCCTCCTAACTGAATGCTCTGTTAGGAAGTTTTGCATCCTTGTGAATCCCCCCCCCCCCCCCCCCCGTTTTTTTCCTAACATCTAGTGAAAAAAAATGCAACATTTTCTTTATCATTAATAGAGTTTTCTACAATTTGGGTGGTTTATGAGAAGATCAATGCATTCCTCAAAGTCTACAAATCCCTTTTAGTTTCATAGAAAGCTTGGTGTAGAGACATATAAAATATTTTTAAGCTGATAGGACATCTAAAAAGGGGTAAAAAAAATAAGGAGTGGTTTTTCTTTTCAGATGAGACACTTCTCTCTGTTGTAATGTATGTCTTGAGGGGGAAAAAATGAAAACTTGGTTATGAAAATATTATTTAATTTACCATCTAAAACCCATGCTTGACTTCTTTTGTTCCATATTTTCTTTTAATCTCTTAGCAGCCCTTTTAGTGTCTGATGCTGGCAGGAACTGTGGAGACATGAGATGGCAGCGCTGGTTCTTCTCAAGGATCTGGGACTTTGGGGTGTCGCTGCTCACGGCAGGACCTTGTGAGAGCTTGAGGCAGCACCAGGAACCCTGAACTCACCCTTTAAGATATTTGGCCACTCTCTCACTCCCACCCTCGTTTGTTAACACCGAGACACTGTGAGGAAAGTAGACAGAGAAACACTCAAAAAATATCTTCTAAGGTAGTGTTGGTAGTTCTTCACAGAACACAGGAAAGACAAGGTCTAAATGGGACTTTCTGGATTAGTAATTATTGATTTATTATCATCTATAGAAGAGCAGTGGAAATTCATGCTAATACCAGTTTTGGTCCACATCCTATAAAATGTGATGTCTTGTTTAAGGGCAGAGCACAGGCACAGACTGAGGCTCTCATTTCTCACTGATAACTGGGGACTGGGGCTGTGGAACCAACAGGAACTTAGAAAGAACAAGGAGTAAGAGACACCTCTCTTCATTCTTTCCATCAGAAATGTGTGAAAATGGTGAAATGAGGTGAACTCTAAGAACTCTGAATGCTCCTTTCCTTCACCTCATCTTGTTCAAACCCAAGGAACCATCATGGAGTTGAATCAGGAGTTTGTAGCTCAAAACTTCCTTGCTCCAAATCTCCGCAGAGTGTGGCCTTTGAGCTGTCCTGGTAAGGCAATGCAGCAGACTAAGAAAACTTGGACATGAGGTTTGAAACAGCCCTCCAAATAATATTATTTTCTCTACCTTAACATCTGATTCAAATAACAATCATCTCAGTACTTTTGTATTACCATCATTTCAGAGTCCATACCAATATATCCTTGTGCTTTTTACCAGCAGGAAAATTTTATTTCATAAAATCTCTTCTTTGACTGTTTTATCCTCTAAGAAGTGGCATCCAAATACACAGACACGTTAATGACATTGAAGTTGCCATCATGATGCTAAACAGACCAACACACTATAAAGCTGCATCTTTTTGATTCAGGAGTGAGACAGCAACATGCCATGATGTCAACAAGATAATTTTATACACATAATATTTCACTTGGCTTCCAAGATAGCCTTCAGTTGGATTTATTCATTACAACCAAGTGGAGAAGGAGCTGGACTGGAATTAGTAATTTTTCCCTGGTCCCAGCCCGGATATTTGCCTGCCAAAGGGATTTTTTAGTACTTTATTCTGTTTCTCTACCTGTAAAGTGGGACTGTGGAGAATGTGTATTTCTTTTCCATGCATTAAAGAGGCTGCCTCAAAGCTGGTTCAACTGTAATGTTTCAATCATGCTCTTTATGTAGATAATTCCATTCTCATCATATTAACTCTATTAATTAAAACAGAATTATTCCACAATTACGCTAGTGTAACTGAGAGGAGAACTTGGCCCCAGGTACTGTACATTTTCCTTATCTATATTCTCTGTGCTTAACTGTTTCACTATTTTTCATCCAAAAAAACCTTATTTTGGCTTCATCATTAATCAGTTCTCTTCCCTTGATTCTATACCCCTGTGCTTTCAGCGGCGTTAGGTTTCTCTGAGGGCCTTTGTGTTCTATGTTGTGTATTTCAAAAAGTATGCTTAAAAAGTGTTGTTTAAAGGAGTCTCTCTGGAAATCTGTGTCAGTGCACACCGTGACAGGGAACATAAGCTGTGGAATTATATTCCTTTTACGCTATCTTTATTAAATACTGTGTTACAGCTGAATTGTGGCATCTAACACATTTCCTTTCAAAAATGCCGTCAGATTTGAAATATGTAGGTACTGAAACTGAGATTATATCAAACTTCCCATAGCTAGTCTTGGGCACCTGACCTGCATAGCTTCCCACAGGGGAAAAGTAAGCTCCATTTCTTTAAATTTCCAATGAGAAGGGACATGTGTCTCCTTGCATTGAGCTATATGATATCACATCATATGGCACCAAGTGACCCAATGCAACATGACAGGAGAGGTAAAGAACCAGGGGTTTTTTGGTTTTTATTTTATTTTATTTTTTTTTGGTCTGTTTTATTACTGCAGTGAAACATTTGCAGTACCAATGAGATGAAATGGGGATCGAATTACTTTGTGCATGCCCTAAATACACGTGCTATTTCACTGTGTAGGCATACACTTAATAAATGTTGTTTAATGCGATGAGAAGGGGTTTTAAAACAGACAAGAGTGTCCTTGTTAGGCAATGTGCCTATTCTTAGACAAATAGTTGACAGCAGAATTCTCCTGCCCTAAATCAGATCAAATTTCCTTTGAAGTCAACCTTAGTTTTTTTTTTTTTCTTTTTTTCAGGATCTGTTCCTGTCATGTTAACATGGTAATATTTTATTTTCTGTTTGATTTCCTGTTTGGTGTGATTCATAGCCTTAATGGAAATAGGTCTTTATCATCCATGACTTTCTAGTTAAGGGTGTGCCTGTATAGACACACAGCTGGATTGGAACCTCCCCCTTCAAAGGGCCCAGAACCCAACACCTTGAGAGGAAGAAGGAGCTTCATTTCTGAATATACAGCCTCTTTAAAAAAAAAATTACTTACATGTCATAGACCAATGCAACTAAGTTATGTTTGTTATTTTAGGACAGTACTGAATATGCCTAAACTTTAGAAGCAGTTGCACCTTTCCTTTTGTGATTATTGCCTCTCTGAGCTGCCACACACTCTGCCAGTTGCAGTAAAAAGTGGCATTGAAGACTACAGCCAAAATCCAAGTAGAGTAAAAAATGTGTTTGCCTTTCTAATCTCTGAATCTTACCTCAGTTTTGGAATCAAATTGGAAAGACTGTGAAATCCCCATCCTATTTTCCCTTAGTCCCCTCCCCTGCCCCAGAGCTCTGTAAGAAAGATTGTTCTCCTGGATATTTCATCCATGGCCAGGACTGGAAGTGCTGCAGCTGTGATGAGAGAATCTGTTCTCACGACATCTCTAGCCCCAAGGCAGGTAGAAAACCCAGACAAGCATCCAAACTTTTGTTTATTTATTTGGACCAAACCTGGATTTTGGACCAACTGAGCTTCCCATCAGTGATTCTGTCATCCTTAAGAGCTCATTCTTCTTGGTTGTGGTCCTGAAGTCAGACTCTTACTTTATAACATCATTACACAAAACCCCCCATTGTTTAAAAATTAAAATGCCAGGTGCCAACTCTTTCCAGTAGTTGGCTACTTTAACTTTGAGCTTTCCATTTTTTATCAGCAAATGATAAACTGAAAATTCAGTGTTCCCAGTTTAGATCTTTCTCAAAATTAAAGTGTAAATCTAAAGTAGCCACCTGTAAGCACTAAAACCTGAAGACATTTGGACACAAGTTAAACAAATTGTTTAAAGAACTGCCAATTGGTTGCATCAGGTTTTAAGAATAACTTTGCAGGGAAGATCCAAAATTTGTGGTTTAACATTTTCAGGACTGATTTTCTTTTCTTCTTTTTTTCCCCTTTGGTGGTGAGTTGAGTTTTGTATTTTGGTTTTTAAATTTTATTTTAATCAAGAAATTGAAGAGCTGGGAAAGGAAATAACATGGTTGTAGATAAACTGTTGCAGCAGACTAAAGATGACACCACCACGCAAATCTCAAAAACCTGGAAAAGGGTGGGGCAACTGGAGCTAGTAGGGAGCAGAGGGATTTGGAGATAGGTGGGCGGGAAATGTAAATTTGCTGGGTGGAGCTGTGAATTGTGGTTGGAGGAAGGGGTGTGCTCCTGGTCTCTAGTGCTGGTGCTTTGTTGGCAGCCAGGGAAAAAGCTCCTCATTGGTTTTGGGGTTTAGCTGACTGCACATCCAGGTAGGTTTGTTTTTCTGTGTATGGTGGTTTGCATAAAATCTTTAGTTGCACTGAATTTGGATGAAATTCCAGTTTTGTGGATCATATTTTTGTTGGTATAAACAAGAGAGACATTCTAGTGCACTGTGAGCACATGAACCACTAGCTCCTTAAAAATGTCCATCCTTTTCCCAGAATCTGTTTTGGTTTATTTATTTCACTTTCTTAATGTAAATTCTTTCATGTTTTTATGGCAGATGAGCCTGATTACATGAAAGTTTACCTTTGAAATACTTCCCATTTATCACACAGTTTTCTTACCTAGAAAATCCCAATGCAGCCACTGCTAATGTTTGATAAGATTTGTACCTGGTAGATTCTAAATTACATTAATGCATAAAGCCTGCAATGCCAGGCTCCCTATTGTTACAGTTATTAAAGCTGTAACTGAAATGATATCTTTCATATTGATCTTCAGCTAGCAGCTCTTATCCAGAAGCTTTGTTTCACATTAAAGACACTAATGATTGTCTCCACAAAATGAGCAGCTTAATAGTTAGAGAAAGTTAAATGGAAAAAACCCAACTTTGATAGCCACCTTTGATAGCTCTTTGCTCCAACATCTCTCATGGCCACAAAGTGCAAGCCAAGCATTAATAGACCTTTTAATAAAATGACTTGAAAGGAATCAATGGTATTTTTCACAAAGACTAATTTCCAGCAAGTTATTTAAATGTTTGTATTCCTTCTGGACAGATCATGTCCTTCTGTAGCTGCCAGTTTTTTCCTGGAATTTCTCAGGCTGTCTTCCTAGGGTTTGTAATTTTTATTTTGAGGGGTCTGGTTTTGATTTGCTGCTTTATTGAAATTTTGTAAAAAATGGAGTAAATAGAAATCTTGTACTCTTCCAAGGCTGGCAAAATTTCCTGTAGACTTAGAGCCAACAGCCAAGTGTTTGTGGGGTGGAGGGTGAAGTCTAGTTAGGAATGTGCCAAGAGCCTTTTTGAGTAGCTTACTTCCTTCATGGGCTGTAAGAATTCCATCTCTTTCCTCTCCTTCAGGTGAAAATGGCATCTCCTAGCAGCTGAAATTGTGATGAATGTTAATGCAGGTCAGGAGGCTCTGGCTTGGGCTGGAGTTTGTGGGTGAAGAGAATAGAATCATAAAACCAGGGAATGGTTTGGGCTGGAAGGGACCATAAAGCTCATCCAGTTTCATCCCCTGCCATGGGCTGGGACACCTTCCACCAGACCAGGTTGCTCAGAGCTCCATCTAACTTGGTCTTGGACAAGTCCAGGAATGGGGCAGCCCCATATTATTGCACCTGCTCTTTTCCCCCTTTTTAAATTTTTTTTTTCCTGGCATTTCTGTGTAGCTTTTCTGTTAGTTTTTAGTTCACTTATTTATTTTGGCTCTGGGTGAGGAGCAGCTGCTGGATCTTTTCTTGTTTTCAGCTAGAAAATTATTTCCCCCCATTTTTGGATGTGACAGACAGAGTGCATCCTAGGTGTTTTCCATGAGACCATTCAGTGTGAGCAGAGAAATATATGTGAAATTGTTATGTTCTCTAAGCTTATTTCTTGAACTTGAGATGTGAGAGGTATCAATTTAAAGACTGGTATTCAAATGATGAACACTTTTTTTTTGATGACCAGCAGCAAACACACAAATTTTTCTATTTGTGTTGAAAAACAGGATGATATTTATTATTTTACATAAAGAGAGTCATGGTGTGCTGACAAGGTAGGATGCAAGGGATCAAATTAATTCGTATTACTATAAAATGTAGTTCAGCTGAGATCACACCCTCCGTGTTCACTGGGGGATGGCTTTTCCCTGATGAGCTCTAGTCAATCCACAGCAATGATTAAGTCAAATATCCCATATGTGAAAAGTTCATATATGAAATCATGGGGGTGAAAAAAGAGAGGGAAAGGAAATAATATCAATTAAAAAAAACAAAAAAAAACCCCAAAAAACCCAAAAACAAAACCCCAAAAAAAATCCAGCAGAAGAGTACACTATGAAGAGTCCACAGCTACAAAATATTTCCCTCTTCTCTCAATATCTCATGAGGAGTCAGCCCTTATTTCTGCTGCTTTTTTTCCCAGGCTCCACTGGAAGAGCCTGGATTAAACTAATGCATGGACATGTTTTGGCCGCTTATTATTTATTACAATTTTAGTTCCAGGTTTCAAAAACAATTAGGGAAACTGCTTAATAGGAAAATGACTCTAATTACTTGTTAATTGAGGTTATCTGCTTCACATTATTCAAAACGTAAATTGTGTTGACACTTGTACCCAGATATGATTACTTAATAAACAGACTGAAAATGCATCATGAATGAATTCACCCCCCCACCCAAAAAAAAAGACATTTTATTTTTTGACTCTGATTTGCTCATCTGAAAGATATTAAAAAGTATGTATACAGTTTGCAGTAAGCTCCTTTATAGCATATTAATATAAAAATAAATTATATGTTTCAAACAGTGAAAAAATGAAGGACTGAAATTGAAAAGTGAAAAGGTTTATTAAGCTTGCACATAATATATTCAGGTAAGGTTTGCACATAATATGAAACGGGGTTACATGAAGTATGGTGTTACCTCTCGAATAAATAATTTAGCTGATAAATCAAGTACCTGGATCCAAATAAATACCAATGTTAATATTTGACATACTATCATTTGTGTTTGTATTTGAGTTTGGCTACTGACAAAAACAGGAGTGCTATTTAAAAAAAAAATAGCTCATTTGGGGATGAGAGATACAGGTTTCTAAACAATACTATATTTTCTAGAGCAAGATAATTCTACCATTTAAGAGTAAAACTGAAGCATCCCATTTTTCCTTTGCATTATTGCACCCTGGGATTTCTATTTTTTTTTCAGAAAAATACAATCTATATTTTTAAAAAAGTCTTAGGCCATGAATTAGATTTCACAGTCACCAAATATCTAATGATATGCAAGACCTTGATTCCATACAATGGAATTTGCCAGCCATGTCCATGTGGGTAGGATCAACCATTTTTCAAGTACTGGGATTTGAGGGTGTGTGGTTAATTTTGATTTTTTTTTTTATGATGTGGGTTGCAAACATAATTTCCCTGATACCCAAAATTTTTATTATAGAAAAAAACCCCAGTGAGAAAAGTTGAAAGGCACCATATTTGTTTTAAAGACATAACTAGCGAACCTGTTGACAAGAGAGATTTTGTGTGTTTCTCCTTGAAATTTCCCTGTTTGAAATGAGAGCAAGGCCTCAGTTCATGCAGAGGAGCCATGATTCCAGCCTCAGGGTCTGTTGCTGTGTGTCAGACTTGGGACTCTTTATTGCTGAGGCGTTTTTGGAAACATGAACCTCTGTAAACTACGGTGGTCAAGCAAGGAGAGAGGGACAGCAGGAAAATGGTGGAGAGTGGAAATAAATTATTTTTTCAAATTAAAGGGCCTGATTGCACATTTATAAGACTATTTACTATTTAATATGAAAGTATAACTTTGTATTTTCTTTAGCTAAATACCTTTTTGAGGCATTTTCTTTAGAAATACCATTACTCCCTTCTCCTTCATATTTTGCCAAGAAATGATGGGACCTTGCAAAGCCCACAAGGGTGGAAGTTTCAGAGCTGTGTTTGTGCCCATTAATTTTCTCTTCTATGATATTTTCCCATTTTCACTCTGTTTGACATTGAGCCTGAGCTTTGTTCCTGACTCGTAGCCTATGGCAGTGGAACGGGGAGATGAGACATCACGGAGATGTAGAGCACACATAAAAAGAGAAGATGTGTAAAAACTGAAATGACATGGCAGCTGAAGCAGCTTGTTGCTCAGCTTGGTTGCATGTTTGAGTGGAGGAAGCGAGGTAAATTGTGATATGTAAGAGAATAACACTCGACAGGGTGTATGGTTGTAAGGTATATGGATGCTCAATCATGTGGTGAGGCAGAAGGCTGAAGGACAAGCGCCTTCAGTATCCACAGTCTGTGGATATCCGTGTGACCTACAAAACAGGGGGTGTTAGGCTCGCAAAAATATCACTTGCAAAGCAGTTCCAAACCATTTCAAGAAAATTCCATCCACGCCATTTGGCTACCTCCTGATCTGTCAATAATTATTAAAATAATGGCGTTTTGCGGGGGGGAAGAAAAATCACTGTCACACGTTTCTGTGTGCACTCCCCCCATAAATGATGAACTCTCACAGTAGTCTATAGGCAAACAACCATTTTCACTTCCCACTGGTTGTACTTATTAAGCTATTAGAGATACATGTGCCTTTATGCTAATTTATCTGAACATTTGCAACCACCACTCTGTCTGTGCCTGAATGGCTTTGTGTAATGGATCTGATGATCTTCAGATCTGGAGTAGCATTTATTTAGGTCAGACTCCATTTACAGTATTTTGGGTATTTGAGCTGGGAAGTGAATGGCCCTTTGTATACTGACAGTAGAACATTTTAAGATGAATTTGGATACTTTTAGAGCCACATGGAAAATAGTTTGCGAATTTGTTTCTATGGCAATGTGTAATAAGTGACTGAAGGAATTATAATTTAGGTGGATTTATCTTCCCTTATGCTCCACTGTAACCACACACATGCATAAACCTGCAAGATGTTTAAAAAATCAGTGTGACACAGGAATGCCTCTGCATTCCTGGTTGTATGTGCACCTGTATAAATGAGAGAAAATATCCCATTTTTCATTTGGCAAATAAAAAGTATCCATTTTTGATTTTTTCTCACAGAAAAAGAGGCAATTGTATAAAACACAGGGTACTGTAAAATCAAATTCATTATTTTAGCATGTGGAAGCTGTAGAGTCCAGATAGTTTTGTTCTATCAGGTGTACTGTGCATTCAGCAGTTTATAAATCTATAGCCACCGAATCTAGGCAGTGACAAACTGGGCTATATTGGCTAATTGACTGGTTTTTGTGATGGCACTTGTTACAGGCAAAGACACGTCCTTTACACAGTGGAAAGCAGCCAAATGTTAAAATGTGTATAAAACCTTCCCTACAACCAACTTCAGCCCAGGTATTGTACCCTGAGGGGAATCCTGCAAGCCCTGCATTGCTGGACAAAAGGGGGACATTCCCTGAGTCCTGAAGGTTTCCAAATGCTTTAAGTTCTGAACTCTGTGCACAGGAATAATATAAATAAACTTGTTTTATCTCTATTTTTAAGAGCTTCATTCTGTGCTGTTACAGACTCACTGCTAAGATGATGAAGCTTATAAGAGTGATGCAGAAAAAGCCAGAATAATGAATAAATATTTGTGGGGTTTTGTGTTTGTGGTTTGTTTGGTGTTTTCCTAAAATCACATGGTTTGATTATGAGAAAGTGATGATGAACTTTGTATCCTATTGTTGACTCAAAGTCTGTTGAATGTTCATTTCAGAAGAAACTAGCAATATCTGGCAAAATTTTAGGAAACCTAAATGTCTTACTACAACCTTGCAGAGTATTCTGTGGTGGTCTGTTAATTTAAATTGTAAATATTTAGTTGTCATGGAAATTACAAAATTAAAAAAGGGGACAATCATTATGCCAGTGTTCAGAAAGGGAAAATGGCTTGACTTGGAAAATTTCACAGTCAAATTATCCTATAAGAGTATTGGGTCAATTAATGGAAAAGTGTTCCAGGGTTCAATTAAAAAATAGGAATGTCATTGATGGCAATCATAATAAGTGAACAAATAACAAATGTAAAAAATGCAACCAAATGGATTATTTTTTTTGATGTAAGTTCGGTTGGAAAAGGAGCCATAGTTGTGCAGTAAGAGTTTTTAAGTCACTCGACTTAATAGTACGTGACATTCTGATTAAATATTAGTTATGTGCTGTATCAGGGAAGCACACATTAAATGGATTAAGAACTGATTAATTTACACATTTTGGAAAGTAGTCCCTGGGGAGTCATCATCAACTGGGTGAATTTTTAGAGTTGTTCTCCAGGGACTAGTATTAAGCTTGACACTAATCACTCTTTTTATCCATGATATGGAAGTAAATAGAACGGTTCTAATAACATTTGAAAATAAAGCAAAGATTGATGGACTGGCAAATAAGTTTGGGTAAAGGCACTCGTGGAGAGTGATCTGGATGGCTTAATGGATGAAAGTGCGTTTTAATTTATCCAAATGTATGTATATATGGGAAAAAGGCTGTGTGACACCCAAAATTAGGAACTGTATTCTGGGATTTTGCTGTAAATCGTAGCTTTTGTGGGTGTTTTGGGGTCAAGAAGTTTGAGCTGACTATTGTGAGTGAAAATGAAGCAGGGAGATGGCAAATGCTGATATCTGTCAGTGGTACTGATGAGTATAAAGTCAGAATAGTGATTTTTAAAATAATTAAGATTCTGCAAGAAAGAGGCAAAAACAACAAAAAAAAAAGTGAGGTTAGGAAAATTGTCTTGACGATGAAGGACCTACAGACCTCTGCACATTTAAATTATTGAAAGAAATTGAAAGGCAAATTATTTCTCTCTTTCCTACATTATGGGACAACATTGGGCACCAGAGTTCTTTAATGTAGTGGGAAATGGGTATACAAGATGAAATGTCAGGAAGTTGGAACCCCCCCAAAATAAAATGAGAATTACAGCACATTTTGCAAAAGACTAGTGGGAAACTACCAAGAGAATTGGTAAATTCATTGTGTTTTCATGCCTTCAACCAAGAAATGTGTCCCTTCCAGGGAGATATCAGAGAGAAATATCCAGCATATGCTAAGTCCAGCATAGTTTGGATAAAATATTTATATAAACATTTTCATAAGTGGTGCCATCTTGATTCCTCATCCATGTCATGGGGTGGAGAAGCAAAGCGATCTGGTGGCAGGTGCTGTTTGAAAGCCTCTGTTGAGCTGGGGCTAAAAGAGCAAGAAACCAAGCACAGAAGTGATAAATCAAAACCTTTTCCCCTACATTACACGATGTATATTGGTGACTTTGCTGAGAGTGTGGTATAAATATCTGTACAACATGATATATGCATGGGAATATGCAGTTAAAGTCCTGGTTTTGTGTGCCACCAAAGCTTCTTACAATGTTTAGTTCATTTGTTTTTTTGAGTTGCTGGATGATTGTTTGGGGTTTTTGAATTAATTATATAGATGTATAATTATGGGGCTTTTAAAAAGGTAAATTACTTCTCTGGGGTAAGTGCTGCCTTTATACACTGCCCACATCTTGGATGGCAGTGGATGATCTCTGCATTGCTGAGAGTATTTTTTAAAACATTTTGAAAAATAGGTGACTTTTTCCTATCAGAACAGAATTAGGAAAATCAAATCAGGGGCAATTTTCAGTCTGTCTAGACGCTTCAGAAGTTTCAAACAGGATAATTCCATTTCTTCCTTCCTTTATCTGCTGTGTTAGCATTATGTGGTTTGCTGTCAGTGTGATGCCACAGGAGTAATACCAGGAGGTTCAGTGTGGACCAGGAATATTCCCTGTCCCCAGTGTTCTCTTCAGGACATGGCCCATGTTGGGGAGTAGATTTTTTTGAAATGTCTCTGTGTCTCTGAAGGGCAAATAATGAAATAGCACTTAAGCAATATGAAGAATAGAGTTTTGCAATTGTAGTTCTAATTTTGCCAAGACACAAATAGATTGCACTGTTTTGTTTTCTTTTTTTTTTCTTTTTTGGAATGTGTATGACAAAGAATCTCATCATGAGTCCTGAAGTCTGATATAAATTTGAAGAACTAAATTTGGTATTTGAAAAACCCCCAGCCAAGCCCTAACCTTTACATTATCATAGTTTTACTGTGTCAGCAGGTTGTGGTAAAAATGCTAGGATATTAATTTTGTGTGAAATGAAGGCAAATTGTAAGTGGAGAATCCCTGAGCTGGGTAGCAGCACTAGCAATCACTGCTGTCCTACCTGCTTTGCTGCAAGATTGTGATTAAATATAAAACTGAGAAATCTCCAAGGAAGAGGGGAGAAAAGTTAGGCTTTTAAATATTTTCATTATTTTCCTAGCTCAATATCGTGGTGTCAGATCTAATAGGAAGGAGTCACCCTGCTAATTGACCTTTGCAAAATTAGTCATTTGCTTAAAAAGCTACTTGAAGTAGATCAGTTATTATCTTGATTACTCTTTCTTTTGTGTTAACGTTTATAATGGCACCTGGGAAAATCTGTTTGAAAACTTTGCTTCATTCTTTCTTGTGCTGCAATCTGTAATTTGCTCCTCTGAACAATGTTAATAAGCAAAACTGACTTTTTAAAGAGATTGCAGGTCTTGATGGTATGAAAGACTAATATGAGCCAACAGGACTGGGGGAAAAGTATTCACAAGCTTATTCAGGTTATTAGTGCAAAGGGAAGGGAGAGCAGGTGGCAAGTTAGATGGTCATCTAGATATTATCAATCTGACAGGTATCCAAGTGGTTCTGTATTACAGTCTCTAATTTTGGTCTCTGAACAGTTTTTAATAAGATTTAGCTATGGGGTTGTCAGCCGTGACCTGTGTTAGAAGATACTCCTTTCAATCGCACAAAAAGGTTCTTTGTGACAATTTCTGCGCTGAGGAAAACAAAGGACTTTCCATTGTAAAAGCCAAAGTTTCACCTCTGCTTTGCCTGGAATCAAGAGCCTAAAAGCTAGAAAGGAGGTGGTCTTAGTGGTTTCTTTTCCCTTCAGATTAAAGAAGTTGAACTAAGCTTGAGAATCAGAGCAAACTACTTTTTATTCCGATTCTTTGATTTTTGTCACCGGATGTTCATAGCGACTATTTTGGCTTGTGTTCTGTATAAATCTAATTTCATTCTGGAGCCAGGACTTTTTCGGCACTGCTCCCGTGGAACTTGGACACAAGGATTTGACAATATGTCCAGACCCAAACAGATCAAGCAGCCACACATGAGTGACTCAGTGGAGCATGCTCAAAGACAAGACTGATGTCTCCGCACAGCAAACAATTCTCTGGGGTAGGAACAGAGTGTTCAAATCCAGCCACCCCAGAGTAAACACTAAGTTAGACACAGCTTAAATGTGCCTCCAAGCTCAGCACACTGCTGACTCCATGAGAGCCCTGAGCCAGGCTGCAGATCCAGCCTTGTAGATTTAACTCTCTCTCCAGCCTGCTTGCACACGCCCGAAATTGTTGGAGCATTGTTGAAGCGTTGTTGGGGTGCACTCAGTGAGTGGAAGGGGAAGAAGAAAGAGAAAAAAAGCACTTGTTGGAATAATATTATCAATGTGTTTCATGGGTATTTGTAACTCAGTTTCTTAATTTTTCCATGCAAGTTTGTAAGACTGATAGTTTGGTCACCACAGTATTGGTAGGAAGGAGGATTCCTGAAAGACTACAATAGAAATACTCTCTGCTTGAGCGCTCTTCGATTTCCCCCTCCCTCCTTCTTCTAAAGGTTTAGTTCATCTAATGAAAGAACAGAGTCTCTCTGACTTTTCTAAAGAACCCCACACAATGTACCAAAAACAACTAAAGAATGGATGGCCTCTGGACACCTTGGGACTTATAGGCACAAAGTTCAAATAATTTCAATAAAAATGTAAATAAAATGTATCCTTTTGGAATAGTTTAAGAAAGTATTAATTTTTTAAGTATCTTATTTCAAGCAATAAAATTATTGCTCTATATTGATTTACTGTTCGTTGAACAAGGGAAGAAAACTATATTTTAATTTAAATTGCTGCTTTGTCCTAATATAGCTGCAATAAGGTTGATTTTTGGACTTGGGGAAAAAAAGAGAAACTTTTATGTACTAAATTATCTGAAATAATCTCTTGTTACCAAGTAGGATTTTCTCAGTTATTGTTCTGAAGGGCAATGACACAAGTTAAAATGGACCTTTGTTAAAATGACTTACTTCCTATCTACCTTTAGTGGTGCCATGGCTTCCCATGGAATATTTTGTGCTGTGTGGTGTATATGGAATGTGTGTTGAAGCTTAGACAGGTCTGGGTTTCGATCACGCTGGTTTTGGTAGGATTTGGTTTTGATTTTTATACACTTTGAGTGTGTAGTGAGTGGTGTGCAGTACCCAAGGTAGCGGTGAGGGAAGTTGGGTATCAGGAGCGGGGATCAGGGTTAACCAGGTTGGGCTCTGGCCAGTGTGGCCACGGCTGTGCTGCTTTGAAGCTTGAGCCACTTTGTTCCCAGTTACCCTGGGTGTCCCTCCACTGCCATGGGTAATGGAGAATATATTCTTACACAGGAATCCTTGCAAATTTTCTGTCTCGTTCCACTTTGTATTTCCCCCCCAAGCACGTTCCCCCCCTGCCTTTCCATTCCTGGCACATATATGTCCACAGGTGTTATTAAGTGTAGGGTAGCATGTGGTGCCCATGCTTCAGTGCTATTGCAGAGGAAGGACTTCCTACAGGAAAAAAATGATCACTTTCAGTATTTTGCAGGCTGCCCATCTAAGCCCATCATTGCCTGGCATCTACACACTAAGGGCAAGGATCCAGCGAACTTGTGAGTGGGCACCATGCCATCTGAACAGATGGGCATGGAAGTAGGCAGCCAGTAGACCATGTATGTGCATCAACTGTGGGTGTTGAGGGCAAGATTCCCAGTGGAGAATGTCCAAACAGCTGTCTGGCCTGAGCCAACATGCCTACGACCAAGCAAAAGTGCCATCCCTAAATCCTGCTGAGTTGGATTAACCTTCAAAAATAAAAATTGCTTCTGCAGTAGCATAAGGTGAGTTTTTGGCTTGTTTAAATCCGAAAGAAGGAATTAGGTAGGCAGGATAAAGCGATGTGCTAATGTGGGGTCCGCTAGAGAGGACTGAGCATTTGTCTAGGAATATTAACATTATTTTCTACAAGGGTATTTATATGGCAAACAGCAATGGATGACTTGCAGGAGTGTGACATCAATGTTAATTACGCTTTTCTGTAAGACAGTCCTTTCAGGAGAGAGCTGTTCAGAGCATTTTGATTGTAGTGTATGTGCTGGATGTGATTTTGTAAAGGCAATTCTTGTAGATGTTTTTGCACATTTACTTAGTAAGTTTTAATGATATTTTTTTGCTTTCCTTTTACCCTGAGACTACAGTTCTGGGGTACAATTTCAGGTCAGAGTTGCTGACACAGTTTGCTGTCACAGCTGAGTTCTCACATTTATTGTCTTTATTTTTCTAAGATCCAGAGGAGACATGAAAAGATAATCTATCATTACTCTATGTCTGTATTAACTTTGATTTTTACCTTTTATAGCCATAACATCAAAGAGCAGTTTTGCAGACGTAGATGTCAGAGGCAAAGAACAGTGAAGCTCTGATAGTTATTGCATTTTTATTCCTGCTGTTTTTACTCTATATTTTATCTACCATTGCTGCACTACTCATCTGTAATTTTACCAAATCACCTGCAATAGTTTAAATAAATATATTAAAATATCACAGTGAACCGAAAGTAATGGCTGTGTGATGAATAGAAAAATCAGAATAGGAAACTTATCAATACATTAGATTTCATAATATATCTTTTTATGTATGGCTGGATGAATGCTGTCACAGTGTGTACCTTGCTGCATTTTGTTGCGTATTACAGGCTGTAGCAGAAAAGGCAAATAGAAATATATCAGAAGTCCCACTTTTAATGTTCTTTGCTGGAATCAATGAGGATTGTATTTAATGCAATTACAGCACATTGAAGCTTAGAGACCGGGTTCCAGTTTGATTTCCAGTTGGAAATCCTGTGGATTAGAGGCAGCACAGCTGTTGGTTCCTTTGTGATAGTTGGATCCCCAGGTACACGAATCCGAGTGACCCACAGTTGAATTTAGAGCAGCCCTAGGATTTCTTGAACACATATGGGTGGTAAGGACCTTTTGTAGCTGTCTCTTCTTCTACATAGGCTTTTGGCACTTCTCCTACTCCTGAAAATGCTAAAAATGAAGCCAACTACATCAGCTGGGACTCCCTCAAAGCAAGGATCAATTGGACAAATTTCAAAGGCCATTTGAGTGACTAGAGAGGAACAAAAGGGCTCCCACTCCAGGGAAAAATCTGCTCCTGGGAAACAGCAAGCCATTAATGGAGAAAAGTACTAGGGAAGGCTAATTCTTGGACTGAAATATTAGCTTAAACTGGATACCTCAAATTTAGAACACCCCTCCAGTAATTTGGGGAAAGAAGGCAACATAGTTTCAAACAGACTCTGCTTGGTAATCAAACTCGTGATTAATGATTCTCTGATCACAGAGAATGAGCTCATCTCAACACTGAGCTGAAATTTAAACTAGGATCTGAGTAATTATTTTGCTCTTCTTTCATGAATGAAGATAAATGGAGATACTCCCCCAGCAGAGGCACCGTGGTGCTCGTCTACAGCAAGTCCTGAAGCCAGGGAGCAGCACGCCCACGTGGTTATATTGCCTTGATAAAAAATACCCACCTTCACAGGCTCGGATACAAAGGAGGACCCTCGCAGTGTGGGAAAGGTCTATAGGATTCTGATTTATAAGGGAGCAAGAGGTCAAGGGAAGCAAAACCATTATCATTATTTTCAGAGGCTCTGGAGAAGTGAGCTGAGTGTAGAGGGCAGTGTGCTCAAAGGGAGGCACGCAGGGCGAAGGCAGCACAATCCTGCTTGCTGCTTTTTCTCTTCCCCCCGCCGATTTCAGGCTGCAGAATCTGCTGAGAGTATGTCATATGTAACGTAGGCCTGTGAGGACTGTGAAGTGGTTTTCTTATTAAATGATGCATGGAGAGATTATCTGGTCTGTAGCCAGCGCACAAAAGCTCCATCCATGCAAGTTCCTATTCCTGAGCAAAGCGTTCGGTCACCTGCGTGGTAATGAGTTTTCAGGAGCCTGGGGATGAAGGGTGAGGAGCAAATCTGAGCTGGTGGGGGCAGGACTGAAACTGTGTTTTGTGTCTCTCTCCTGCAAGCCTTGCAAAAAAGGCATGGAAACCTAATATCATATTATACTATCTTTAGTCTCATTACCTTTTTTTCCTGAAGAAACCTCTTTGAGACAAGGAAGGGGAAAAAAAAAAAACCATAAACCTTGTGGTTCTAATGTAATCCTCAGGAGGATGGTATTAGGAGGGCTCCAGAGCAAGGCAGGAATGCCAGTGGCTGTGGGCAGGGAGCCCACTGGGACATGGAGCTTTCCCCAGGGCTGGAAGGGGTCTTTTACTGAGAAATGGCACAGCTCGAATGCACTGGGAGCATCTGCAGCAGTGTGGGGGATAATGGGAGAATTCATGCTGTTTCTTGACATCCTCTACTTCTTGATAATGGACAAAAATTCCTTACACCTTCCACTACCTCAGGTTGCTCCAAGTCCTGTCCAGCCTGGCCTTGGACACTTCCAGGGGTGGGGCAGCCACAACTTCTCTGGGTGCCCAGTGCCAGGGCCTCATCACCCTTGGGTGCGGGAAGGATTTCTTCCTGACCTATAATCTAAACCTGCCCTCTGTCACTTTGAAGGCTCTCACAATTTTCGTGTCATGAAATGCCCTTGAAAATGACAAAGGGGCATCTCTGAGTAGGGAGGCCTGTGGGATTTCCTCAGTGCCTTTCACAGTTGACATGAAATCATATCAAAACTCAGCTGTTTCCAGATAATTTCTGTAGATAACGATGGACTTGCCATACTGCCCAAGGAGTCACTTTGAGCATGGCAGTGAGTGAAATGTTACAGGATTCTCCTTGCCCTTGCCATTGCATAGGTGTCTTTCAAGGCACTTGGCCATTAAGAAATGCTACAATACATTTCTGTTAAGTTTTGTTATCTAAGCGATTATGAGCTGTCACTGCAGTTTGGGAGTGACTGGGAACGAAATGACCACAGACGTCACTAAATCAGGTGTCACCCCTCCTTCTCTGTTAAGGGAATGGTTTCCACAAAAGTTTATGTGACTAGTTTGTACTTTTATTGCAAAACTTTCAAGCTGCCACCAGTAAGTTCGATCCTGTAAAGAATGGAGTGTTCTGGCTCTGATCCAGAAAAACACTTAAGGCCACTGCAGAGTGCTTTGCTGGATTGGGTCCAGAGCAGACCATCGGGCAGCAGTAGGGCTCAACAGTAGGGGATTTCTCTCTTTTTTTGGTTATTTATAAAGGAATCTCCTCATACATGGTTGCAGTGTCGGCAGGATGAAACAAAACAACAGTTAGAGCCCTGAAAAGAAAGGTCAAACCATGAACAGCATGAAGGGGTTTTGGTAGAAATCTATCAAACCCTCCATGAGAACCATCTCCTTGGCAGAGCAATACTGTGAATGATGGAGAAAAACAGCAGGTAGATGCCAGTTGAGGGTTTCCCATCCAAAGCAGGGCTCTGTTGGACCAGGTGCTGCTTGTTTGAGAAAACCAGTTTTCCCAGGCTACTTGTAGGTGGTGTTTGTGGATAAATAATCTGTGGTGAATAACTCACTTGACAATCTTGAAAGCCACCTAGAAAGGTCATACAATTTTCTTAATTACTTAGGGATACAAGTGAATTCAGAATGACATTTCAGGAAATAATTAATTGTCTGTGCTTTGCACTGGAGCAGCATTTTGAGTAATGCTGGTTGGTTATGTTAGGTTTGGTTGAAATCAAAAAGAAGTCTGCTGCTTCTCATAGACAAGATGAATTAGGTTAGAAATATGCCTGTAATGGGAAATAAAAAAAAATAAATGGATCCTCCAAGTTTCTTTTTAAATCAGTGCCACACTGTGTGAAGAGAGTAGCGCTGACTTAGCCATGATGAATCCCCAGAAAAAAGAGGGAGAATTTAAAGAACAAACGGGAGCACAGAGAGAAATTAAATGAAACATCAGGTTGCTGTGTTTTACCTCCCTGTTCAAACAGCAGCTGTCAGATGGTTGTCCCTTCACACCGGGGTACCAGGCACACGGAGTGGAGGCTTTGCCTTTGTGGGAAGGATGATGACGGATTAGTGCTTAGATGCTGAAATAACTCTGGTAGGAGATGGATCCCCTTTAGCTAAGGGAAGGGGGGGGCAGCTCAGGCTGAATTTAACAAAACCAGACTTGCCCACAGACTTGCCAGCTCTCACAGAGTGGATTTTTAGTGCTGCAGGTGACATTGTTGCTGACTGAAGAATGTTCATCAAATCAGAAAACTGCTGATAAGCTGCCTTTCCCAAAAAGGGATCTCACGAGCTTCTCCTGTAAATCTCTGCCTTTCATCGTACCCTGGGAGGTGAGGTAGAGGACTTGTGACAGATATTATTTAGGTTTTTCTTTAGTTTATTATGGTAATCGAAGGGAGCAATGGAGGAAAAAAACCCTCAACCCCTCTCCTTTATGCTCTATCTGTTAAAAGCTGAATGAAAGAATGAAAATAACAGAGCCTACACCTCCCTTTGAATACTTTGGTACTTCATTGAAAATTGTGATTATATTGAAACATGGCCATCTTGACTGCTGTCACCCAGGTTCTACTGAAAACATTTTAACTTTCAGCTGGATTTATCTTAAGGGAAGTGATGCAACTAACCCATTCACTGGTATTTGTAAAATAAATTTGAGACCAAATTTCCATCAGCCCTGCTGGAAATTTATCAAATCAGTCTAAAAGAATATATTTCCTCTGATGATACTCTTTCTTTTTTGCAAGTAGTTTTGATTAATTTTCTTTCAAGTTCTATTTCTAAACCAAAAGGCTAGTAGAAAAGAGTAAGAACTTTATTAAGTTTCCATTAATTCCACTTGTGAACAAAATATTTGGAGTCTTTTTCCAGAAGAGCTGGATCTTGGCTTACATAATTGTGGATTTTGGTTGTATAATTGTAATTAGGTTCAGACTTTGGAGCTTGAAGACTTTCTTTGCATGAGATTGCACATTAGTGGGCTACCAAAAAGAAACACCTTTCTAGCAAAAGTATCAATTAAATAATTGTGTAAGAGGTTTACTCTTTCCTTGCCTTCATGCAGTTTTCCCTAACGTTTCTTCATTGCATACACAAAGAGGTTTCTTAAAGGACATAATACCATCCACACCTGGAATTTTATTTTCCTTAGTTGTTTCATATTTCCGGGAAATCTTGACTAGTGTCCTTTAATTGCGCCACCCCAATAATTTGCTAGGCCTACAAAAAGAGGACTTTTTACTCATTTCTTCATTCTGTTGTGAATGGATTTAGGATAAATTCTCTGGATAAATTCTTTTTTACCAAGTATCAAACGTGAGCATTTCTTTTGCAAATGCTCTGATCGCCAAACCAGAGAGTGGCCGAGAGCTCAGCTCGGTGCTCCACACTTCACAAAGTTTCACACAGGGCCCCCAACAGCCACGTGGGGCTCCTGGAGAGAGCAGCTGAATGTTAAAGCAGGCACTGGGGAGTGGTGGTGTGCCTTGTTATTTAATTTGGATGAGTGGAGAATATATTTGAGAAGTCATCGCCAGGCAATGCGCTCTGTTGTGTGTTAAGGAATAATTAGGATGTGGGGGATCTGGGCAAGAAAGAGTTCCTGTGATCTAGACCTGAATAGTTTAGCTATATGTCTCAGGCACTATAGAACCTTCAGAGTTGTCTAACAGTAAAGATAAAGAAAAAGATAAATGGAATTAATTTATTTTGAATTTATATACATGTCTCTGCCTGCATTAATATTAAGCTCCGTCCAAAATCTAAATAGAAGGACTGTAATCTTAGAAGTTCTCTCAATAGCATCAGCAAATCATTCTTGTTTACCCTACATGCTAATAAAACAGGAACATGACACTCCTGAAAACAAGATTGCAAAATACAGAAAATGTGGTCTGACATTTTTTTTCTCCCCAAAGGAGGGACTGCCACTAACTAAAGTATTTCTTATGAAAGCTCGATTGCTTAAGATGCAGAATATTAAGAGAGAAAAACACTTTAGGACACAGCCATGTCACCAGCTGTTACTCACCCTTAATGAAATTGTTAAGTGATATTCTTCATAAATAGGTCAGAGAAACTTTTGAATTGTGAAGAATGTTTTATCTCTTTCTTTGAAATGTTTGTATTAAATTTAGAACTGGTAATTCATTAAGCTCATTAGCTCTGACTAGGAGAGTAGAGCAATATCTAGGATATAGATTTCAAGGCTTAAAAACCTTAGTGCTTACAAATAAACATGAAAGCAATGTGTGGAGAAAAAATATGGGATCATAATATGTTTAACTGTTTTTTGAGCGTGGCCCTCTGGATTAATTAAGAACATTTTCTATATTCAGACACTTGAATATAAACAGAATACATTATGACTTTTGGTTAACTCTCTTTTAATAGGGGAAAAGAGAATGCATTATGATGAATACAGCGGAAACTAGTTGAGACTATATTTTGTTGTTTGCTTTGTGGCTTTGGCTAAAAGAGGAAATAATCACTGAATTTTACAGGATCTCAGCTCATAATTATATATTTTTTGATTGATACCGAATTTAAGCAGTAAAAGTTTTATGTGTGTATATGTATGTAATCTGTGTGTATATATATATGTGCACACATACACTTGCACACGCTTTTGAGTGATCTGTTCTTTGTTGCAGATTTTCAAGGAAGTAAAATGCTATTGAGCTCTGCCAAATGCTTGATTTGTGAAGTAACTTTTATTTTGTTTTAATAGTTTCTGGTATAAAGCAATAATTTTTCAGAATTAAGTCACAGTTGATTACATTGTCTTCCTCAAAGAAGAGGTAGAATTGGAGGAAATCAAGGACTCAGTATTTGGGAGCAATTGTAGAGTCAGAGTCCAGTATTGCTGTAACCTTTCAATCATGGAGACTTTAAGAAACAGCCTTTAAAGCAGTTTAAACTTGCTGGATTTTTTGTGCTTGTGCCCAATTGTTTTCTGGTTTCTTCATTGACTTGCTTTTTGTGGCCTTCAAGTTAAAATCAGCAGTTTTCCTATTTCTTTGAAATGGGTTTAAGAGCACCTAAGCAGTTAAACCATTTTTGAGGTTCCTAATGAGGAAAAAAAAAAACCAAAAAAACAACAAACCCATGTTTTAGGTTATTGTCATCAGCTGATTAATTTTTAGGCAAATTTGCTGATGTGACATCACAAAGAAACACATTTATACCAGAGTTTTATGCCAGAGTATATCAGCTGTACATTTTAAATACCCAGGGCTCAGAGAAACACCAGAAAGAAACCCCAAACCTCCACCCAATGCATGCTGTGTGTGCCCTGTAATTAAATGTGTGGGTCCACCTTTACCTGCATGTGTTTGAATCCTGTCTGAACGCAAATATTTCTTCTTCTTTTTCAGCTGAACCGTCACAGAAGAAATCTTTCCCAACACAACTTGACGTTTACAGACATCATCAGTGCCCAGGACCCCACGGTAAGGAATTGCTCTGTGGAGCTGATAAATCACTCTGGTTATTTATTGATAATGTATATTTTGCACTTGTTTTACTAAAGAATGAATACGTGAGGATTTGGATGCCTCAAGATGTTAAGGGATGTGAGGGACTTTGATTAATCAATAAAAAGAATAATTTTAGAAGGTGCAAAGTCATTTATATGGCTTGACTTTGCTGTTGATTCTGTTGTACTTGACTGAGGTTTCATCTGTGTTAATATTTGGCATAAAGGAATGTGATGAAGTCTTTGTCCTCTCTTTGCCCTTATTAAGGTGTTTTTAATATTATTATTCATTTGTATGAGAAATATTATAATGAAATTAAAAACAATAAATTCTTGACATTAGAAGAATCTAGGGGGAATGAGAAACAGATGTTTTTCTGCTAAAATAAAATGAATATGCAAATACAGATTAATTGATTAATTAAAGAAAGTTTGGTATCAGCAGTACTGTTACTTACACAAACTTTTCAGGATTAGGTACATTCAGAAGGTTTGAATTCTACTCAAGAAAATTATAAAACCTGTATGTGACACAGTGATAATTATGTTTCCTTATAGTTTCTAACAATATTAGCCCATGACAATGAGAGTCTTTTTTTATTTCTTATTTAGAAACTCAAATATTTACACTATGTACTCTCATCTGTACTATTCTTCTAAAAACAATTTAAAAACAAATCCACACAAACTCCACAAAATAATTCCATTTTCCTATTTCTATGCTAATTCTTCAGGGCATTTGGGTCATTTTATCAACCTTCCACATGTTGAAAGGGTGCAGGAAGGGCAGCAGCTCAACAAGAGATGATGATATTTATTGAGACAGAAACAGAATGTATCATTAGGATATATCTGGAATTATTTTCAATTCAATATCATCCATTTGCAGAAGTATTGCAAGTTGATCCTGAGCTGTCCTAGAAGTGTTTTCTTGGGGAAAAAAAAGTAGCGTAGAAAAGGGGATATTAACAGATGTTAAGGAGAGTGCAGCACCCCCCAAAAAATTATAAAAATATTGGGGTCATTCTAGATATATTTTTATTTGACTTTGTGGTAGTTTTTTTCATAATTCCATGCCTGCCCTTTATATTAATTACAGAGAAAACTGTGCAAGTTATCAATTAGAGGAGACCATGCTAATTTTAAGTATGGCACCTGTACTAATTCAATTAAAGCAATGTATGTGAAAGGAGTTTTCTTAGCACTGAGAGGGCTCATGTTAACTGCAGCTCTTGTAGTTTTTTACTGTTCAATTTTGAGCCATTTAATTTATAGCAAATGGTGGATTTGAGCTATGTAATTTAAGTCAGGATATTTTATATACCCAATATTTGTTGGTGGATTTGATATCTTAGCTGAAGACAATTATAAGGAAAATATGGCTGAGCAGCAACATTTTCATCTGGAAGCACATCCAGTTCTTAACTTCCCAAGATTGACAACAAAGGTGATTCAGATCTGATGTTGAAAAGTAATATTTTCCTTTAGTCCTGAATTGGTTAAGATAGCAGTTTGGGAAAGTGGTTGGTAAACTTTGAAAATGTGAGATTTGGGGTCTGATTCAGAGAAGCAATCAACAACTTGAATGGTTAGCCAATGCTCCTCCCAGTTTCTATTTCCAGATGGATAGAAATATTAAAAAGAATAACTTTTCTCATACCATGTTTGGCATCTCTGGCCCTGGCCAATGACCAGAAGTTTTATACCACAAAAAAGAAGGGTTAGAAGGGGAAGAAAAATATCGAAAATATAACCTAAGGGGAGAAAAAAAATGGAGAAGTAGGTGGAGATGAGGATTAAACCTTATTTTAGCTCTGCTAGTTCACCCATCCATCACTAGATAAATAGTGACATAACTCTACACAATAATCCCTGCACACTTTCTCTCTGGGTTTTCTGTGGTAATGATATGCATGACAGGAATTTACATGAGATAAGTACAAATTACAGACAAAGCACAGGCTGATCCTCCTGTACCCGTTTGAAAATGTCATTTAAATCACTGTCCAAGGGACTACAGGCCTTTCCACAGGTACAAACAGATATCTACACAGTACATCTGTCTTTACATGTTGTGTATCAACCACAGCCAAAATCTGAGGAAATTGTGAAACATACTACACTGTTAAAATAATGCTGTTTTGTACAGTCAAAATAGCAGACATGTTTGATTTAAAAATCCTTATATTGCCTCTTAAAGCATGTTTTATTGCTATTTAATGGCTTTGCAGACAGCAAAATTCTATTGAAATTGTTATGAAATTGCCTTGTGATGCAATTTACTACAAAGACCGTGTGGAGTTTCTAATATCCAAGTCGGGCACTGGCTCAGTAGTGTTTGAAAGCAAAACCAGACTTGCTCTTAATCACAATTTTGTTTCTTTTTCCCATTACTGACACAGTTGAGACATCCTTAATTGATGAGACCTGATGAGATGGAAGTTTGTTGTGTTTGGCTGAAAAACAGTCATCTTGCTTTGTTTGGGTTTTAACTTTTAAATATAAATTTATATAGACAAGAATAACCCCTATCCCAGCTAAAAAATGGGATATTTCAGCTGATCAACGAGCCAAGGGTCTGCAAGGGGGTCTGGCTTAAGGAAGGTGTTCAGAGAGGTGTAAGAGCATGAACTGAAATTTAAAAAAATAAAAATAAAAAATCAAGCCTAGGTCTTGCTTCTAATACACCAAAACTCAAGCACAGTGTAGTGTGCTGTGTCCCTCACAGCTAGCAATGAAACACAATATATAAAATTATATTTTAACATAATTTACCTGCAATGCATTTAAAGTCCTCTTTTACTCATAGCTAGAAGCTTTGCCCACACTTACATAAATTCATTCTAAATAAATTGAACAAAATAAAGTAAAATAAAACTTTATTGGATCTTTATTGTGGTTAATTTTGTGCAGTAGTTGACTTTAAGTGTTGTTTGAATATTGTTTGCAAATATTCAAAAGAATGGAACATATCAGAAAAAAAAGGTGATTAAACTGATAATTAGTGGTAAGATCCCCCACACTAGACAATCTGGATGCAGACTCCTGTGCATGTATTAAGTGGTTTTATTCAGCTCAAGAAATAATATGGTTATGACCTTCCTTTCTCCTTTCTTGCAGGTAGTGGCGAAGGAAGGATATCTTCTAAAAGCAAAAATAGCAGATGGTGGCAAGAAATTAAGGTATCACATGGGAGTGTGACAGAGCCAAAGGGGATCCAAGGGAACTGGAGAGGGACTTTGGACAAGGGACTGGAATGACAGGAAAAGGGGGAATCGCTTCAAACTGACAGAGAGCAGGGTCAGACGGGATATTAGGAAGAAATTCTTGCCTGTGAGGGAGGTGAGGCCCTGGCACAGGTTGCCCAGAGAAGCTTTGGATGCCCCATTCTATCCATAACTGGGGTGATTTGGTATAAATTGGTACTGGATTTAGGATGTATTCCAGAATATATTACCATTGAGTTCCTTGGTAATCCATATTCATCCAGCCTATCCAACTCATAGGAAAGTTTGTTTAAATCTGCACATAGCACACTTGACCACTTAAACCTTTGTGCACCTACAACACCTCTTTTAAATGGAAAGAAAAAACACAGAAAAATAATGAAGATCTGAAGTGGTGCATAGCAATAGACAACTCCTATTCACCATGTGAAGCAGGTCAATAGTGGGTTTATGAGTTTTCCTGTAAATATCAGATGTTATGACCCCTAAATTCAAAAGTTAAACTTGAGCTGTTGATCTAATAATATCTTTTTATCAGATCAGATTTATGGTTATGTAGTGGTTTGAAACCTGTTATAGATAACATATATAATAGCATTTTCCTCTGAGTTGAATATTATGTTTTTCCCTATCAGGGGTCATTCTTTCACATGTCCATGTGTATTTTTACTTCTCCCTAGCCCCAGCAGTTTGTCAGCTCTCTAGGGCTGTGTCGTGAACTCCTGATATTTAATGGTTACTCAAACCTTGCTCAGATCTTGTTCTTATCTTCCTTACACTTGTGTAAACTTTTAATTTAGGGAAAGGAGACAGCATTTGGGACCTTTCAAAATAGACCTGTTAATGAGCTCTCTGTAGTCAGATCAACATTTTTCCTTCTCAGTTTTATTTTAAGTATTAGGTACCAGAAGGGCACCAGCTATTTCAGAGTCCTCTTCTTGTGAACTTTGAGCATGTGTGAATAATCCCACTGTTTTCATTTGACACCATGGCAAAAAAGAAACACAAATGGGCTTCAAAATGTGAATGAGGAGAAAGAAGCCCTTCAAGTTTTGATAGGTTACATTTTGGGCATGATTAGGGTGGTGCAATTCCATCAATGTTGATGGAAGTTTGTTGACAATGTTGACTAGACCATTTTTGTTTCTGATATATATGTATATATATTAATATGTATTATGTTTTAATAATTAAAAGCCAAGTTTACAAATGAAATGTCTTTTACCTCCTGCAAGGAAAAATTGGTCCACCTCCTGGATTGTTCTTACTGCTCGGAAAATGGAATTCTACAAAGAGTCCAAGCAGCCGGCGATGGCCAACCTGGTAGGCAATCAACCATCCGATATCCCCAGTCTCCTGGCAACTGTTATTTCAATATAAAAAAGTTTGGCGTTTACAGAAGACAAATTTAGACTGAGCTGGCAACTTCAAAGGTTTGAAAGCAGCTGAAGGAAAATGTCTTGATAGACTCTTAATCAGATGTAGTGTATGTGAAGAAATAGGACACAGCGTGTCCTTTATTAAGAGGTGCATTTTGAGAGTAATTGCAAAGTGAGACAAATGGTGAGTGACTACCCAGTAATGTGAGGTAACACTTTAAATTAAGGTGCCACTTATAAATGCTTTATTCTTATTTATGAAAATGATCACTAAATGCAGCTACTTCCTCAAATAATGTATTATAAAGTATGTTATAAAATGCATTAGTAATAAATGCTGAACAGATGATGCGATGAGAATCTGTTGCAAAGGATATTGTGAGGCGTAAATTGTATTAAACCATGCATGTGCATCTTTAATACATGAATTTAAGTTGTTATCTACCATGCTATAAAGTGGTTTATACATTAATAAATAATAATAAATTATTTATAAGCGGCACCTTAATATAGGGTGTTACCAAAGCAGAAAACATTATAAGTTAGCAAAGTGATTTTTTATCGCAGTATAAATGTGACATCCACCATATCCCGCTAACCTTCCTGAATATTTCTACGACTCCATCTAATGCAGCTAATGCAATTTCTGTAGCCTGTAGTTACTACAAAGTGAAATTTGCAGTACCTTTTTATTGTGCCCCAAGGAAAGGCCACCAATCTCCGTGTGGGGACAAGTGACAGCTCTGCTGTGTGAGCGGTCCCCTCGGTGCTGGGCACAGCCAAACCTCAGCGTGGGCAGCAGAAGGGAAATTTGGTGGCTCTGTGACACTGTGGGCAGTGAAGGGACAGGTTTGACAAAGCCCTGTTGTGAAAGGCTCTCAAGGCCTGATCGAACCTGCCAAATCTCATTGGCTTGATGGGTGGCTGCAAAGGTGCTCTCTTTGGCAGGAGTCACAAACAATAAGTTATTTTTCCCTGTGGCAGGTGATGCAAACCATTCTTCTATAAATCCTAGATCTATCAATGCCACCTGTCATAAAATCAGCCTTGAAGAGCACCTTTTCATGCCTTACATTTTTTGAGCTTTGTAGAAAAAGAACCCCAGAACTAAGATATGAAACAATACAAATAAATAAAGGGTCAAATCTGACACTTTCTGCTTTTGTTTGTGCTAGTCCAGCTGGAACATACAACTTCTCTGCAGCCATGAAAATAGAAAAGCTTGAATTATTATTTATTTCAGTTTCACCTGTTTTTCTTGAAGTTGATTTTTATGTTATTAAGAAAAAGTAAATTATAAGAATAGTTCTAAGTTCACCTTAGACATTTTTCTAAGTGACTTACATCTCTATCTGCTACCTCTTCCCTCCCTTTGCAAGTCATTACCCAAATTTCAGGAAATAAATGAACTGGTGGTAATTTAACACACAGGAGGCTTGATTTTCCTCTGAGACTCCTCAACAGGGTTAAAATCCCTATTAGCTCTTTAGAGATTTGGATATGAAACTAGACTGCTTGGAGAATGGGGTTTTTGGCCCAGATCTCAAACAGTTTAACCAAAAATTGGTGGTGGGTTATGAAACGGGACCTTCTGAGAGGTCAGTCCCTTTCCCTGAAGCCTCAGTCACCACCAGTGCTCATTTCATCAGTGAGATAAAATCTCCTGTGTTAGGAAGAAAACAGACATATTGAACTTGTATTTTTCTCATTATGGGGAGGGCAAAAAAATATATTTTTTTGGTTTATTCCATGCTAGATTTAAACATTGGGGCTGTGAAATCAATGTTCACTAGCTGAGAAAAATCTGTTGAAGTTATATTTTCTGTCTGTTGCATAAAACTTAAATGCAACAGTAAATAAACAAATTGGGTAAAGCTTGAAAACAACAAGAGCTGTCAGTGTTCATAATCTTATAACTCAATTTCCTAAACTCAAATTTTGCATGTCAAAAAAAGCTAAACTGCCATGCTTATCTCATCTGATAAAGTAAATGCAGTACTTATTTCCTTTGTAAGCCACTTAACCAGATATAATTTTAATACTGGAAAGGGACTAATACAAAAAAAAAAAAGAAAAAAGATTCATTAGAAGCCATTTGTTTACTGATTTTATTTTATTTTTCCAGTTTTTGTTTACTTTGGAAAAGGGGGAGCTCCACCATTAATTAAATAATGTAAGAGAAGCTATGTTCATCCACAATAGTGTGAATTATAACAAAGCATTTTTATTGTTAGCAGGAAAATGATGTGACTTAGCAAGAAGATTAAAGTTCCTTTGTATTCTAAAGATATTAATTCATTAATTATTAATTATTAAATACTGTACTTTGAGCAAAATTTTGGACTAAGACAGCATCATTAAAAGAGGAATGATACCTCACACAACAAAGGCAGCAGGAGAGAGGGAAATGAGAGCACATCTAATACCTCTTTTCATGACAGTGGGACTAAATAGCATTTAGAGGTGATCTAAAACTCTATTTGTCTAAATCTTTACTAATGTTTTAATCAAAGAACTGGCAATATCTAAAAGGTTTTGCTGTTCCTGTGTATGACTTTAAGTGCAGGACTCACTGTGGCAACTTTGCTCTTGCTTTGCATGGAGAGAGAGGACTGGGATCCATTGCTTTGCATTCTGGTGAAGTTGGTGACAAAATCTGGAGTTATTGGAAGTAATAGAGCACAGCAATTAAAGCACACAGAGGAGAGATTCAGAAAATGAGATTGTTTACAAATACTACTGAAAATGCAAGTTTGCATCCCATGTAGCTAAATCATTAACTTTTGCTGCTGCCTTGATTTTTTTTTTTTTTTTTCGGTGGTCCTGGCTTTAGTACACTTTTTTTTTCGTTGTTTGTTTGTTTTTTTAACGATTCTTATGAATTTGACTAGCTCTTTATTTTAAATTAAGGACACTGTGATCTAAATGAATCACAGCTCCATTCTTCCTTACCAGCATTTAATTCTATCATCAATTGGTCTTTCTGACCAAGAAAATGTAGTCAGTTTATTCCCTCAGATAGTTTATTCAACAGAGGTTATTTTAACCTCAGGTTATTAGCCCATCTGCAAAGTAATTTAGTGAGTGAAAATGCTGCTGAAATCCATATTCATGTTTAGGAAGATTTCATCTTAGCAGACACTTGTATCAATTTACAGCATAACCCCCTGCAACAACATTGATATAACATAATTGCTCTGACTGCAGAGCACAAAGCAAGGACATGAGAGCTCAGGCTTCCCAGTCACCTTAACTTGCTCTCTCCCAGAGTCTCTGGGTGTTGCATAACCTGGGAAGCCAACTCTGCAACAGGGAAATGTTTAGGCCAAAATGAATTTCCTTGTACATTTTCCGGAGTTCTGATGGATTTCAGTGGGTGCTCTCCAGGTGTGCAGCAGAAGAATGATGGGCAGTTTCAGGCTCAGTGGCTCTGAAAAGGGAGCTGGGGGTGCTCAGCCTGAGGAAAAGGGGACTCAGGGGTGACCTTACCACTCTCTACAATTCCTGAAAGGTGCCTGTGCTCAGCTGGGGCTGGGCTCTTTCTCCAGGCAGCACTGACACAACCAGAGGACACAGACTCAGGCTGCATCAAGGGAAATACAGGTTGGATACTAGGAAAAAGGTTTTCATAGAAAGAGTGATAAAGTTCTGGAATGGCTGCCCAGGGAGGTGGTGCTGTCACCATGCCTGGGGGTGTTTAACAAAGCCTGGATGTGGCACTGGGGGCCAGGGCTCAGTTGAGGTGTTGGGGCTGGGTTGGTCTGGATGATCTTGAGGGTCTCTTCCAACCTGGTCATTCTGTGAATTCTGTGAATGATTTAGCATGAAGTTTTCATCAGAAGCTTCACATTTTATGCCATACTGATGAGTTCTTAGACACATTGTGGTCAAAACTGATACATTCTCCAAAGGATAAGTTTTCATAGAATCATAGAGTTTGGGTTGGAAGGGACCTTAAAGATCATTTTGTTCCACTCCCCTGCTGTGGGGAGGGAAACCTTCCACTAGACCAGGTTGCTCAATTCATATTTATTTTCCCCAGAGAAAGAGACTGACCCAAATAATTATTACACATAGCAGAAGCCTGTTCATCTTCCCCACACCACAATCCTGCATCCCATCGTTTCTGGAGAGGGACATGCACATGCTTGTACTTTTCTTCTGCTTATTACAAAATCAGAGCTGTAAACAAACTCCAGAGTACTGCCACAGCAGCAAAATTACACTGTGTGTTCACTGGGTGCACAGAAGGGTCCAGCTTTTGCTGTTGCATATATTTTTGTACAATAATAGAAATTAGGGATACTACTAAGTTCACTATTCCATCTTCCTGCAACACCTCTCTAGACTTTTCATTGTTTTTTCTCCCTTCAGTGTTCCAGTTTTCCTGAGGAAAATATTCTGTAGCCCAGTAATGTTCACTATCAAAAAACTATTTTTTGTTTCTTTGTCTGCATGTTAATCTCTTCTTTTAATCTCATAATGTGTTTCCAAAATTTCACAACTCTTTCTGCTGGTGGAATACAGCTGCCCCTCTTTGTGAAAGTATTTTCCAACTCAAACTATCCATGTGGGTAATCTTTTTTTTTCAAAGAAAGCAAGATTGCCCACTTTGAGAAGACTGTCTTGTGTGTTCCTGATGAGTTGCAGATCTGCCTGTGTGGTGCAGATCTGGGCATTGCATGGAGTCCTGGAGGTGATCTAAGCCTCATAGCCCTATTTATAAAAGTGTTGGAATATTGAGAACTCATTCATTTCCTCCACGGTTTGAATATTCATTTGCATTTATATATCAGTGCTTTGTTTTTTTTTCCCAACTTCGTAATTTTTGCCATGCAAATATTAGCTGACTAAATTTCCCAACATTTTTTTGCAAAATTAAGTCTCAATGCTGCAGTTTTGATCTGCTATTAAAAAATTGGGAAGACTAAGCTCTTGTCAGAGGCCAGGCAGGAAATTTGAGGCAAAGGTGGGGAAAAAGAAATCCAAGTTCTTTTCTTCCAGTGGTTTAACCACAAGAACATCCTTCTGTTTTGAAGAGTATATTTCTTCTATTAAAAAAATTAATAATAATAAGAAGAAAGGAACAAAGGCACACAGGACTGTCAGTTTCAGTGGAGCTTAACCATTGTGGTTTTATGGTTTGGCAAATGGAGAATATAATTACAATCCCAGTACTGAAAACTTCCAGACACTACGCCTGCAAATCACTTGACCAGGATCTCTTTGCTTCTTTTAACCTAAATAGGTTCTCTTCCTCCCATCTCAAAGGCATCCCAGAGAACACACATATTTTAGCCTTTAATAACAACATCAGAGAAATTCAGTGAGTAGTTTTTGGAAAGCTGAATCTGTGGCTGGTGCTGGACAGGCCACTCTTAAATCTATAAAGTCTGTTTTCTGTATCACTAATGACATTTTTAGGGTAACTATGGCTTAAGAGCAGCAGAGAAAACAGTTGCATCAAGCTGATGAATTAAATTATGTGGATATCACTCCATCACCTACCCAAAAGGCAGTTAGTGGTGCTTTTTACTTTAACAGTAGTATTTTTACTGTTGAGTAGAATGTGCAGCAACCCAATCTACAAAGCCTACACTGAACTACACGGGTTTGCCAGAACTGCTGCACAGGCAGAGTCCCTGGAGAAGAAGCTTCGATGGCAAATGAGGATTATTGTGCTTTACACCAACTCCCAGCAACGTAAATGATACAGGCAAACAAATCTGCTCTTTGAATTCCTTGCATCCATACGGAGGAGCAGGGGAGGCAGAGCTGTGTCACTCCAGGATGCGTGGACTGACACTGAGAAGTATCAGCCCTTGTGCTGAGCTCTTTCTGGGTGTCACACATGCCCTCGAAGCCTTTTCTTCTTTTTTTAGGAGCAAGAAATGATAATTTGTTTGGAGAAAGGAGATAGCTTGAATTAGAGATACGATGTGTGTTCTTGTCCAATTTCTGTCCTTTCCAGTTGCATCAGTTTAAATTTGCATTTGGAAAACCCACAAAATTTTTTCCTTTAAACTCAATGACTCTTCAAGAGGTTTGGCAAAGTAAGCATTGAAAATAGCTGGTCCATGTGTCTGCATTTGTGTTTTGATCTACTATATGTTACACCAGACTGTTTTTTAAACCATTTAATTGTTTTAAAGATTATGTTCTAATATAAGAACCTTGTTTCTGAACACAGACACCCCAAGAGTGGTTATTTAACAATACCAGGGTATATAATGAGCTCTTTTCAGTAATATCAGCAGCTGTTCTACAACAACCTGTCACTTTAACTTGATCTATTCTTGTTTTATCTGATAACTGTCCCCATTTGTGAGATGTCAGGCCATATTCATGTCGATTTTTTTTTTTTCCTTTCCAGAAGCCGGGATATAAACCTGAGTGTGTGGATTTGTGTGGTGCTCGCATTGAGTGGACCTCAGAGAAATCCAGCAGAAAGAATGTCTTTCAGGTAAGAGGCAAAGCATTCCATTGCTCATTTAAGTCTGAACTCTGTGAAGAGGTAGGCTTTATTTCCTTGGTTTTAATAACTAGATCCTGATTTAATGCAGCATTTTTCTTACCAGTAAAGGAGTGTAACACTTTATCCAGCATCGGTTTACTATTTTTCTAAGAGAAGGATTTCTGATGACTGTGTCTCCTAAACACTTGAGAACCTGTTGATTTATTGATTAATGCTCTATATTCAATTTGTTTTTAAAACTTAGTAGGTAATTGCTTTGGGTTCAGGCCTAGAATCTTGACCTAGAGGACTTCCATAAACACAACTTCTTCAAACTGCTTATACAAGCACGGCTCCAGCGCAGTGCGGTTTCTCTGTTTATTTTTATTGCTGCTCAGGGTCCTCAGACAGTGATGACCCAGGTTCACTCCTGCAAGGGGAGGGGAGGATTTTAAAAGCTTGCCTCTGTCAGGCCCAACAGAGAGGGACATGTATTTCTCACAGGACTATTCTTCATTGATGGAAAATAATATTATTTAATTCCTTCGTCCAAATCCCATTGAATTGAAAGGGAGGATCAAGGCCCAAGAAGATGAAAGGAGGGGAAAAGCATTACTGCAAGGTTAACATTCCAGGATCTAGGGGCTAAAATAGTTTATTGCAACATCTTCAGGTTTTGGACATAATCCAGCTCCCATGAATATCAGTAGAAAGGATTTGTTGTCTTTTTCACTAAATGTTGCATCAAGCCACATCAAAATATTATTCTCTATGAGCCAAGTTGTTTCCCAGAGTTCTAACATTTAAAATGTTTAACAATACAAACAATAAAGTGGGGAGAGATGCAGAAGGGAACATGTCAGGGTCAAGATCCTGTTAGTTACCAGAGAGTCCTTTGGCATCATGACCAATGAAACATGCTGGAGGAACCAACTGTGTCTGGGTCTGGGATGGAAGGAAAAAAAAAAACCACTACACATAAAAAAAACCCCTAAGGGCCTCTACATGGCTCCTTAAAAAGAAATCTCTTTGGGTCAACTGGGTGTTACAGAGGTTTTTTCAAGGTTTATTTTTCTAGACATCTTTCTAAAGCACATGCAATATTTAGAAATGTTCCTCTTTTCTGAGACAGCGAGACTTATGCTTCTATACCCCCCACATCTTTCAGGTTGTCTTGAGACAACACTTGGGGCTTTGTCATTTCCTAGGTATTTTTAGAATAAATATTTTGGTTTTTGCTGTCAATCTTCAGCTTTTTCACTTGGAATGTGATTAAGTATAACCTTAGCCTTCACTCCTGTAACCCCCTGAGCACACTGACAGGTCTTCTGAGCTTCTAGGGTTTATTTCTCATTTTGCAATAAGCAAAATTCCTGTTTGGAAACGCGTTTCGGGGCAGTGATTCATTTGAGCTAATACATTTCCAAAGTAAAGACAAACGAAGCTCTGTTATTGATTTACCAAACTGGTGCTATGAAGGCTCTGCAATGCATTTTCTTCTCACTTCTGTTTGTGTGAGGTGTAACTGAATCAGAATAATGTGAGAAAGGAAACTCATGCACTACTGTTTGAACCCATTAAAATGTGTCTTCATCAAGCCAATAAGTGAGTGGGAGAGACATTAAGAAGTAAAAGCATGGGAGGAAGGACATATGTTAAGACACATTTTGAAGAGGGATGGAGCATTGTTTAGACAGAGAGCTACAAGAAGATTGTGCCAGATGGTAAGAGCGAAAGAGGAGAAGGCTTTGGCACCAGTAGTGGTGACATTTTGGGAAAGGAAGGGACTGAACAAGACTGGTGCTACATGAGCAGATAGAGTGGGAAGGGGACTGGAGAGGGAGTGAGGATTTGTGAGATAGTCTGGAGGGAATCCAAGGCCAGTTCGAAAGCAGAGAGGTCAGTTTGTACCTGGGAGCTGAATATTTCAGGAAACACTTCTGATCTACTTATTCCCCGTGGGTGGGAATAAAATTGATAGTGTGTGTCTACTTATTCATAGGTTTGTTCAAATGAAAACATCATGGGTGGCTTCCTTTAATGCTTTCTTTCTTTTTTCTTTTTTTTTTTTTTTTTGCAATCTAAATATAGATGCATTGCATTGCTATTTGATTAAATACATTAGCTGCTTAACTCTGAAATGATCAGAAATAAGTATAATTATATCTTCAAAGCCCAACAAAACATAATTGGTGTTTTGTTTCATTACCTTCTAATAAAACCTTCTTTTCTCATTCAGTGGTTGCTTTGTGCTAATGTATTACATGAGGAGTAGGTGCAGAATTCTGAGTTTGATTTAGTCAGGGTACTCAATTTGAGTTCATGAATTATAGATCATAAATGGGAAAAGACTATTGAAATTTTGGGTTGAAGAAAAAGAAGGAAATCTTGGATTTAAAATCTAAGCAGATGACAGTAAATGGATAGCAGCAAGAAGATGGAGCATAGGAGTATCATAAAGAAAAACTAATTGGAAATGTGATCGATGCAGGGAGAAAAAAAAAGGGAACTGCAAGTGAATGATATTCAGGCAGGAAGATTTGGGTTTCTGGTCTTGATCATGTTTTCAGCAGTGTTACTCCTCTCATTTTAATTGAGCTACTCCCTTTTTAACAGGATAAGTCTGATCTGTCTCACACTATCCAATTTGTGCATGCAATCTATTTCTGTTCTTGATGAACACATTATGTAGGGGTATTTTTTTTCCCTCAACAGTAACTGGAAATATGCACATCTCATAGACTATAACCTCCTGGTTTCCTTTCATTTATCTTATTGATGGTGTAGCTGGCACCAAGGAAAAGACCTGGTTAGAAACAGCTTCCCATGGTGTGGGGTAAGGCAGCAGTTTTCAGTGAGACACGGTGCTGTTTGTTCTTGCTGGCTGAGTGATGTGATGCACTAGGTCTTCATCGGAGGAGTGCTGAATAAAAGAAGATTTATGTTTAAATCACATGCTTTAAATATTTCTGCTAAGTGCTAGTTTGCTCTTTGGTGTTTAGCCTGAAATTTAAAGCACTGAGGATTAAAAGGATTACAACATAATCTTAAATAATCCTAAGTGTCATTTACAGAGAGATGGTTGTAATAACTAAATAAAACCATGTTAAGGGATGGCAGTGTTGTCAGTCAGCAACTGGAACAGAAACAGCGCCTGTGTCACTTTGTTGTTCTCCTCTTGCCTTTTTTTGACTTAGTTTGATATTGGGTAGGTGTGTTTTGATGTGAGTTATCAAAAAAGAAAATAACTTAATGGGCTGCTTTTCAGTCAGTGTTGATATGGTGTTTGAAACACCAGTAACTAGGTTAATTTGCAGATTTTTTTTCCAATATTCCGCATTTCCTACTTTTAGTAAACTTTTCAACTGGGTCTTATTCTTCTCCCTGTTTTACTCAATCTCTAAGTCAAACAGCCTTTTAATTTGAAATTCAGCCCAGACTCCATGGAAGATGTGCTCTTGACCTCTGGATTTTTAATTCTGGGGGTTCATTAGCACAAAGTCCTGTGGTTGTACACTATTGCCTTGAAGAGGTTTTGGGAGGTTTCTCTCAGATAATTCAAAAAAGAAGAGGAAATCTAGAAGAGAGGTGAAAAGCACAAAAAAGGTCGCGAGCAGCATATTTATAAATCGATGAAGCTGCTTTGTTCTCTTAATAGCACCGTTCATTTAACTAACAGGAAATTTTTGGTTTCTTTAGTCATAATTTTACCCTGTTCACAAAGTTCACTTTTAGGAAGGTTTCATATGAGGAATTTCTGGAGTTCTGTGGCTGGGCTCTTGCCACAGATGTGGTGTGATACCGTTTTTTGTTTCAATGCACCGCAGCTGTAAGGGGTTACTCAATCCTACACAAGTAAGAGTATTTTACAAATAGAGAAAGCTGCATAAGACCTACAGTGTTCCACCAGTGAGACAGCTGAATGTACAACTGCACCTATGTGTAATATGAAAGAATTTATCTTGCAGCTGTTTCATATATAATAACATTTATGGCGTTGATCCTGGGTAACTCCCTTGTCCTTGAAGCTCTCCAGCTTTGTCCAAGCGAGTAATCTGAATGATAAGCTATTTTGTTCTACATACTACAGGATCAGGATAGTGTCTGGATGCCTCCCAGGAATGGTTTACGTCGCTGCTTTTTGCCATGGGAGGGATCATTTTTATTTCCACGGTCTCTCTAGAGTAAGCACTGAGAGCGCGACGTGGAGGGGCTTGGGTTGGGATTGGTATTTGGGTTTCTTCGTGTGTTTTTGCACATAAATGCTGCACAGAGGAGGGAAATCTAAAAAAGCCACCTTGCAGGCTTGTGGTGGTCCTTATCAGCAGCTGGAGCCTGTTCCCACCCAAAACCTATCCCGGAGTTAGTCCCATTTCCTGAGCCTTGATTTCACCTCCCAGTTATGCAGGACCCTTTGCTGGCTTTGAATCTTCTATGCATTTGATGGACCTCTTGTGATCTTAAAACACCACTTTGTCCACTTTTGGACCTCACTGCTGTGGATGAGGTTTAATTTTTATCCCAGAGACCTGAATATGTTGTTGCCTAATTAAAAGACTTGGCCACATCACAGTCATTAGGTGGTGTCAGAAAGAGGTTCTTTAAATAACTAACTTAAAATTAGGTTTTTTTTGAAAAACACAAAACCAAGAAATGGTTTTCAAAAGAAGTGTGACCAACAGTTTGAGGGTGGTGCCCCACTTTGAGCACTTGGAGTTCCAGGACAAAGGGACAATTCCAAGAAATGGTCTTCAAAAGAAGTGTGACCAACAGTTTGAGGGAGGTGGGACCCTCACTTTGAGCACCTGGACTTCCAGGACAAAGGGACATTGTTTCCCACTGCCAGAGGGCAGGTTTAGATGGGATATTGGGAAAGAATTCTTCCCTGTGAGGGTGGAGAGGTCCTGATACAGGCTGCTCAGGGAAGTTGTGGCTGCCCCATCCCTGAAAGTATCCAAGGCCAGGTTGGGTGGGGCTTGGAGTGGAAGATGTCCCTGCCCATGGAATGAGACCAGTTAAGGTCCCTTCCAATCCAAACCATTCTCTGATTTTACATAAGTACTCTTTTTATTGTTGTAAGTGGGAGATCTTGAACACAGCAATGTGGAACAGCCTCACAATTGTGGTTCTAGCTCTCTCTTCTAACTGGCTTGTAAATGACCTTACTGGCAAAGCTCCTGCCAAAATATTCAGTAGAACCAGTAATCAGTATTCAGTAATCAATGAATGCAGATAATCTTCTGACTTCTCCACATGTCTACTATTTTCTGTTGTAACCTAAATCAAACAAAACCCATGAATGATTTTTTTTTTCATGTATTCAGTTGTCCTTTTCTTAATTTCTTTCATTTTGAACATCTTGTAAGTTTTAATGTATTTTTTTGGTGATCAAAACAGAAGAGTGAGAGTACATACTGGAAGAGGAAAACCAGCTTTGATTGTGAGGAAAGTTTTGCAGGAAATAGAAAATTTCACACAATACGCATTTTAAACTTTACAAAATTAAGAAGTCACTTTGGCTTCTAAAGACTTTAATATGATATTTTAAGGTGATGATGAGGAGAGACCTTTAGATATCCTTGGTGATTTTATTTATTGTCATTTAATTTATTTTTTATCTATGGGAAAGGCAGATTTAACAGTAACCACCTGTGTTGACAGTAGCTGCTCTTGGGACCCAAGGAGGTGTTCCTGGTTAGTAAAGAGCACAACAGGCAGAAAAATCAGCTGAGAAAGGAAAAGATCCTTATCTAATTGAGAATAAGCAAGAGCCTGTAACTGGAGCACTCTGGAATATACAGTTCCACCCTTGTTTCAGAAGTATTGGGTGAGAAATGGTCAGACTTTTCTCGCCAGTGTCTCCCTCTTCACTCTGATTTTACTCATTTTAGCCCAAAGAACATATGGAAAATGAACTGGAATTCAGATTGCTCAGACTTTGGCTTCGTTTGCATAGGAAACCTTAACAAAAATGAAAAAAGCTTTTCTGTAACATATACCAAAATATTTCAATCTTTTGATATTTCAATATTCAAGCTATAATCAATTTGGAAATAGAAAAGTAATCAACAGGAGGGCACTCGACTGACAGCACTGCACATTTAAAAAGTTTGGGAAACTGAGTCTTCAATCTCTGTAATGGAATTTCAAGGAACTTCTCTATCAGTTTAACCTCTCTAACGGAATTTCAAGGATTTCAAGGAACAGCAACTTTATTCATGAAAAGAACAAACCAAGCAGTTAAGTTAGAGGTGCCACAAAATTATAGTTAATCTGTTTCTCTCCCTTGCTGAGTCTGCTTTGGGGTAAAACAAACCCTTCAGTTATGCCTTGTGTATTTTGTGGCTACAGTAGCAGAACATTAATATTTTGTTGTTATCATTATTAAAAGAAGAAAATTGAAATCCTAATTATCACTTTTTTAATGATGTGAAAAAGTTGTTGCTTTTCAGCAATAGTGAGGTCCACTCCTGATAAGCAATATTTTGTTATAGTTGGCTTCATGAAATAAGATTCAAAATTCTCAAAAAAGCTTTGGTTGATTTGAATCTAAATATAATCTTACCTAGGCAGGTACTTTTTTTTTTTTTTTTTCCTCCATTATTGTCCTGAAAAGAATTTGAGGAAAAAAAAATATCTTGAGAAGTGTAACTTCAACAACTCCTGGAGGTCTTGGAAAGGCTTGAAAACCTGGCTGGAGCAGAAGCTGCCCTTAGCAGGGTGCTGTGGTGCTGCTGTCTGTGCACTGCACATCACCTCTGTGTGGTACCCACTGCAGGCCATGGCTTCCCTAAATGCTGGAGAACTCCAAAATCCAATTGAAAAGCCTAATTTTCCATGAAACTGAGCTGATTTTAAAAACTCATGATCTGTATTCCCCCAGTCTGACATTATGTGTCTGTAGAAGTCTGTCTGCTGAAACTCATGGTTATAATAGCTCACTGTGCTTTTTAAGAGCCCTTCTTTTGGCAAATCCAAGTGCTGATACGTGAGTGCCTGTGATAGGTAGGAGTGCCTGTGTGTGCTCATACACATGTGCTTCTCAAGAAATTATCTGAATCACTTAGCCTGTGACAGCCACGCTTGCAGCTTTCACCAGTGCAGATGTTATTTGTCCATCAGAAAAGAAAATATTTATTTCAAGCCACAGGCATTTTCTGTGCTGCAGGAATAAAACATAGCAGCAGTTAATGCTTAATGTGCGTGTGACATAATTTTGTCAGGGACAGAAGCACGGCTGAGCACAAGGACCTGGACAAATCTGTGAGAGCAGAGGAAGCACCTTGTGCCTTGGAAAACGCCGACCCCACATGAGAAAGCAACCCGGGCAGCGTGACAAAAGAGCAGCTTATTTTTTCCCTTTTTTTTAAATTTTTTTTTTTTTTTGGCCGAATTCACAGAGGGTTGTGCAGTTGGGGAGGGAAGGAGGGGGCTCGAGCGATGTTATTTTGTTTTGCAGCTGAAGGAGCGAGCGGCGCTTTGCAGCTCCCGCATGCGAAATGGGGCTGCAGCCTCTGCTGCATTATTCATAAACATATTGCTGCCATCTCGTGGGCAGCGCACGGGCGGGCAGGGATGCAGGCAGGGATGCGCCAGGGGATGAGGGGAGTGGATGTGGGCAGGGGATGCAGACACTGATGGTGGGCAGGGATATGAACAGCGATGCGGGCATTGGATGTGGACAGGGAAGGTGGGCAGGGATGCAGGCAGGGAATGCACCAGGGGATGAGGGCAGGGGATGCAGGCAGGGATGTGAACAGTGGTGCTGGCAGGGAAGATGGGCAGGGCATGCAGACAGTGGAAGTGGGGAGGGATGCAAGCAATGGAAGTGGGCGGTGGATGTGGGTAGGAATGTGGACAGGGAAGGTGGGCAGGGATGTGAACAGCTATAAGGGCAGTGTATGTGGGCAATGGATGTGGGCACTGGATGCAGGTAGGGATGTGGGCAGTGATGTGGGCACTGGATGTGGGCAGTGATGTGGGCAGTGGATGCAGGCAGGGATGTGAACAGTGATGTGGGCACTGGATGCAGGCAGGGATGTGAACAGTGATGTGGGCAGTGGATGCAGGCAGGGATGTGAACAGTGATGAGGGCAGTGGATGTGAACAGGGATGCAGCCAACGGAGGCAGCCAGGGCTGCCCAGTCTCTGCCCGGTGCCACCAAGGCTCTCCTTTTCCCCATGGACACATCCTGCAGGGCACTCTGGTGACACTGAGCATTTTAAAAACATCTTTCAGCCAAAGTTGGTGCCTGGTTGAGTAACTCAGACCAGTAGCTGCTCTAGAGGAAGGTGTCCCTGCCCACAGTAGGAGGCTGGAACAGGTAACCTTTCCCTTCCAACCCAAACTATTCTGTAATTAACATTTATTTAACTGGTTTCTGAATCAACCAATATTATTATTATTATTTTTAATAATATACCCATAGACCTGTGTTCTCTAAATTATCCCTTAGGTAGTAAATTTATATTTTAAAATAGTAATTCTCTTCTGGTTGGCTGGTAGGGAAAAGGTAAATAACTTCACAAGGACTAGCTGGTTCAAGATAAAGCATGTAATGAGAATTATGGCTACAGATAGTCAGTAGGGTGAACTTGATAAAGCACCTCTGATGTGAGTGTGGCCCTTGGTGCTGTGTTTTGTGCATTTATGACCCAGGGAAAATGGTATTTTCTGGCAATCAACAGCTGAAAGAAAAATGTAAGAAATGCAAAAGAAGGCTGGATTTCTTGGTTCTTTAGTATTTTAAGGTTTAGTGCTTCTCCTAATGGAAAACAGTTAATTTAAGAGCATTATGATTTTTCATGTTTGTTTTTTTTTTTTTTTTAATTTAATGTAAGCTAATATGAGAAAAAAAATAGTATCTTGATAGGTGCCCAAACATTCCCTTAATTTATCAAACTCTTGGGGAAAGAAAAAAAGAAAAAAAAAAAAAAAAAAGAGAGAAAAACGAATCCTGAATGAACTCACTCAGAGATAATCAAATCTGACTTGTTTACATGTTTGGGGCTGGTATTTCTGTATTCAGCCACTACATTTTTTTAAATCTTGGCTAAGCCACTTGACTCCATTTTTTTGTGTTTCTCTTTAATGGCTGAGGCAGATATTTGGAATTGGCCGGGCATGGGGAGCCTTGGCTGTCCTCTCTGTGAATTTGTGTGCAGAGGGATGCCAGAGGAGAGGTTTGGGATTCACATTTTTTGTGTAGGAGTGATTTCTTTGCAGACAGGATGTTTTTTTGGATGCTTGAAGGTGTTATATGGACAATGGGAGGCAATTTAAATTCAAGGGGGGAACTGCAGGCAGTGACCTGCCCTCTCTTTTAGATACAACACCTCTGGTTTTCAGCTGAGCAGGAATTCCTAAACTGTGATTCATGGACCGCTAATGGGATGGGGAGACTTTTTTGAAATGGTAATGCAAGACCAGTGGGCCTGAGAAGACATTTAAGGTGGTTCCCAGATGAAACGAAAACCCACAAGAACGTTTTCCATCAGGGACCCTGACTTTTCAAACCTCCTCCTCAAGTTTATTGATTTTGAGGATGCGCCTGCAATTGATCCCAGTTAGAGACTATTTTTATACGGATTATGGGAGTTGTTAAAAATTTGAGATTGACTTCAAGGGCTGGATTTCTTGAATTCTGGAGTGTTGAGGTTTTTTACTGTTAGGATGTTTTATTGGAATTTTTTGTTGGTTTTGTATTTTTTTTAAATTATTTATTTTAAATTTTTATTGTTACTTTCATAACCTCTCCTCTGATTTGGGGTAAAAAAAATCCTAGGAATTTCAGCCACTACATCTGCAATTGCATCTGTAAGGCACAATGATCCAAGAAGTTTAGCAAACATTTTCTTTGGCAAACAAAGTTGCAAGGAGGGGATGTGGTTTGTTTACCATTTCATTTGGAAATAGTCTATCAAACTTAAATTATCAGACAACTTTAACACTTAAAATCCACAACACTTCAGTCACACCCCCATTTTTTTTTCCTCCTCGTAATAGTCTTGATTGCTACAAATACATTAGTATTTCAAATTTTAATCTGCTTAAAACCTGGAATGTGTTTAGCCTCCCTCAAGTCAAAGTTTGCAGGTAAATTGTCACAGATTGAGCTTTAAACTAATTTTTCTGGAGGCAAAGTGTTCATTTGTATATGCGAATATTTGCATGAGAGCACATTTTAATTTGGTAAAATGGGAGCCAATTACTGTGACTCTCTTAAGTAATAGAATAATTATTATTATTTTCTATTATTTGTACATAGTCATCACTAGGTGGAGGCATACTTTACATATTCTATTGAACGTGTCATCTGTTATGGACTGAGATGAATTGCACTGATACTGCAGAGTTAAGTGAATGATCCCATTTTTACCCTGAACTGTGGAAATAACCTGTTACCACCCATGCCCAGCTCTCAAGCAGACTAAGCAGAATTCAGTTTCGACCATTGCTGCCACTGAAAACCAATTAAAAATGGATAATTTTGAATCCCGTGCTGCCAGAAATGCCTTGAATTAATTCAGAAAAATTGTTAATGTGTGGTAAAGTTAAAAGGAGAAAACAAAGCAGGGACCATGGAGCAAGAGATTGAAAGGACAAATATTTATTTCTTTAAGTACTTCATCCTGCAGTACTTACATCAATATGCAGTGGATTGGCTGGGTTTTTACCTCTCATTTTAGTTGTGGTAGCAAAGTCCATTCCCATCCATCCATCTCTTCCTTATGGGGCTGCCTGTTACAGACTGGGCGTGTTGGATTTTGGCTGAGGGTCACAAGACTTCCTCTGTTGATGTTAATGCACCAATTTCACCCAAACTCTCCTGATTTACACTGGGGGTAGAATGTATGTTCAGGTATTAATAGTACCATGATGATTCTTTTTTCCTTCTTTCACTTTATGAGCTGATAGGGCTGGCTCTGTGTGAGCCGGTCCTTGGCTGGAGCAGCCCCAGCCCTCTCTGAGAGGCCACAAAAGGAAAATTTTGGGTGTGAATGTGGGAGTCTGAGATAAGAACTGTGTTTCTCCATACTTGGAATACTGTGTTATGACTCTGCATCTTTTAATATCCCTTGACTTTTACTGTTGGAGAAAGAAGAATGATGGTACATAGGTTATAAAGAAAAAAATACAGTTTAATCAGAAAATTTTTGGGTATAACACACATTGTCTTCTGTCAATGCTGAGAAAAGTGGGGTGAATACCTTTTCACATCTTTGCCATTTCAATATATTTCAGGGAATGGAGTCAGGATTGTTGAGAGAGCTGCTCCTGAGCTTTGCAGCTTCTCCTGCACCCTCAAACTGTCACAGTGGCCATTGCTGTGACTCCCAGCTTTGTCACCTTGGGATGCTCTGCCCCTGGTGGGCCTGAGCTCCTCCATCCCCTGGGATTGAGTCAACCAGTTCCACCCTGGGAACAGACCCTTCCATGAAGTGTAACAGACAGAGGTTTAAAAACACTGTAATACATCTGACATATGCTCCCCTTGTCATTTGTCTTTTATTTTTTTGTTTGGTTTGTCATTTGTCTTTTATTTTTTTTTCCCTTTTCCCCTGTATATTCTTTTTTTTCTTTAATTTTTTTTAAATGATTTGGAATCACACTTTTAATAATTACATTCACAATCTAAAATTAAATAAACATTGTGTTTAGTGCTCGAGGAATTGCCAACCAGCACTCAGGAAAGTATGTCCAGCAATTTATCAGCGTGTAGAAAATAATTATAGCAATATTTTGAAATGCATTGCTTGTAGTTTTGTTTTGATTTATAGAATGTAAATAATCAGTTTTGGTTCTTCTGTTTCAAATGACTTTTTTTGAAGTAAGGCTTTTGAATAAGAGTCCCTCAAACCAAGCTGTTACTCCTGGGAAATTCTGTAGTGGTATGTTACTGGCATTTGAAAAATGCACACCTTCTGAGAAAAAACAGGAAAATTCTGTCAGACAGACTGATGGGAATTCCCAAGTTTGGAAATGCAAGTTCTGTTGGAAAACAATGGCAGCACAATTCAGCTAGGGCTGCAGTTGGAGTGAAAAGGAACATGTTTTCACCATTGCATACATTTTTCTTCTTTTTCTTCTTTTTTTTTTTTTTTAGTTTTGTTTTGTTTGGATTTTTTTGTTGTCATTCTGGAAACAAATATTCTACATGATCAGTTAAAAAGTGCAAAGTAAGGAAAGAGAGAGAGTAATGTGTGTTGGAACATAACATAGGCTTTACCCATGTAGAAAAGTGTGAAGAAATATGGTAAAATTGAATGTAAACAAAGAAATGGGGAAAATGAATGTGGGAGTGAAGAACTGTGTGCAGGCAGTAGGAAGAATGTAATCCAATAGTAGAGATCAAAGGAAGGGAAGCCAATTTTTTCAAATATTCCATAATAACTTCAATGCAGCAAGGTAAAGGATCCGAACAAAGGGTCAAAACACCACAAATGGGGGAGAGGAGAAAACATTGCACGCAGCGAGGAGCGCGCAATTTATTGTCATTATTTTTGTTTAGGATCAATTATTTCCTCCCATCTCCTGGCATTTCAGGACTCTTTTATAATTACCAGCACTATTTTTCTCTCCCTCTCCTGCACACACGCTCCGTCTCGCTCCCCCTTGCAGGCAACACTTCTCCTCTCGCGCAGATTTGAGGGGGTAGGAGGATCTCAGGGGTTCTTTGCAAGATGCTCGTTTCCCATTGCAGACTGTGGCATTGCCAGGACTCTTCAGGGGACTCTCTGCCAGCTATCCTTAAAAGCTTGCAGAGGAGTGGGAGAAGATTTGCATGCTGCCCAAGCAGGGCCAGATTTGAACCCCCCTCTCTGCCGAGTAGTTTGTTACTGAGTAAATAATGACACCCAAATCTCTGCAGCTTCTGCACTGGAGTGGGTGCTGTGCTGTGCCAAGCTATTGGGGTTTGTCCCTTATTTCTTTTCTCTCCCGAGTCCTAAGATGCTCCTTTTTTATAATTCAAACAGAGATTTCTTTTCACCTGCATTCCCCCTGCTTCTAATTTTACCTTTCTCTGCTCTTGTTTTCTTTTCCTTTTCCCTTTATTTGTATTTTAATAACATATTTTGTATTTTAATAACATATTTTAAGCCATTTTTTTTCTCCTGTTCTCAATGTGATGACAGTGTATCCTGATGGAAAGATAATAATGCCCAAGGAGGTTTTCTTTTATGAATTCTGCTGGTGTTACTTTCACATGCACAAATATATCATCTTGATTTCTAGCTCTGGGTCATTTCATTGCTCTTGTATGTCTTGCTACGAGATGTTTCCTGTAATTAAAAGATTAGGTTAAATAGATTATTTGTGCTGCCCTGTCTACATAAATGTTCTGTTTCTCTGCCTCTAGATACTGGCTTTTGTGTTTTAAGGCAATGTTGTGTACATGGAGTTGCATCATGTCTCCTTTGTCTTTAAGCTGCTGATTTATTGGTAAGAGAAGCAATCAAACAAGACATTTACTGCCATAGCCTCGTAGGGTCAGTGAATTAACAGGTGCCAATAAGTTCTAAGGAAGTGTTTTAATCGTTTCTAAAGTATTTAATTAATGGACTTTCTCAGAGGCGTGGTGACAAAGCAGACATAAGGCTGATAAATATTTAATGCTTGTATCTAGGGAACTTTTTCTCCCTTTCATGTAATTTGAGGTGTTTACTAATGGAAAACAAAACCTAAATTGTTGTGTAGCATGCAATCAATGCTAAGCTGCTATTAGATTGTCCAGGGTTTGGATACCTATCAGGAATTAATCTGTATGTGCTGTGATATTCTGCATTTAGAGCCGGTTTTCTTTAGAGGGGATTCTGGAACTGGGTTACTTAGCTGGTTATCTGTGCATTAGGTATCTCTGTTAATACTTACAGGCTATTTCATGTGGCCTCTATGAGCAAAATTTATTGAATATTTAGTATGTGCTTGGCTGTTTGCTTGGGCTGTCATGGTTTCAGCAACTTCCATTCATAGGGTGGTAGAGGAAAAGAGACTCCAGGTCCCAACATCCTTGTTGCTCTAAGTGTTCAAAAAACTTTATTTAAACCATGACTCTGGAAATGCTGCAATTACGCTTAAAAGTTTGAGAATTGTTTTTACTTACAATAATCTTAGTTTTTTTTCACCTTAGAGGAACATTTTCTTGCTTGCTACTTTCCGAAGTTTTCACTCCTTTCGCTATTAAAAAGAAAAAAAAAAATCAGTTGTGTATAAGCTACATTTGATGGCATATAGTTCCTCTTGCTCTTGAATTCTCTTTGTTCTATTCCTATGAACATAAAAATCTTCTTTTTTTCCTTAATATCCCCCCTACCTTAAGGAAGAAAGTTTGTGGTACAGCAAGTGTGGCTCCGTTAATTAAAGACCCTTTCCTTGCTTTCCCTTGCTTGGTCTGAGCTTTGCGTGGCAAGCTGGAATGCAGAGCCTCTGGAAGGAATTGATTCTGTCTCTTGTTGCAGTTCAGCAGAGCTCTGATCCGAAATGCTTGAGCACACCAGGCTGCTCCAGACACCTTTGGCCATTGTTAGTGCAGCAGCAGGCTGGTTATTAGGTTGTAAGAGTTAATTTTGTCCTGTCAGGAGGGGGAAGTTGTGTTGTCCCCAGGACTGGGGACACGGCACTGACCAGCAGTGCTCTCACTGGTGACAGCAGGGTTAGGTGACAGCAGCTCAGCTCTGCTGATCATTTCTAATTATAATGGCACACTGCTGGAGAGACAAAAAAAACCACTTATGTAGTGCCCAGGTCTCTTGACTACACAGAAAATGCAACTAAGAACATTGTGATTTAGTGACAACATTGTTTTATGAATCCCTGAGCTATTAATTGGGAAAAGATGGAAAAGATGTGGTGCCTGTAGCACCTGAGGAGAGAGCAGGAAGCTCCTTAGAAGTGGCTCATCCTGAGAGAATCACAAAAGAACTTTCTGGAGGTGTCTCTTGTGCTGTCTAGAAGTTTGAACACACAGATCTATGGAAATGATGTGATGCAAAGGGCAAAATATTTATGGTGAAAAAAGAATATTCTTATCAGAATTCAGCTAATATGTACTATATACTACTTGCATGGTATATAGACCACTTTTTCCATAGTGCACTTTTTTCCTTCTCTCACTTTTTAAACCCTTATTTTTACCCACTTTTCCTCTGTGTCTCTATTAATATAATTGCTATTTGAAAACCTTTTATTTGGCGTATATGATGTGTCCATTTGTTAGGGCTAGGTTTGAAGTCATCCACATTTTCTTTCCAGCTCTGTAGCGTGTAGGGAAGGATTTGCTTATAATCAGTCAAGGCAAAATAATTGGGAATAGGAATAATAATACGCCAGTGGGGCAAAATAATTGGAAACAGGAATAATAAAGTAGCAATGGCCAATGTATTTGTCAGCTTGCCTGCAATGGTTTTGGTTTTCCACTTGACTCAGTGAATGTGTACATGGCACGTGAGGGGAAGAAGTAATCTCTGTGAGTCTGATGTATGCAAACCTGGAAATGCAGCTATCACAAATGCTGATTTGATCTGCAGATGTAATTAAAAATACACATCTGCCTCTTTGAAAATGCAGCTCCCTTCTTGGGTTCTTGGTTTTAGGCTTTCAGAGACAACTGTGCCAATCTGAGCAAGTCGAACAGTAACTTCGTTTGGACAAACTCTCACTCTGCTACTTTTTGTTCATAAATGCAGTTAACAAGTTCTTTTGTACTTCTTTGAGTGTTAATTGATGTAAACAAAGTCTGCATTTTATCTAATCCCACTGAAGCTTGTTAAAATTAGAGATGTGCCAAATTATTCCAAAGCAGGTTGTAAAGTAAGTGAACCATTAGATCCACTGGCTCACAAATGGCATAGACAATGTGTGCTCTGTTTGCTTCTTTTTCAGGGACTGTTTATGTCAGAACTTTCAAATCACAGGGTTTTTTGCATCTCTTTACATTGTGTTTAGTTAATCTGTATGGCAGAAATATAGCACAAGCAGCAGGGCTGAGCATGTCTAAAGCTATTCCTAGAAAAGTCCATATATACACTCCTAATTGAGCATACCTAGCAATCAGCTCTGCTAATTTCTATATCCAGCATTTTCTTTCTCACAGGCACGTCCATTTGTTAGCATTTTCCCTTTGCAGGACTGTGATTTGCAAAATTGGTTCTTGCCCAATGTGTTATTTCTCAGGTGGTAATCCAACACAGAGGGCTCCCTGCTAACCTCAGCTAAGCCTCCAGGGTACAGGGTGAGCATGAAGCATCATTTCTATGGAAAAATTAGTGGAATTGATACAACTGCATGGAATTGATGGCCTTTCTGCCCTTTCCTGGTCACTAGGCTGTCCTCACCAGAGGCTGTTCTCAAAATCTGGTTGTTCAGGGTTGCTGTGATTCTGCTCTTCTCCACACCTTCATCTGCTCCTTTGCCTTTTGGAAAATTATTCTTTTCCATCTCCTGCCTCCTCTCCAGGGCTCATGGTCTCTGATATGCTGGGCTTGTACAGGTCAATGCCCAGAGCTGCTGTGCCTGCACTATGAACACAAAAGTCTACGCTCCTGCTTCAGTCCTCATCCCTTCCTCACTCAATACCATCTGGGTTCTCTCAAGTCTTCTGACACTTAACCATGAAGACAAGTTCAACATCTCCTCTAAGTCTTTTAAAGCTGGGTGTGATGCCTCCCCACTTAGACTTTCACTGCAGGGTCCTACTGAGAGAGGTGATGGGTTTGTTCCATACATAATGTAAGGTGTGTGACTGGGGCCTGGTGTTAATAGGAGTAATAAAACCTTATAAAATAGCAAAAAAGTACCTCTGACTGGTTTTCAAGCTTTGTTTCAAGCTGTAAATGATCACCAGGGATCGGTATCCTCCAACTGCATGTTTTGCAGCACCTCATGGCAATTATTCCTACCAGAAGTTTGATTCTTGACTGCTCAATTGAGATATTGTGTTTATGCAGCAGGAACATTCACTGCTGCCCTCAAGGTGAAGGAGAGCAAATCTATAGAGAAAGTGGCTACTGCTGGGATTTTTCTTGACTTTGGGAACTGGCTAGAAGAGCTGATGTGCCCAATTATGAACCAGATCCATAAACACCCTTACTGACCTGGTTAGCAGTGTTTTTATTTTTGCTTAATCACCAGCGCTTTTTTCCAAACGAAAATATCTTGTGGACAATTCTCCTCTCAGGTAAAACTGGGATAATCTGGTGAAGCACGTTAGAAAAGACAGATCTCAAAGATCAGTATATATAGATGTTAACTTTCATGATTCTCTGTTTTTTTCTAGCTGCCAGAACCATAGTATCTAATCTTTCTAGCAAACAGGTGGCTCTTGCAGCATGCTTTACAATCAGTCAGACTTTGCCTCAGCCTAATTTGCTTAATCATATTAATTAATTACTTTTGTAAATGTCAGAAAAGTTCAGCAGACATTTTACTTTTTAAAAAGATTTTTGAAGATCTTTCTAGTAAATATGTAACTTTGAAATATCTGCAGTATTTTTACTGAAATTGCATAGTTACTCAGATAATTCATTTCAAGTAAACTATTCAACTTTTTTTTTCTCAGTCTTTTCACTTAGCAAATTGACTTAGATTTCTATGAATTTATTTCCTATTTTATCTCAGTTTAATTAGGTGATGCCAATCAATTTCATCCTGTGATCTGTTCTGCTAGTTACAGTGTGGCATTTTTCCATTTAATGTACCCTCTGATTGGAGAACAAAGTATTAGCGGTAGGTAAGCACTATGGACTAGAAATTATTCGGGTTTTTCCCAAATGCCTTTTATTTATGTACACCAAGATTTGTTTGCTGAGGAGTGAGGGATTTTTTTTTTGAAGTACTGGAAACTCCAGAAGTCAACTTTAAAGTAGGAGATGAAAGGGTAACATGCCTCCTAAAGGTGGAGCTCAGAGAGGTGTTGCAAGCCACCCATCTTGCCCAGGGCTATTTGTTAACCAAAATGATCACACTATAGTCTTCATTTAATATAAATGACAGTTTGAGAACATTTACAGAATGATGCTTGATAGTTTTGTGCCGGTTTTTTTGTTTGTTTTTTTTTTTTTTTCCTCCTTTTTCCTTTTGGGCTGTACCAGTGGTGGGTGTTATGTGGTTATTTAGCAAGGCTCAGAACAGAGGTCAAGGCATAGGTGATGCTCTGAGTGACAGGTCTGAGAACCAAAATATTGAGACTTTATAGAACTCTGCAGTCACTGAATCGTAGCAGGCTTAGGTGAAATGAAGGAAAACAAATGCTGCTACCTCAGGAAGCCTTGGGGGAATCACTTAAAATAAAGCCTAATTGACTAACAAATCTACAAATGGTGCTTTTCCTTACATCTGACCGTGTAGTACGCTTCTCATGATTTCTTTGTGCTAACACATTTTCTGGCTAATGGCATCTGATGCACACAGTCCCCGCTGCCAGTCAGGGTGCAGGAGATGTGCTCCAGATGTGCAGTGTGGGATCACTGTCCTGCAGCAAAAAGTCCTTCTGTTCCCATCTGTAACAGTATTTAACTTTGAGCAGGGCAGTGATGGTTACAAAGAGTCTGTAAATCCTCTTTTCTTTGGTGCCTATGAAAGCCAGAGGTTTTTATGTTAAAAATAAGTAAACCTGAGAATCTTAAAAAAACTCCAACTTTCTGCCATGTGGTATCTTCAGGTTAGTCATCATCTCTTAACTCAAGGTCAAGCCAACAAAAGCATTTGGTTTGTTCCTGCACCATGGGTGCTTCCAGCTTAGAACCCATCTTAAATTGTAAACTTTTGGGATTTCATGATTGTGCTGTTATACTATTAATGCTGCTCAAGCTTCTTGTTTGGATAGGAGCTGCTAATTTCCCAGCTATGCATGAGGGTAGCAGACACTGTATAGAGCAAAAGGAAGCTGAACACGAGCACGAGGAGTTGTTTTAATTGTCTAGGAATTTGTCTCTCATTCTGAGATGGCTGTGTGTGGTATTTTTTTTTTTTAATGAAACAAAATGAAGGTTGCACCACAACTTGGCCTTGTTGACTTTAAAGTGCACGAAATCTCACCAGCCCTTCAGTGAGCGTGGGGTACGTTTAAGCAGAAGAAGGCAGATTTTGTGTGGATCTGGACCAATTGATGTTTTTTTGGCAGAAACAATAGAAAACACATTACACTGTGTTTTTATGTTTGTTTCCTCACACTGTGTGGTTTTGTCTGGTTTCTCTGCAAGCAAGGTTCAAGCTGGCGAGCCACACAGTTTCCTTTTGATTTCTTTGTTGTTCGTTTATTGGAATTTGAGATTGGAAGCAGATACAGTGGATGCAAACCCGAGCGAGCCAAAATGTTTTCAGTCTGCCTGTGCAGCCCTGCCTGAAAGCTCAAGTCATTGAATTTTATACAGCAACGATATTAAGCTAATTCTTCCAACTCTTCTGGAATGTATATTTCCATTAGGATGGATGTATTCACATAAACTAGTTATTTTAATATTCTTCTGAACTGGAATGCAATTACTCACTCAAATTAGCCTTTCAAAATATTGACTAAAGGGGTTATGACATTCTGATCCTTCGTGAGGCTATGGTCAAAAATTCAAAGTTTGTCAAGATTCAAGATGCAGGCACATGAAATGGAGTATAAACGCAGGTTATGTATACTCCATCTGCAGCAATAATATTTTAAAAACTTAATCAGTATAATACTGCTTGACAGAATAGCACAAGATAAACTAATATTTTCAGTTCAATTGCATAAGGGCAGTTTAAAAATAGGCCTTACCATTTGATCATGCATTATTTTCCCTATGAAAGAACATGTGGAAACAGTAAGAAATGATAATCCAACATAAAATATACAAATGTACAAATTTTATCCAAATGCTCCAGACAAGCCAATATGGCAACCAGTGTTACATACTCTGCTTCTCGCTAGCATGCTTTCAGCATAAGTTCTTAAGGATTTTTTTTTTAAATGTTTAAATATATTTGATATATATTTAATCCACATTCGAGTCCAGACAAAGCACTGGGGCACCAGTGCCTTCACATCTGAAGCTCTTCTTTAGCATCTGGCTCCCACCTGCCCACTTAACATAATTACTCAACATCAAACACTGTTTTGCTCATCTCCAGACTTCAAAGCCTCAAAGGAAAGGCCTTGTGCTTCTCTAAGACCCTGCCATGGCCATCACTGGCACTGGTGGTGGCACTGGCACCATCACCCACATGGTGCAGGAGGGTGAGGGGGAGTGCTGAGACTCAATCCTTTCCCCCCCATGTACACGTAGTGGCAAGTTCAGGGTATTTTTCCTGGTTTATTTCCTTCAAGAGGATAAAAAAGGCCCTTGTCATAGGTAAGAAGACCAGAGTGCTTGTTCTGGTGTCTGTCCCACTTTGTGCACTTATTCCACCTCCTTGTCCAGGCCACTTGCTGTGAACAAAGGTACTGAGCCTTACCATTTGTTGGAGTAACACTAAGATGTCCTTCCTTCTGGCTTGAGACAGCTTTGCTATTCTCCTCCCCTGGGTTTGAGTTGTGTTAAGGAGCTGTCTGGTTCAGTCAGGCTCATCCATCTCCAGGTTGTTGTGACATGGAGCTGCTCTCACTTGTGTCTCCACTGCATATTCACCATTTCCAGTGGAATGCCCTTCCTCAGCTTCACAGGAGCTGGGGAACACTCCTAGAAATGTGCAGGTGGTCAGAGGATAAAGAGAAGTTTCTGTGGCCATTCTCTCTGAAGTGTATTTGCTCACATCACAGCCCTCCTCGGCACAGAATTCCTGAGCTTGAGCTCTCAAAGCTCCTTCCCGGGTGACACAAAAGCTGTGGGCACACCTGGCACACCTGCTGTGAGAACTGAGAATTAAAAACCTTCTGAATTAAAAATCTGGCTTTCAGAAACCAGACCCAGGCTGTGAACATATGCAGAGTAAACAGGTCTCAGAGAACAGAAGCCGCAGGTAAATCATCTGGTTTGTGTTTTTTCTAGATATACGATGCCATGGAGGTGTTACTCTTTCTTATTTTTGTAGCTTTCCTTAAACTCATGGTGATTTAGAGAGGTTTAGATGTTGTTTTGTAATGCAAAATGTGTAATCCTCAAAAAATGTGGAAAGCAAAACTTTCCTAAAAAATGTTATACTTTCCTTTCCTGCATAGATTAATGTGTCAGGCAAATGATAAATATCAACAGTGTTTTCAGAGCAAAAAATACTTTAGATAAAGGGCAGAAACAAAGAAAATGTGTGTTGGGTGCGTTAGAATGGGAGTGAATTAAGAGTCTTTGATAGCAGTTATTCTGCTAGTCCAAATAATGACTAATTACCACGGCAATCCTTATGTTCTGTGCCATACGGACCCCACCATTCCCACTCAAAAACACTAATGGCAAATATACATTGCAAACAGATGCCATGTGCACATATCATCTGAAAAGGCTTTTAGGAAAACAAGATTGCTGGTCTTTGGATAGAAGCAGAGCAGTTGCGCTGCAGGATGGCAGAGCACCAGTGATTCCCATCCCACAAGAGGCTCCCCATCTGTGCCACCACTGCAGGAGGATTGGGCATGGAGTGAGGGAGAAAAGCCTGGCTCAGGTTTGGACACAAATTGCCCTCTCCAGGTACAGCTTTTCTGTGCCACGAGCACACCTGGCTCATGGAATGTTACATCTGAGCAGACTGAGATGCTTCTTGTTAGGTCCAAGCCTGTGTTGGTCAGCTGGTGGGGAACAGCTTTGTAAACCAGGCTGGATAGTTTGGGGTCTCTCTCTGAGGTGTTGTCTGGAGAAATGGTGTTCAAGGTCTTTCCAACCCCAGAAATTAATTTCCCTCTGCCTGTTTCAAGGTAACTTCAGCTCGGTGTGTTGCTGGCTGGACCATGGATGTCCCTGACATCTCAGATCACCTTCGGGGAGCTCTGAATTAACAAATAAAAATTGCAGATTTGTAGTCCAGGGCTTGATGCAGGTGCCCTGGGAATAGGGAGGAGGAGGAGAGGCTGTGAATTGCCACAACTGGTACCCTGGTACAGCCCTGGGATGCGCAGGTGCTCTGTGGATCAGAACTCCTGCTGGGCTGCAGCTGCTCCTGTAATCCCACCCTTCTGTCATTCCTGCAGAGGCTCAATGCAGAGCTTTGGCTCTATAATGAAGCAGCTTTGGAGGGGAAATAGGCCTGTGGGCAACATATTTTGAAGTGCAAAGGGCCATTATTTTCAGTAATTTGAAAATATGGAGTTACATTTTGGAAAGCAAGGGGCATCCATACTTTTTAAAATCCTTTGCTAGGAAAGGAAAGGAGAAAGGAAAGAAAGAGAAAGGAGATAAAAAAAGGGGAAAAAGAATACTTCGGCCCACAAATGATTGCTCTGGATTTTATTACTGCATTCTGTGTTTAACCATCATGAAACCTTGCACAAAATGAATACAAATGTCTCTTTAGTCCTGATCCCAGAGACGAGGGGGCTTGGTCCACAGAGAGTTCATAAGAGCTGAGCGTACTGAGGAGCTGCCAGCCTGCACATCCTGTCCCATGGCACAGCTCAGCCAGGGGGTGCCAGGATCCCGGGATCCTGCGGGCACAGCTGTGCCAGGAGAAGTTGAGGGACGAGTTTGTGTCTGCTCGGCAGCCGTGGCCAGTGGCACAGCTCTGCCACTTGACACATCATGAGACAAACGTGTCAGGAGAGAATTGATACGCTTGAAAATCAATCTGGGAGCAGCTTTCGGCATTAGCAAAGTTTCTTTCTGATATTTCTGCCATTTTGTCGCTGTGTTGTGGTGTTAGAAGGCTTGAGTTATTCTCTTTTATAGGCATCCAATTCTAAAAAAAATCCTTAATAATATGAAACTGTGTATCTCGTAAATGCTGATGAAAACAACTTCTAATACTTTTCCAGATAATTCTTACTGCCTGCTAGTGTGTTGATGCAGCCACTGCAGTGTCATGTATAACCCTGAATCCATGGCAATTCCTGAAGCATCATGAGATCTTGATTAATGAAACATGGTTAATAACTCAGCAGCCTTGATGGAGTAAACATCTAAAAAAAAAGGTGTATTTTCCTTAAAATATGAAATTTTCAAAGCACTGAAGGGAAAAGGCCTATTGTGACCTTGTAATTGCATGAACTGATGTCTTTAGGATATGAAAATATTTTAAAATCTGATCTCAGAATTCCTCCAGCTACCTGCCCGTCTGTCCTGCATATTAGTCCTACGTTTTTATTGCTCTTCTGCTTGCCCCTTCAGAATCATGCTTATGTTACACATTCCTCTAGACAGTCTTTCACACTTCATAAGGCTCTGAACTATCATTAATTAGGAGGCATTTCCTCCTGAAAGTCCCCTACGTCTCTCTGATGGTGCATGAAGAGAGAGATATATCCTGACCAAAATGAATAGTTTCTCCCTGTTGGTCATTATCCCTGTGGGACAGAAATCTGTCCTGGTGTTACTGACCCTGGGCACATAGAGTGAGCTTACAGAAAATGTTTGTCCAGAGGTACAGAGGTGTTCATTTTTTGTATGAGTTTGCATATGGAATATCTGTGCTCACTCAAGCCCTGCCCATAGTACTTACAGCTGCAATAATCTCTCCAATTATTTTTTTCAGCAAATCCCACTATTTGTATTTCAAGTTTAGCGTTAGTCCTACGTTTTTATTGCTCTTCTGCTTGCCCCTTCAGAATCATGCTTATGTTACACATTCCTCTAGACAGTCTTTCACACTTCATAAGGCTCTGAACTATCATTAATTAGGAGGCATTTCCTCCTGAAAGTCCCCTACGTCTCTCTGATGGTGCATGAAGAGAGAGATATATCCTGACCAAAATGAATAGTTTCTCCCTGTTGGTCATTATCCCTGTGGGACAGAAATCTGTCCTGGTGTCACTGACCCTGGGCACATAGAGTGAGCTTACAGAAAATGTTTGTCCAGAGGTACAGAGGTGTTCATTTTTTGTATGAGTTTGCATATGGAATATCTGTGCTCACTCAAGCCCTGCCCATAGTACTTACAGCTGCAATAATCTCTCCAATTATTTTTTTCAGCAAATCCCATTATTTGTATTTCAAGTTTAGCCTTTTTTTTTTTTTTTTATAAAAGGCACAACAGTGAATATGGCATGTTATTATTTTCAATGCATTCAGTGCTTAAGCTGCATTCTTTTTTTCTTTTTTCTTTTTTTTTTTTTTTCCTGGATTAACTTCTGTGTGAAAACAGTGCTGGATAATTTACATTATTAAGACTTTTTTTTTAATGCTTCTCTGTATGGGGGAAAATCACCTGGCCTCATCACTTTATGCATAGGCTAAAACCCAGTGTGGAAAGCTCAGAGTTCCTTTTGTAAAGCTCAAAGACATTAATCTATGTTATGTGTATTCGGATACTTGGGAATCTTTTCTATCTCTCCCCCAGGGCCTTACAGGTCATTTTCCATGTATATCTTAGTGGGACTGTTCAGCACCGTGTCCATTCCATCTACCTCCAACTTCACCTGAAGGGCAAAATCCTTAAGATCTTGACACAATACTGATAAATACATGGAATTATTAAAGTTGCCATCTCAGCAGAATAGGATTGCTGCCGCCTTTGTTCTCGGGGGAATACATATTTCACCCAGTAGCAAGACACCCAACTGCTGCAACAATCAAAACTCTCTGAAATGCCTTTAAGCTAATCATCTTTGAACATAAGCCTTTGTTGTTAAATCAGGGACCTTCTAGATGCAAGGCAGAGAAACCTTTTTTGTTTTTTCTCCACCTTGCACAAAACAGCTTTAAGCCTGTCACCGCTGACAGTAAGGTTCAGTGATCTGTCAACATTCACCCCTGATAAAGACAGTGAGAGAAATCCGTGGCTCTGGAGAGTTCAGTAGAGACCAAACAGTATGTTTGCAAAAGAGCATTTTTATATGTTTTCTTGTGACAGCACTAGTTTAACAGAAAATAGTTGGAGTGTGCCAAAAAAAAAAAAAAAAAAAAACGGTAAAAGAGAAAGAAAAGGAAAAAAAAAAAAAAAAAAAAAAAAAAAAAAAAAAAAAAGAAAGTTAGGCATATATTGGGCAGGAACAATCATGGTACCAAGGCTGGGAGGAATTCACAATCCATACAGAAGTGAAAGATTCTCCCCTGGATTGTGGGATTATGATTGAGTTGTGGAAACTCCAATTTAAACCAGAACCACCTTTGCTTTGCTCTCTTCATAAGGGTGCAATGCAGGCCAGCTGGCTGTACCTTGGCAGTTTGGCACCAGTCCTCTGAAGTAGGGCAGTTTCCTCTTCTTAATGACAGGTGGACTGGACCACTCCTTAGTGACAGTATCTGAACTCCTCAGAGCAGAATATTTACAATGATTAACAGAGTCTGTCATTCCACTTGCAAAGCTATTGATGATAGGTTTATCACTCCTCAAACATGTCTTTAGGTTGGAGAATTTTTAGCCACTTGTGGTTTTACAACTTTCCCAACCTTTGACCATGCTATGCTTAAGCAATTCAATAAAAATTACTGTTTCAGCAACACCTGAAGATAGGAAGTAGGGAATAACCAGTGTGCTTTCAATACCTTAGTGGCCAATAATAGAATAAAAAACTTCAATCTGCGCACAGTGTGAACTTAAAATGCTCTTGAAGTGGCCTTATTAAAAAAAAAAAAAAAAAAAAAAAAAAGGGTAAAAGAGAAAGAAAAGAAAAAAAAATAGAAAAAAAGACAGAAGTAGTAAGTTAGGCTAGCATGACATGATGGATCTGGGCTATGACAAACAGAATTGGAAAAAAACTTCCCTGGGGACCAACTATAGCAGGTTTGCTGAATTGTATTTCTTGATTTCTTACTGTGCAACAGTGCTTTTTAGTGTTAGATTGACTAGGCTTCAGAATATTTTTAAAATTGTACAAATCAAAATCCATGTAGCTTAAAAATGAAAGATGTAAAAGGTTTAGGAGTTTGATGTATTGAAAGGCATTCTGTATTCCCTCATGTGAGTATTAAATGTACACTTTGTCTGTTTGATGAATTTTAAATCTTTGTGGATTGCAACAAGCACCGCAGCAGTTTAGGGGGTATAAACCTTGTCTGAAGGAAAATGTAAAGGATGTACAGTGGTGAGGCTTCAAACTAAGCTATTCTTCAGTTTCCCTGGTTTTCCTAGGTGCTGCAATCCAATTTATAGTGAGCTAAGTAAGAGCACTTGGGTAAAAAATTCTTGAAATATTCTTCTTGGAACCAGCTAACCCTGACTACATTAAATGCAGGGAGTTTTCATCTTGTTTTAATTTTAGTGCAATATGAAAAAAACAAGGAGATATTTATGATGAAAGGACAGGCTGAAGGGATCAGAATATTTTGGAATAATAAATGCCTTTATTCAAACCGACTGTCATGTCAAACAAGGGTCTTGCTTGGTGACAAGCAAAGTGAGGACAAAAGGCTTTAGGGGCTTGAAAAATGACATTAGATGACATTGATCTCAAAACCTCTGGTTTCTAGGTACATCAACAGAGAGCTGGCACAGCAGGCCAGCAACACAAGGCGTGTTTTACTGGGTCCTGTCATCTCTCTCAATTCAATTCTGCCTCCTGGTGATGGAAATATCTCCGTCCACCACGGCAGCATTTTCATAACACACTTAAAAAGTACTCATGAAAAAACCAAAACATTAAGACATGAAATGATAGTTATGAAATCTAAACAAAATATCATACCTGTGCTTTAACTAGGATGGATTTGGATGTGTGTTTTGTATGTATTTCAACTACAATAGAAAAGGTGGAATTGTTTGGGAGGGACAGCTGGATTGGTAGGAACAGAGGGTGAGGGTAAAGTAAGGAAGATCAGCCCAAGCCTTTCTGTGACTTCGTTTTTTTTTTCAAATCAAAATAAATTAGTTTCCATTTCCTTGCTCCTCTTCAAAAGTTACCCATCCTTTCTGCTCCAATATTTAAATGTTTACCCCTGCTTGAGGTTCTGTTATTAAATTTTGAGCTTTGGGGATTTTGAAAAAGAGCGGTCATGACTGAAAAAGAGCTCTTTTTGAACCCATGACTTCAGTTTTCTGACAACAATTTTGTCATCACGTGGGAATCTATGTGCATGGGAATGGTAGGTGCAAGGCTGAGACTGGACAGATATCAAGTGATGAATGTGTACCTGTCACTGTGAACATTAATTGATTATTCTTCAGAGCAATATCCAGAGAGGCTTCACTACATTTTTTTTTCCAGTTGGGGAAATCAAAGATGTAAATAGAAAGTAAAAAATCAGGTAAAAAGATAAAGTTACTGTTCCTACATCCAAGGCCATGCAGCCCCTAGGAGGCAATGGGGTTTGTGCCTGCAGCTGATGGGGCTGCTTTAGTTCAACATCTAATAAGGCATGAAAAAAATAGATAAATACACCAGCAACAGTTTTTAAGGGACATAAAAAGTCATCTCCTTTCCATGACCTTCCAGCCTGTATCATCAAAGGTCACCTGTGAGACTCGAAGCAAATTCTGGACTCTGTGAGGGGGATAGTGGTGCTGTTGCCAATTGCTTTGACTCGCATTATCAGCCATGGTACTGCCAATCACTCTGCTGATGCCTGTCAGGTTTCCACTGCTGCCAAGCAGAATGTAAAATTGACAGGGAATATTACAGTGCTCGTCAAAAACTGTGAGATACCTCTGCCTTGGGGAGAGCAGGCACCTGTGGTTGCAGATAAGGATCAAGGCTCGGGAACACTTCGTTGCTCCCTTTACATTTTTTGAAACTTAATAATTTTAGAAGTGAAGTGCACAGTTCGCCCATATTGAGATTCTGATTATGAAATTGATATTTCCACAGATTGAGCTAACATCCAATATGCTTTTCAATGCAAGCCTTAAGCAGAGATGTGAAATAAAATCAAAATGGGATTAAATTTTTGACAGTGGGAACAATACTTGTTAATTCTGTAGTCTAAAGTTTTGAGTGGCTGATCAGTATCTTTTTATAATATGTACTGTGGTCAGTTCCAAAAATCTGTCTACATGTTTCTTTTCTATTTGACATGGTTTCTCCAATTTCAAGAAGTTCTCTTCTACCTATTGCTGTATTCTTGGGTCTTACTGCAGAAACCCAGGGTTTTCATTTGTACAGCCATCTAAAATGTGGTTCATTAATCATCTGTAAAGTGTAGGGTTTCACAAAAACTACAGCCAGCTGGACTTCTGGGTTTCCAACAGGACAATGACATGCCAGGAATGCTTTACCATTACAACCTGACACTAGGTTTTCTGCTGAACAGAGAAGACTCATGAATACATTCAAGAGAAGTCAATAGCTTGTGCAGCTATCGGGAATTATTTAATTAAATCTGGAAGCTTTTGAGGAAGCCATAAAGATGAGGTTAATATGTCAGACTAATAAATTCTATATAATTAAGCTCCCCAAATATAGAAATTTCAGCGTATGATGCTAAACATATCACAGTAGGGACATCAATTTATTTAATCTTAACATTGTTGCATTGTCTCCATGAACTTCCATTGGTGTCACAATAAGATTATTATGACAGCACCATTAAGCCCCATTCAAGTGAATGGGGAATTAGTGTCACGATGGAAACAGCTGCAGCTAAGAGCTGCTGTCTATGATCAGCAGCTAATTTCAAAAAGTCAGATATTTTGCTATTACAACAATTGTATTTTTTCTTTAAATATATATATATATATATATATATATATATATAGCACAAGGAAGAAACCTGGGTGTTCAAGGCATGTGAACTGTGTGGCTATTTAATTTAATCCACAAAATCTTCACTATTCCAGCTCTATTTGTATATTTTTCCTGATATGTTAAGTCTTGACTGAACAGACATATTGCTAGATTTTAGGACTGTCAGTCAATAACTTGTATGTTGTCAAGAGTCTCTGCTTAGTCCTTTGTCCACCTTCCTCTTCCCAGAGGATGGAGAGCAAAAGACTTCTTGTCAATCACAGCAGATGCACCAGGGCAGGATGGGGATCATACCAGCGACAAGAAGAAGTGAATTTAATGACTTAGAGCACTCTGAGCTCTTTCTTTTTTACCTGTCCACCTTATGCCACCTCAGACTCCATTTGCCTTTCCATGCTGGTGTTGAGAGAACACTTCCACAAAAAGCTCCCATCTCCTAGCATCACATATCACAACTTTTCTTAAATTCTCATGGATTCAATAGCAACTTTAGGATCTGAAACTCTTTAAGCAGGTTTTCACTCACATATTAAACACTGAGATCTCTGCAAGTTTGCAAAGAAATATATTTAGATTTGTGGTGATATGCTTCACATATATTCTGCTGTTTAATAGAAAATGAAAATATTTTATTGATAATGCCAAAAAGAAAGTTGAGAGCTCTTTATGCAAAGATGCATGTATGAAGCGTGTCTGTCCATATCTAAAAGATAATTCTCCATGCTTTCCAGGGCAGATTTAGTTAAGTCTGTATGTTTCAGGACCAAAGTAAAAATCTTGAGATATTTAATATTTTTTAAGCTCTAGGCTGAGGGTGTTGCAGAGTGGTTGTTTGGAAATCCATGTTGGTGTATGTTCAATATTATAAGTAGCTATTTGAGTGACATCACAGTCTTATGGATTTTTAGTGGTGTTTAAACAGAATAATTGTTTTTCTTCATCATGAAAGCTTCAACTTTTAATTTAAGTAGTTGGAAATACTTGCTACCTGTGTGCCAGTTCCCATTCTGTCCTGAAGAATTCAGGGATTACAGCAGTAATACACATTTTCATGGTAAAACCTTTTTCTCCTCGTGCAAGGGGTTTGCCCTGTCAGTCATCACCTATGTAAATCCTTTCTCACACATCCAACTCGCTGCAGTGCTGCATCCTGCACTTCAAATAGTTCAGATTGCTGAAACTTGGGAGGTCAGTTCAATCATTCCTGTTGTGCTCCTAGGAGAAAACCAGTAACGTGAGACTTCCAGTCCTATCCCGGGGCCTTGGGGAACAACGGCTCCTCTGTGCCAATGGAAAGTAAGCACCTGTTGTAAACAAATTAAATGCTGTTTTTAAAAAACACAAATATTAATACCTGCCAAAATTGTGCCAATCAAAGGGAACCAGTTGGTGGCAGAAAGTACAATAGAGGATATGTTCTGAGTAGGTATGCTGTGTATCTCTGGTGCAAGCATTCTTTGATGAAAAGGCAGCTTGTTCGGGACACCTAGATTGAATTTCTTGTAGGGCAGCTGCTTTGGAGGATATAAGATATTTCTCTCAGCCACCTGTTTCCTTTTATTGTGTTAGCATTTGAGTTTGTGGGGACAGCCCATGTGAGGAGATAAGGCAGAGCTGCTGTATTTTGTTTAGAAGGGCATACTTGTTCATGCTTTTCAGTATTAGTGGAAGGAGTTCAGCAGGGCAGCCCCGTGCGAGCTGAATGTAAAAGCTTCTTTTGTTCCAAGTTTCAGTTATTTGTGGGTATGTGTCCTTGCTTTGACATTGGAAAAGAGTTAAAATAATAGTATCTTTGCAAACAGTTGCACAACAGAAGGTGGGGTGGGGAAATCTAGGCTTTACAGTAGAGGAGTATCCACCGATGGTCTTCAGCCCAGCACGGCCTCTTGCTTATGTGTTGTGTGGCACTTTATACCAAAACTGATTATTTCTCTTATTATATTTTACATTTCATATATTTTGATAGATACTGTGAGGGTGGTGAGGTCCTGGCACAGGGTGCCCAGAGAAGCTGTGGCTGCCTCTGGATCCCTGGAAGTGTCCAAGGCCAGGTTGTAGCAACCTGGGATCGTGGAAGGTGTCCCTGCCCATGGCAGGGGGTGGGACTGGATAATCCCTCAGTTCCCTTCCAATCTAAACTATTTTATGATTCTATGACAGTTTTCCCCTCAGGCTCCCTTGGTGAATCCTCATTTCAGGTGTGTTGTAAGAGCAGAACAAGTGCTCAGTGTGAGGGCTGGGGTTGGGTCAGCGTGTCCGTGGCCGTGACAAAGGAGCTCAAAATTCTGCACAAACGCCTGTGTAGCTGCAAATAGAAATTCTTCTTTTTCTGATAACTTGAGTGTTTGACAATTGTCCCCCGAATTTTAGACAGAGAGGTAGTTAAACCATATTTCCTTCTTTGTAGGAATATTAGAATACATTACTGAAGTGTTCTGAGGCAAGAGAATTGCTGAGAGTAAAATAACATTCAAACTCCAGTGAAAATAGTCCTGCTGTGTTCATCACAAATTCACTATACAGGGAGAAGATTAAATGTTAACTATTTAAGTGGTGCTTAGATTAATTTTCCAAAACAACAACAAAAAGACCCACCATGACAGTTGGGCATTGAAAAATAAGAATGTTGCAACATGATTGCAGTTACTTTTATAAGGTTACCTGATCCTGCCATGTGATCCACAGTGATGTCTTCTGACTGAATTAATGCTCATTACCTTAAAAAAAATATAATCCCCCCAAATAAACAACCAAAACAAAGAATAATTTATTTTCTCAAACTATTTTTAATGCTTTAAAAATCTCAAAGCCTTTCTCTCTACTGCTTTTGATTCTTGATAAAATCATGCAAACACAGCCAGTTTGATGCTATTTTTTTGTTTACAGTATTGCTGTGTTGTTTTGGTTAACAGAATGAAAAACAGCACAGTTAGACTACAAGTAAAAATGTTTTATTCTTAGTTTGTTTCATCAATAAAAGCTGACATTTTTGCAAGAAAGATGTTATACTATTGGAATTAACTCTTAGTCAATTGTAAATAATTGTATTATATTGGTATGTTATCATGAAGATTAGAAATCATTTCCTACAGAATCATGTTCCTGCTTTCTCAGCACTGTTTCAATTGAAAGGAATTTGAATGAAGTGCATCTCATTACTAACATAAAGTAGATGGAGCTTGAATAATTTTTATATTTATTTTCCATAGATAGCTATTACGTTTCTTATCCTATCCATCCAAATTTTATAAAATAAATTGTTTTAATCTGTTTTTTGGAGAGAAGCAATGAATTTGTTTTTGCAGAAGTAATACATCTGAATATATTGTAATATGCATAAAAATCTGTTAACACAGTTATTTATACAAAAAGTGTAGCTGCCTTACCTTTGATTTAATTTACATACTTTATTTGCCTTCTGACAAGTTCTTCCCTTGCCTTTTTTTATTTATGTGCCAAAAATATGTCTTTTCAGATAAGTCAACTAAAACTTTAATGTATTGTATATTTTAAAACTACATAAAATGTTTTATGCATTCGCTAGTTTTTTTCCCACAAGCATTTGTTAAAGGTGATGCTATATCAAGATTAGACATGTTTTACCACTGATAACAGTATAATGACATTGTATTTCTTAAATATTATGAGCAAATAGATGTGTTCTATTTTAAAGCCGAAGCTGACATTTAGGTTGAATTATCAAGCATAAAAAAAAAAAAATAAAAGAAAGAAGGAGAAAAAAAAATCTTTATTACATGAAGGTCAAAACTCTGGCAGCCTTTTTTTTTTTTTTTTTTTTAAATATAAGAATTCAGGCCCACACCCTGAGAAAGAATTTGATGCATTTACTTTAAGTATGTGAAAGATGTGAGCAACATAATTATTTTTCCATTCAAATGTGGAAAACAATAAAAGTTTCCCATATGTAGTTCATAGGCTGTAACTCACATCACTCAGCACTAAAGCAATAAGCAATAGAGTGTTGATACAAAGAGCTCCAGCTCTGGAAATATCAGCTTAACCCTTGCTGGTCTTTCCCTGCACTTTGCTACTGTAAACATGGTTTGAATTTACATAAGCCACCATTCATATTCTTGTGAGTTCATAATATAAATAATGCAGAAAATCTCATTCACTTCCCTAAATTATGCTAGTCATTACAGATGATTCATGTAAGTATTAATCTCTTGGATGTGGCAGAAAACTAGGGAGGAGAAACTACCTATCATATCATTTGCAGTTAAGAACCTGCTGCGTATCTCTGAGCTTTGCTGGAAATGCTTTGCAGTAATTGGGTGTGCATCTTTCCACTCTCCTGCAATCCAAGTGGCAATACGGGAAATCTCTGTGATTTCCTCCTGCTAGAAAATACAGTTTGTGGAAAGATGCTGAAGTAACAACAAGCCTGGGGGCAGGGTGCTGTCCTGCATGCAAGTTTGAGGAAAACAACCAAAAAATCTCTTTATTTGTTGAATCAGGATGTGTGAGGAGGGGATAGACTGAGAAATCAAATACTTAAATCATAGAGTCACAGAATCCTAGAATGTCTTGGGTTGGAAGGGACTTTAAAATCCATCCAGTTTCACCCTTGGCCATGGGAAAGGACAGCTTCCACTAGATCAGGTTTCTCCAAGCCCCATCCAGCCTGGCCTTGGGCACTTCCAGGGCTGGGGCTGCCACAAAGTCAGTGTTTGTCTCCTAAGATAATTTTAGTGCAAATTGATTTTTGTCCCTGAAGGCTGGCCCTAAAACTGCTGGCTGTCTCTTACCTTGGAAAATCTTGGCACAACAAAGACTCCTATGTGCTCAGAATTAGCTTTATAACTTATTTTTGGGGAGCAATGGACCAAGAGAAAGGTCATTGACAGTTTTCTTTGTATTTCCACATCTTTGGCTTTCTCCTTCATCCCCTTCCATGTGTGATCTTCCTCTGAGCTTCTGCACCTTGTCACCTTCCTGAAAAAAATAAAGGGCTAAGGGCAAATTATTGAATTTAAACAGTTGAATGCCATAAAAAATATGGGCTGGAGCCATAACCTTGATGTTTGTGAGTGAATTTTTGAAAGATGTTCTCCAGGATAGGGCAAGTAGTGACTGATGGAAGAAATCAGTTGTTGAAACCAGGCTCCAAAGGGTAAGGAATGGGATAGGAGAAGCACCAAGGCACAGCAGGGAGCAAACACATAACTGAGCGTTTCTCTGCAAAGCTCAGAAAAGTAGAGAAAGACACTAGGGAATATATTGCAGTCATTAGTCATATATACTAGGAGTAGGACATTTATACCTGATGTTCATTAATAGTTGATGGATATATATATAATACATTGCTGGGCAATTATATTTAAAATGCTTAAAAATATTCCCCTTTTTTTCTTTGAGCAGTAGTGGCATGAAAACTTAGGTTTTGCTAGTAGAAAATGCCAACTATGGAATCATTAAAAGCAGTCTTTAAAGCCACTTTTTTGTGCAGTGGGTTTGCAATACTGACCAGCCAACCATATTCCAGATTCTCCTTCAGCTCAGGAGTATGACAGCTTCCAGGGAGAAGGGAAAAAATGAACAAAAGTGGGGATTAGAATAAAAAGATGGGAGCCATACAGCTTTAAATACTACTGTGAAGAATCAGAATTGTAAAATAGGAGTTTGGGGGGTTGTTGGCATTCGTTCTCACAAGGGGCTTTGAGGTATGGCACGTTCATGGGGTCTGTGTTGCTGCACAGATAGGACAAGAGCTTTACAGGTAGATACCAGTATTGTGCCTAGAAATTTGCATTTCAAAGATCTTGAGTATTTGAATACTCTCAAGGCAGAATAAAGACATTGACTGCAGTTTTTATTTAAGCCAATTCATAATATTTTTCTTGCATTTTCTCGTGACACTGCATTCCGACTAGGTTTTGAAAGCCTTAAAATTATTTTTTTTTGTGTGTGTGAGAGCTTTTAGCTTAATTTTATGGATTATATGGTATTCTTCACTGTGAAGTTTTAAAAGATACAAAAGAAAAACCTTGCTCAAATGTAGAAGTTATTTTTGCAGTAACGTATGTCATGATTTTTAAACATTCAGGCCTTTAAACTTTTTTTTTTTATAGTGTATGTTCTTGCCAATCCCAGCACAGTTCTACAAAGTAAAATATTTGGCAGTGAATTCATATTAACAGATGGAACAAGAAATTAACACGTTTTTGCTTCGCTAATTCACAGTTCTTTTAATACGCTAATTCTAAATCACCTGTTCTGACTTTGACAGGCTACAGACACCTGTTTGGGGTAATATTCCACAGCTAATTATTACATGAGAAACTCAGTTTCCAACAAAAGGGTTTCTGTGTGAAATTGTCATAGCTAGCAAATTAGTAATACCAACTTTATACAAAAATAGCTTGCAGTTTTTAATTTACATGTGCTTAACCTTGCCTGCAGAATTGGGAGCAGTGGGGTGCAGGGGGCAGCCTCTCCCCAGCACACCAGAGGTTTGGTGCCTCCATCCCTCACCCTCCAGAGCTGGAAAGTAATTCCTGGTCCTTGCAGCTGAGCCAGGGATACCAAATCCTGAGGAGCATAGTGCTGCTCACCAAAAAATTAAAGAAGAGAGCAAGAAGTTTCTCCCAAGGAGAAAACTTAGAGTAGTTTCCATTTCTCCGGGGTTGGTGTAGTTTTGAGTTAGAGTAAGGAAAGAAAAAAGTCTTTTTTTTTTTTAAATTTATATTATTTTAACTGATAGCCTTGCTGCAACATAAAGACATACAGTGCTGCTACACTTTGAGTTTCTGCTGTTTACCCTATAAATCTGATGCAGCAGTTTAGAACTGAGCTTCATTGTAGGATGTAATGTTTAAATATTGCCCCAAAAGCTGGCAGTGGATAATTTAATCCTATATCATAGAATGTGTGAGATTTTTTCGGGGTTTTTTTTTTAATGTATCTGTGCCTGTCAGAAAAAAATACATGTTTTGTGGTTGCCTTTTTAGACGTTTATTACACTTCTGTCATAATGAGTCATCATGTTCATATGGGAAAGGGGGGAAGGGAGGGAAGAAAAAGTTATTCCCCTTCATTGCTCTTCTCTGCTCCTTCACTCTTGACAAAAAAGAGATGATGCAGCTCCCAGCCTCTGTCCCAGTTGTGCACCATGTGGAGGCCAAGGGGAGTCTGTAGCACTAACTTTGCTGATAATGGTGGAAAACCCAAATCTGGCATGGGAATGAGGGGATACACAATGATGCTCAGTGCAATAGGATGAGAGAAAGTGCTCACTATGAGAGAAAAGTTTAGAGACAGCCACGTCTTACCACAAACTACAAGGTCTTAAAAAGCACCACTGGTACTGCCATGATCTCTATACTTTTTCTTTCTCTACACATTGAATTCTTTAAACACAAAATTAATCTCAAGTCCTTTGCTCATCTTGCTTTGAACTTTCCGTAATTCATCTCCAACTGCTTTATCAGGAGTTTATTGATGGTAACTGTGCCTTATTGCTTGACTGTAAGGTACAAACTACTCAGTGAATCTCTTCCCTTTGTTCTCTCCGCTTTTGATTCTTCCTTTCTGCTGTCTTTCCCCCACCTTTACATCTACTACTTCTTTTGTTTTTATAGTGTTCAACTGTCTTGTCAGATAATCTATGGCAAGCTGTGATACAAATCCCACAGCCTTAAAAATATCATTGTTATGTTAAGCCTAGTGAAAAGAATGCACTTCGGAGGGAAAATTCAAAATTATCATTAGTCATCCTTGCTTAGTTGTGCTTCCTTCAGGGATCTGAGGCAGCAGGAGCTTCTAATGAAGCTGGACTCAAACACTGGCTACTCCTTGCCATTCCTGAGCACCTGGATGCTTTGGAGGGACAGTGCATTTTGTTGCTGACTGGAGTTGTCTTTACTTTTCCTGTTCCCTGAGGAAAATGTGGAAAATCTGTCAATTTATTTTTTTTTCATGTTTGTGCCCACACCTGCATGTCTTTCCCCAGGAAAATAAATCTAGGTAGGTCAAGGAATGTTAAACAGTCCTGGAGAAAAAAATTGTACAGGTTTACCAGTTATCCCAATGAAATTATGCAAATACTTATAACAAAGGGAATATAAGCATCTTATGACATTTCTGTCTGCTGAATTAAATTATTTACCCTCACTGTGATCATTCTTATTCTTTGGGAAACTGATTAAAATGATGCTACCTGGTGTGAGGACAGACTCTGTGACCATGTAACTCTTCTGATTAGTGACAGCAGTTTGATATTCAAACAGTTTTACAGGTATAAGTCAGGAAAAACACCATATACTGTCTAAAAGTCCCTTTAGAGATAGATATAGGAATGTAACTACTCTGATAAATGTGCAAACTGTTAAGTCTCAGACTCAGTGCTGACTACTGTTTGTATGGATTAAAAATGTATATCAAAAAATAAATTAAAATTATCCATTTGCAATAATCTTCCACAGTTTGTCAGAGAGACAAGGTAGAATATCTATCGTGCAATTTCCTTTCTGCTTTCTGCAGGACAAAAAATATTCTGAATACTGTATCCCTCTGTGAGCTAAGACACCCCAAAAAATTTTAAGTGGACCACAGGTCCTTCCTATCACCAAAACTATACTGAGGGTCTGCATCAGTTAAGGCTGACACTTGTACTGGGGGGATCTTTTCATTTTTTGATGGTATTTGCATGAATAGTGTTTCGTTGCTAATGTCTGTGTCCTTAAATGACTCTTACTTAGTGTATGACAGTAGTTTTCAGTTGTAGTTTCTGCATGCTGCTTTGTAAGACTTTGTTATTGCTTTAATCAGTTTCATTACACCTCGGTGTCTAGATCCTCTCCTTGTCAAAATATCATAGTCAGGCATTAACTATGGAATGATGATATGAATCTTAAGGCAGTGGGATCTGGCATTGATGCCGAGGGATTTCTGCTCTTCCACTTGTGCACTCACACGCTCCTGTCTTTTTCTTTGGGTTTTTTATGCCTGACCTAAGCAGAACTCCATGTAGTTAAAGCTCTGTAAGAGATTTTGCCTCTTTGGTTCGCAATGGATTTCTTAAGAATCCCAGTTAGCACATTTTGGGTTTGCTTATCTGACCCTGGAAAGCAATAGGACGTGAACCGGGGGGAAAAAAGTCCCAATGGACAGCACCAGATGAGTGATGCCTTTGCCCACCGTGGCTGGGAAATCACTACCAAGTTGGTTGTTATAGACAGTGATTGATCCCTGCTCCATCCACGGATACGTGATAGATAAGGGAAATAGGCAAGTCTGGAAGAAGCTATTTTGTGCTCCTATTAACTGAAGGATTTTCAGCAGATGTCTTAATAGTTGGAAATCAGCAATAGTATGTGGATTTATTTGTGTGCCATCTGAACCATTTGACTTGCCAGATGCATGTTGTTTAACAGCCTTTTGTACATCATTTTCAGAAGATAGTTCAGTAAGATTTTCTTTTATTGTGTGAAATAGCCCATTTGTGGATAGCATTTCCTATTGTTAGGCTGTGTGTTGAAGAGACTAATCGGGTGCAGTCATTGCAGAGAAAAGAGGATATGCAAAACGCGAGCCTGTGCACCAAGAGGCACAATAGGAACTTGTGATGAAGCCATCCTTTATATCCTTTTTGAACATCACGCATTTTTCCTGCTTTTTGGATGTCTTTTGCTTGGCAGTGATCTTATGTTTAGGTACTTAGGAGCCACTTTACTGCCTCAGTGTTTAGATTGTTTCAGTCGTTCCTATCTTGTTATTGTCAACATTATCATACTCTAATATGGTTTAAATTATTTGCAGACATTTCAGCCCTCTACCTAAAGTGGAGATAGTTTCAGCTTTCTGTTGTTCTTGTATTAAAGTGTATCTGAAAAGATAAATGAGATCTCAGCTCTTACACTGACTTGTATCATACAGCCCCTGCCAGTCACTCTGTGATTCCTTGAACGAGAAATACAATTGATTAATCACTAAGAGCAAGTTTGGTTTCTTGTTTTTAACTTTGATTACCCCTCAGTGCATCAATGATACACATACATATCCCTGGTAATTTGGCTATGTGTGTGTTTAAAACATAATATTTTGGTATTTACTGTGGCCAGTAATGGTGATTCACTCAAAATTATTCAGATTTCTGTGGCAATTCCTGTCGTGATGTATTAGATTCTGGGAATGGGTCCTTGTATAGCAGAGATAGTGAATAGCAAGGAAAAGAGATGGAAATTTGTCAGATTAGGCTGATGTTACAACTTCATAAAATTTAATTTGTTGATCAATTAACATCAAATACTACAACAGGACTATTTTTATGCACAAAGGCATCAATCAGAATCCATGGAAAAGAGTGGCCAAATAGTGATGAAGGAGCTCATCCAGCTTTTTTGGAAAATCTGCTGTGCACAGATATGTAAATTACACTAAAAAAAAATCTTTAAGGGAGACAAGATTATCAGGCTGAAGGTGCCTCATGACTCCCCTTACGGGAGAAAAGTGCTGTCTACCAATGACAAAGGTCCCACTGGAATCTCGATGCAGGAATGTGTAGGATGTACACTCAGCAACTCCAGCCACCAGATGGTAGACTCTGCTTACTGGTTAAGTCAGCTCTAGTGTCTGGTCACCAGTTGGCAGAAACAACAGTAGACAAATTACATCACCTTAGAATCACAAAGCACAGTATCACTCCTGTTTTTTGATGCGAGTATAAACCTCCTTTCAAATTTCTGCTAAAACACACACACATCAAAAAATGACCAGATCCCTGTCAATATTACACAGCATCTATAAATACTCTCAGATGGAGACCAAGAAGGAAAGTATATTTTTATTAGGCTGTTTATTATGTGAGTGGAATTAGCAAGAGACAGTTGGTGTAGAAAATTAATGAACTAGAGTTTCATGGCTGGAATTTACTCCAACCTGCCTTATGTTACCAGTAAAATTTGTTTGGGGAACCTCAACATACTCTTTAGGAGACATTTGTCCATTTTGCCAAATGATCACACAACTGAGCACATTCTAATGGTATTCTCTGTTATATTTTAAATTCTCCTTTCATTGTGCAGAAGCAAAATATAGTGATAGAACACAAATGTTTGCATTTATAGAAGAACATTTGTTGAAAACGCCTATGAATCATTTGCATGTGTGGGAGATATATATATGGTCTAGAGTCATACCAAATATTTTAAAAGAGTAAAAAAGGACTAATTGGACAAAATCTCAATGATTTTGTGCCTAGTAAGGTATGAACTGTAAAAGACAGCTGAAAACACTGGGCTTTGCAAAGAGAATGAAAACCATCTGTCAGAAATACTTTCCACAGATTATATTCAGCCCAGCTATTAATTAAGTTATTTTGCATCACTACTTTCAAGAGCAGAGCCTTCATTAGCAGGAGCAAACCCAAGGTGCACATTTGACCTTCCATGTCAAAGATGGTTGTGTTCCATCCCCTAACAGCGAACAAAAGGGACAGAAGGGTCGTGCTCCGCACATGGATGTACTTCCTCTATCTCAAAGTCAAAGCTGCAGCTGTGATGGATTTTAGTTTGCAGCCTGAGAGGAAGAAAGTGTTCATGTTGATGCTCAGGTGTGTCCTGTCCCCCCCAGTGCCATTGGAAGGGGCGTGGTGTCCTCCAGAGCCACCTGAGGGAAGTGTGGCTGCGAACCACAGCCGCCTGCCCGGCTTTGCCAGTGGGTTTTCAGCTGAGTGTCTGACACACCAGTTGCCAAGAGACAGATCCAAGTTTCATTTAAATGAATGGGATTTTTTGGTTGCATTTGCTAGGCTTCAGTTCTGGCTTCATTCCTTTCAGTGCCACCAGCCCGAGTGCCATCCTCCCTTGTAATGCCCTGCAGAGAGCCTCTCCCCTGGGCTCCTGCTGGACCTTCGCAGGAAGAGGGAGATTGGACTGAGGGAGGAACATGAGGGACAATTTTGTGCTCTTTATTCTTTTTCACAGTAATGGATAGACCAACTCTCTGTTTTCCAAATGGAGCTGTAAACGAGGGTTTGTCACACCCATTGACATGACTTTGTGTCCCATGCAGCAGTATGCCCCTCTCTGCCCTCAATATCCCTTGCTCTGGGGCAGATGATATGGTGAGCAGCAGCTTTCATGCTGAACTACATAATGAAAGCTGTACAATTTCCCGGGAGAGAGAACTTTAATACTACTTAATTATTACAAAGGACTGACAGTCTTGGCAATTAACATGTTCAGTGGAAGGCAAGCATCCTTGCAACATAATTTCTGATTCTCCTTCAGATCTTTCAGCGTCCCATTGTACCTGACTCAGTCCTATGCTATTTTGTCTTCCAGTTCCTTGAACAAATGAGTTCTGTCCTAGGGCCAAAATCTGAAAGTACAAAGTTCAGATCTCTAGAGTAGGCCCCAGCTTGGAGGAATAAAGTACTAAGAGTCACCTAATCTTCTTTGGCATGAAAAATTCAGCTGAATGCCTGATAAAAAATTGCCTGTTAGCACCTCTAGTACTTTCCTCTAAATTCAGACTCCTGCATAAAAGTCCTTTAATAAGTGGATTTTTTACTTATTCTGACTATTTCAGGAAGCATTACCCATAGCTGCACAAAGTTAAATGACTGTTTTGTTCAAAGCTCATTGAAATATCTTAGACCTGTTAAAAAATCTGTTCAGAGTTTAGTTTAGCTTTTTGTTGAATCCACATTTTTAGCTTTAAACCTATGAATCAGAATGTCTAAACAATTGCAACTATAATCAGCAGTGGTGGTGGTGGTGAGTGTGCAGGGGGGATGTTTTAACACCATGCTGTTGTGAACCATGCATCTGAACAGTTGTGTAGGGAAAGAAGACTTGAAGTGTTATGTGGTCACTGCAGATTATTTCTCCCCAGACCAAGCAGGGAATTGCATGATACTGTGGAGAAATAGAGCCAGTTTTATGTGCTCCAAAAAGTCATAGAATTGTTAAGGCTGAAAGAGACTTCTTAGATCACCCAGCCCAGCCATTAACCTAAGTCTGCCTGGTCCACCCCTAAACTCCCTAATCACCACATCCACATATTTCTTTTACACTTCTAGGGATGGTGGTTCCACAGCTTCTCAGGGCAGCCTGCTCCAATTCTTGACCACTCTTTTAGTGAAGGAATTCAGTGAATTCCTTGCTGCCATGACTTGATCTCAAGTACCCAAACTTGCTCAGATATTGCTGGCTTTGTGTGTATGTACATGGATGTCTATGAACAAGATCACAGGGTGGATGGTAAACTTGGGCTCAATAACAGAATTCCCTCTTCTAGAGGACTCCTAATTTCAGAGATTATGGAGAACCCAAAAATTCAGCACAAATCCTCTTCCTCTTAATCTCTTTCCATGCATCTTTGCACTAATGAAGACCTGTTGTTTCACACCACACAACTTTAATGTTGATGAAAGCAACCAGGGACTTTAAAAGGACTTTAAATATGTATGGGTAACTTCCTTTTCACACAAAAACTTCAGATATGTGGGGGTTTTTGGTAGAATACCTGCATATGTTACTGTACCCTGGAAGATTGTTAAAATCTTTGCTATGTGATCCACCTCTAGCAAATTATTTATCTCAGTAAATTTGATGCTAGCAGAAACATTTGCAGTTTTAAAAATCAAAGTGGTGCCAAGAAAATGGGAGTGACTGGGATGACATACCAAACTGTGAAAAGACAACAAAGAAATGCAAACAGTGATTGGCTCATCTGGGTTATTTTGTTCCATTTCCTCTTGTAATTCCAACTACATATACCTAGGACACATTTAAAAGTGAGCATGCCTGCTTCAATTCTCCTTTTAGAGTGTATACCAATACATTGTGTAAATAAGAGGTTTTGAAGCCATTTAGTGCTCCACCAAAGTAGCAGGGCATTAGGTTACCCTTCATTCATTTGAAAACAATCAGGAGACAACACCACTTATCTTAAATAGTATTTGTCAGATTTTCTTCATCAAACCTGGTAAATACATATCTTTTGACATTTTGGTGTATAATCATCAGTCTAGGGTAAACCTAAGTGACTGGGTTTTGGCCCATGAATAGCTTTCATTGCTGTGTGACACTAAAATGTTGTGTTAGGTTTTTTTTAAAAAAAAAAAGATATAATGAATATTCAAATTTAGAGTTATTCTCCATTGTGCCCACAGCAGGTCAAGTGTCATAGCACAAAGAGAATACTCACTATGAAATCTAGAGGTTTTATTAATGTTTCTGCATTTAATTTTTTTTTTTTTTTTGCTTGGGATATGTTTTAGAACTCCCATCAGTGAGAAATATAAATTATCAATTTTCATTCGAATTGACAACTAGTTTAAAAGGATGTATTTTGCTTTACAGATTCCTTGCATTCATGGGCATTCATCCTTTGAACTAACCCCCTACAATATCAGTATTTCCATCCCCTATCCTTATGTGCTGTAGTTTATTCCTCAGTAAAACATTCAGCACTACCACCTGAAGACATGCATCTTTTGAATACTTGATGATGCCGCATGGGCCATCATTGGGACTATTTATAAATTTTTGACATTCAAAATTTAGGATGATTTGCTAACATTTTTGTAGCAGCTTCTTCTTTAACTGAGAGCCAGGAGCTGCGTTTGGAGCATTGCCTTGCAGTCATTTTAGAATCTGATAAGTATTTTAGTCACAGATTCCTGACTCAACCATTTGCCTGTGATCTGCTTAGACCTGTGGAAGTGCATCTGGGTTGGTTATGATTCACCTGCTCAGCAGCTTTTAGTTTTCAAACAAATACCTCAATATTCTAAGTCATAAGCAAAACTATGTACAGTGAGACTACATGGAAAGATGGATAGAAATTAGTTTATTCAGACTTTTTTTTCTGTAAGGGAAAGAAATATGAATTTAGCTGTGGCCATTCCACCCCTGGAAGTGTCCAAGGCCAGGCTGGATGGGGGTTGGAGCAACCTGGTCTAGTGGAAGGTGTCCCTGCCCATGGCAGGGGTGTTGGAACAAGATGATCCTTTCCAACCCAAACTATTCTGGGATATGACATGATTCTCAGAATGGAGATGGAATGGAGGTAAGAGAAGGATTTTAGTTGCAGTGAAGGGGGAGGTGGGATTAGTGAGAATGGAGATGGAATGGAGGTAAGAGAAGGATTTTAGTTGCAGCTGAAGGGGGAGGTGGGGTTGGTTGTTTTAATGACTGTTTTTCATGTATACATGGATATAGTCTCACCTTGTCTGTTTTAAGTTTCCTTTTCCCTCTGTTGCATCCTGGAGGGACGGAGAGGGAAGGTTTTGTTTAGAGCTAAGTTTGAGAAGTCTTTCTGGGCAGAGGGAGGAGCAGTGCAGTGGTGTTCTCTAAGAGTGTGAAATAACTGGTGTCCTGCAGGTCAGTGTGGGTCACACCTGCCCTAAGCAGGCAAATCTGGCACCTCTAAGGAACAGCAGATTTACCATGTGTGTGCAGAATTGTAACAGTGCTCATGTATGGTAGACCTTGTGCTCCTGGAAAATGCAAAAGGGGTTTCTTGTCTGCCCAGAATAACCTACACAGCCACGTCACAGGCTTCCTCGTGACTCCAGGAACCTCAAACTGCCTGCAGGAGCAGGACTTCTAGGAGTCACCAACCAAGCAGAAATTCTTGCCCATGACAAGTAAACTGTGGGACAAATATCAAAACAAAGCATCCATTGACTTCCATTCACTCCCCAAGCTCTCCACAACCAGCTGAACCCTGTTCTTGAGGATCTTTTGTTCATCAGGTTCAATATGATGACAATCTCCCCAAGGCAGCTTTTCTTCCAGTGGCTCTCACCCAGTGCTTGTAGGAAACGTGGTTATAAAAGGCAGGTCATAAGCAAATTTTTTCTTTCCTTGAGGATGATCACACAGAACAGCAGAATATTCAGGGTTTAGAGGGTTGTTAATCTGGTATTGCACTGCAGTGATTGCATTGCATATCTGCATAAATTGATAACTGCAAGAGAGGCTACCTGTGTTTTGGATTAGTTTAGTTAAGTTTTGTGAAAATCAGGCATTTTTTGTAGTCCATACATATGCATACAGAGCTCCTCTGAAAAGCAGTAGGCATTCTCACAGGAAAGAGAAGTAAAGTTTCAAAGACCTCATCTTACTTTCCCAACTCATCTGAAGCAAGCAGAGCATCTTTGTTTTAATAAAGGCTCTAATGATAAGAAGATCTCCAGATTTTCTAAAAAATAAGAAGGTTAATGTAGTATCTGGAGTCTGACCTCAGGTCTAAATTGTGATTCTAATGTTAATCATTATGAGACATAGCTTCACACCTCATAAATCCAAGCAGCCTGTTTCGACTATCCTGTGCAATATTCAAATACAGAGCAGTTTCACAAAGACATGCATCACTATAGATTCCCTTTTTGCACTTTTTCAAATTATGTTGCTGCTTTATACAAGCCACCTTTCATAAGCTGTCTGCCAGAAAGCTCTAAAAATAATAGCACAGACGCTCGCAACAACAAATTGGCTACCTCACTTTTAGTGAATTGAATGTTCAAATGAAAAGGTTTTTGCTTCCAAGTGTTTGAGGCATACCTTGAATATGTTACCAGGCTCAGATGTACTGCCTATAAAAATAAAGTGAAAGATAAAGGAGTTGTTTACATTCATTGTGATTACCATTTTTTAAAATATAAGGTTTATTGAAATGGAGGGTGAAAAGAGACAGTTTGTCTGGGTTAGCAATTGCCTATAGATGAGGCTTAAATATAGGCTGTGGTTGTTTTTAACTTGAAATTGTACTTTTACATCCTCTGTATGGTTGCATATCTATGTGTACATGTACTTGTGTTGCCTGCCCCATATTTGGAGGGTTATTTTCATGCCGTGTCCAGAAATGATCATGAAGATGTGTGGTAAGAGCAGAGCTCATCCATGCATATCTGCACAAGGAGAGAGTTCCTGCCTGGCTGCTTCCTATCAGCTGGAATGGAACTAGCCTCCAACAGGACCAGAGCAGCACCAGGACTCCACAATTTGCAGATGTCACTAGCTGCTTTGTTGTCTTTGCGGCTGAGCAGGAGTGGTTTCGTCTTTATTTTCAAAGCCGGAATGAATTTGGCAAATTCAGGTGTTTGAGGAAAGGGTGGGATTTATACCTGCTCATCAACCCTACACATAGGACTTGTGTGGACCAGTAGTGCTGCCAACGTTGGCCAAAATATTTGTGGATGTCCTCAAGTATGTAAGAACCATTAAGGTTGGAAAAGACCTCTAAGAACATTGAGTCCAACCATTAACTTTCCACTGCCATGTCTTCTAGTAAAATATATCCCTAAGCACCACACCTACTCATTTCTGAATACTTCCAGGAACAGTGATACCACAACTTCTCTGGGTAGTCTTTTCCAATGCCCAACCACCATTTCAGTGAAGGCATTCTTCCTAATACTCAATTTAAACCTCCCCTGGTGCAACTTGAGGCTGTTTCCTCTCACTCTGTTGTCATTTGGGAAAAGAGACTGTAGCCTCAACTGGCTACACCATCCTGTTAGGGAGTTGCAGAGAGTGAAAGGTCCCCCTTCAGCCTCCTTTTCTCCAGGCTGAACAATCCCAGGTCCACCAGCCACTTCTCTCTCTTGCCTGTAAAGAGGAAAAAAAAAAAAAAAACCAACCATGAACTGGATTTGCCATGATACTGGATTTGTTTTTTTGTCCAAACCTGTGAAGACACCTAAGTAGATGGAGCTTTTTTTTACCCATGGATACTATATCCAGTTATCACATGCCTCCAAGTGGGACGTGGTGGCACACTTGTGTATTCATGAGATCACTTCTCCTAAGCTGTTCACGTATGGTGTTTGCGAGCCACGCGGCCTGCTTTCCTCTGGGAGCTGGAGAAAAAGAACAGCTGAAAACTGAGCAAAAACTACGCAGGCTTTTTTTAAACATCCATTTCTAAAACTGAGTTTTTTTATCGTTTCCCCCCCAAACTTCCTGGGACAAGTTCTTCCCGCTCTTCATGCCGTAAGTGATAAAATGCAAATGTCAAACATTATTAGTTCTGTAGCATAAGTACTAATTTTTGGTTTTTCTAAGCAGTTTATATAGGAAATTCTGGAACGTTTCCAGTCATCTTCACTATCATTTAGTCCTTAAAACCCAGAACAGACATTTAAACTGAAAAACATTATATCTTGTGTGCAGATGCACATGCAGCGCCATCAGAAGATGAATAGTTGTAGTCTTGAACTGGCGTCGCTATGAAATAGACTCTGTATAATTACATAAGAAAGCATTTCAACAAAAAACTGCATCTTGGGCACTCCTTTGTGTGGAGAGAAGTGAGCTGCAGAAGGAGAAAAGTCCACAAGTGATTAGCAGTTGATTTCCATAAGAAATTTCCAACACCTCTAATTTGATTTTTCTTTCTTGTCTTTAATGAATACTTTCCTCAGTGATGTTGTTTGTTGTTTAAGATACCTCCCAGCATCATTTTTAATGTCATTACAATATGCAGGCTCTGCAGTTTGGCGAACTTAAATACCAGACAGCTCATAAAAAACTGTGGCTCTTATGGCACTACAGATAGCAGCTTCTGTATTAGATTTGTACTACTTTAATGCTGAATTTTCTATATCTCAAGGCTGTTTCATGCAAATATTTAAGCTTAGGTGTCCTCACAAACAAGCAGCCATAACATTTCAGTAACTTTGTTTTAAAAGAAAGACTTTTGAACATGCAGGAAATATTAGTACATCAAACAAAGTGAAAGACAAGGTAGTTTAACTTGTTGGTTTGTTTGCTGAAACTCTAAAGTAAATATACTGTAGCTAAAAGTGTTCCATTTTTATCTGCCTGCTGCAGTAATGGCTGTGTTACTTCAGGGCTTACACTTCAATAATTGATCAGGGTTTGTATAGCACCGGCTAAGAGCAAAAATAAGAGTGTTGCTTTGAACAAACTGCTGCAATGTTATAGCATTAGGCACAGAAACAAGATTCTGGAAATATAGATATATAAAAAACAGGAAAAAGATGGATAAGTTGGAGTGGTAAATACTGCTTCAGGCTAGAAAGTAATGAGAATTTTTCCATAGAGAGTTTTGACCTGCTATTCAAAAATTGTTTCTTGTCTTAATAAATCCTAAAAGTGTAATTTACTTGCAAAAGGGAAAGAACAAAGGCACCAAAATTCTTTTGATAACAACACTTGTTAAGGTTGATAAGTTGGGTTTCAAATGTGTGAAGAAAAATGTGTGACAGTTTGTTTTAAGGTGACAACCTAAGTGTTCAGATACTTCCATCTTGTGCTGTTTATAAAGCAGTACTCTAGTAAATGCTTTACACATGTATATTAGAAGTGGAAACAATAGATAACATATCTTCCCATCAAATTTTACAAAAGCTGTAGTATCTCTTTACAATTTTACAAAATCATTGGTATATTTTATCTATTAAATTAAGGTTATTTCAGAACGTGATCACTATAAATCAAAGATACGTATATTATTTCTTTCTTTTTGTCAATGAATTATTTTGAGCCTTCATTCTGGAAGTGTTTTTTATTAGTTTCAAGGTTTTATATTGTCTTCCACAGACCGAGCTTTGCTACTAAGTAAAGGGCACATAGAATATTTACTCTGCTGCTAAAAATTAATGTTGAATTGTATAAAGCATAAGAAATTCTCAATAAAAGATGAAAATGCCATCTTTAATCTGTTCTTCACAGAGCAGGTTCCTCCCAAATGGATAATTTTGAATAGCATAGGTACCATAATGCCTTTTAACTTTAGGGATTTGTCAAATATGTTAAATTATGGCTAAATGATAGGAAACTTAATTTATATACAATTCAGTATGGTTATCTCAAACTGAGTGTACACAAAGGAAACCAGGGATGGAACTGTATTTGAGGGCACTTCATGTTTAACTACCTGATATAGCTGTTGAAAGTCTGTAGGTTATTTTCAAATGTACTCATGAATAAATATTGCTGTGTTTGATTACTACAGCAACCTAAAATTTCTGCAAGAATGGGAAAAAGAGCTTGATAGTTACAGCCTTCTCCTCCTCCCTTCATGTACATAGCTGTAAATGAAAAAGTATTAGCTGGTTTTCAAATAGTGTAGGCAGGGTTGCATGACATATGGTAGTTTGTTGTTACTGAGTACTTCACAATATTACATGGATGTTGGTCTCAAATTCAAGACATTTTTATATGGATAAAAGGAAAAGAGCACGATTCATGAACCTCTGGTCTTCTGCCCATAGTAAATCCTAGGTACCTCACCTCCTTGTAATTACTGCCTGGCAGTGGTGCTCTCTGCTCAAGTCCCTTGGGTGCTAAAAACAAAGCACAAAACCAAACAAAACCTTGCCTAGTGTTGTTTTGAAGTGACGCCACTTCAGTGGCATTTAGCAAAAAACCTGCTCAGATGGCAGAGAAGTTGCTCCAGCGGAATTTGATAAAAAGCCAATTGCATGGTATTAAGCCTCATTCCTATTGAGAATTTGTATTGACAATGTATTGCCTCCTTTAAGAAATATTACTTGAAAAAGTAATGAGAAAAATATGTAAATGTTCAAATTCCAATTAACATCACCTTCCGCCATTTTAAAGCAGCTTCATTCATTCTGTTTTCTCCATGTCCATCTAATGGAGCGTAAAGTCTAAATATTTTCATGATCTAAAAGACAAAATTCCTATAAAGCCCTGCAAAGGGATTGCTGTTCAGGATAAACATGGTGTATTTTTTCAGTATCTGTTACTGTGATACTCCTAAGTGTGATGACACCCCCGTATTTTGTATAAATAATTAGCAACTTCTGTGGAAATCCAAATTTGACTCAACTACGGTTTTAACCACTTGAAGTTCAAGACAGTCAAGGTTAAGATCTTATTTTGTCCAGTTTCTGTTCCTATTTCAAGTTGTAGCTAACAATATCAGAGCTAAAATTAAGATGAATAGAGGAAAAAATATTACTCGCTTTCCAGAAGGCAAGGCTGGGTATTTGGAGAAGGAAAATGGGATTATACTTGCAGCAGATCGGGAAATGCTGTTTTGGAGGGTGGGTGGTCCCTGTGAGGCAACCCCAGCTGTGCTGATGTCCTTGGGGCTCAGCTGAGCCACCATGGGCTTGTCCAGGAGTTATGACAGCAGCAGGTTTACATCATAATGCCAGAATCCTGTCCCTGGAAAAAGGAAATTTCAGTATTTGTGGGGAAGAGCAGAGACTGGCAATGTAAACAGATCTAATGACCTGTGTCCGACATCATGCTGCCTCCATTAGTAGGTAACCTTGGAAAAATAAAAGGAGCCATTGCTTGTGCCAGAGGGGTCAGATTTATGGCACAGCCGGAGCAGAAGGGATTTTAGCACTCCCTCTGGGATGTGGAGAAAGGGAGCACCTTTGTGTGGAGTGCAGGACTCCCTTAGGTTGTACCACAATGCTGTAATTCCTTCCAGAAATCACCCCTGAGCTGCTAATAGCCAGGAGACCTGCAGGTCTGAGATTCTCCCCATCCTCTTGAAATCATTCTGAAAGATGTGAAAAGGGAAAGGATAACAATGTCATAATTAAATCGTTGTTTATAGGTGTCTAAACTGTTTATCACTGATCACTGGAACCAGTAAATCAGCAGCCACTTTTAAGATTCCATTCTAAGCTTTGATCCTTTGGGCAGACACTGCTTTATGGGTTAATGGTGGCTTCATGTTTTCTAAACCCTTACCCCAAGCAGAAGTGTTTAGCTTGAAAAATAAAGGTGGTTCAGTCTCTTTAATGCAAAAGAAAATCCAAAAAATGTATTTGTAGGTTGCAGTTCTTCTGAATTTGAGCCATGGGCGCTATCTTGAGTAAAGATTTGTTGTTTAAGTCCTCCTCATATCTGTACTGTTGTCTAAGTTAATGGGTTTTTGAGTAACATTTTTTTGCCTTTGAACAATATAATATTTGAGAACTACATACAAATCACATATTGTGCTTGAGACTTTTCAACGAATTACACTATGTTTTGCCTCTGAGGCCAGCCTCATCCTGGAAGACAAAAAAAAAAAAAAAAAGAGGTTTGATTTTGTGTAGAAAGAAGTTAAACACAGGAATGTCTAGTAATTGGATGATATTTTTTCCAACCCACTCTTAAAATTGAATATAAGACTGAAATCCAGCAGTAACCATGAAAATGTCCCGAGCACACATTGTTTGCTCTGATCTGTCAGTATTGTAAAAGCACTAGGAGCAGGTGGCAAATGCTATAAATGGTCAGTCATGTTTTTAAGTGCATTGCCCTAGAATGATGGACAATAATCTATCAATTAAAAAAGAGAACCTGATCCATTGATGGTCCTCTCCAACCGTTGCTGTTGATATCAAAGCCAAATTATGTTGCATAGGGAAAAGCCTTTTGTCATAACAACACATTCACACAAGTAGTTGCATGCATAACATGAGAAATAAACCTAAATAAAATTACTGTTATTTATATGTAGTTTTTATCTAAAAGCAAATCATAAAACATGCCAGACACTTTTAAGATATACATTTAGAGCCCAAAGACTTGATTTACCCTGAGTAATTGCCATCTGAACAGAGCTGTATATGTAATTAAGACAAAGGAGAAACTTAAACAATTAAAGACATCATTTTAAAGCTGTGTATTTTCTTTTTGGTTTAAGTCCTTTATTTTGGGGATAAATGTAAAGTTTAGGAAAGTGTCATGAGGAAGCTTATTAATAGAAAGGAGAAGGGATGTAGAAGATAAGACAGGCATAAGAGAAAGGATTAAGGAAGGGATGGCTAAAAAAGAAAAATGGTGGAGCAAGAAGAGTGCATCATACAGCCTCTCAGCTCAGGCCATAGGGTAGAAAATAAGTCACAAAGTGTTTGAAAATGTCATTGTGGGTTGAACAAGGCAGTTGGGAAATATCAGATCTACATGAATGTAGATGAGCACTGCACTCATGTATGGGTATCATGATAGAGCCTTCAGAGATGGGATCACACTTTGCTTTCGTCAGAGCACTCCTACATCCTTCATTAAGCAGAAAATAATCTTTGGGTAAATCAGGGATTTGGCTGTGTCTTCCATATTCTGAAAGTGTCCAATGAACTAGTATGGGGACTGCAGGGAAAAAAAAAAACAAGTGATATTGAAAGAAGAGGCAGTTCAGGTCTCTCTCAGTGCTCAAATCAACTCTTCCCTTCCCCAATCCTTGCTTTTGTCTTTATGGTTCCTCACTACTGACATGTTCCTCCTATGCTGGGGGTCTGACTTGAGACCCCAAGAAGTCACAGCACAATGACACCGAGTTAGTAGATACTTCAGAGCTTGTTCTCTTGTCTCCTAAAATTTCCCACTGTGGAGATTCAGCTGAAGGAATGACACCCTCTTGTTTCCAGTGGGTCTGGCACAATCCCGAATAGAACCTAAGTGCTGTGGCACAGGAATTAGAGAGAAGTAAAATGAAACATTGGATAGTTTTGCAGCAAGCCAATCATTTGTGCCCCAAATGTAAATGTCTATGTCTACGTAAAATGTCTGCATGTGTCCATGTGATGAGATACATATCTCTCTCTGTGCATGTAGGGAATGGATAATGAACAGAGTCATTATGCAAACTTCAAAATAATTTGTTTTACAAACTTCACAATGTTTATAGTAGTTTGTATGTAAATATATATATATGTATATATATATATCTCACATATGATGGTACAATTTATGTAATATAAATATTACTTGCATTTTTATGCCTGAGTACTCTGTGCTGAGGATTTTTCCCAAATTTACAAAAATCTGTTTAGCCTTTGTCCCTTCTAAAAGGGATGTTTTGAGGATGTTTTTCGAGGAAGAAAGCGTCAGCCGTCTCTACAGTTACATCAATTTACTTGTTTAACAGACACATTAAAAACTAATGCAAAACGTAGCAGGAACCATTTTCACCCAGCCCCAGACTTGCTGAAGCAATTCACTGTTTACATTACTGGTTCATACCTTCATTTTGCACAAGAGAAACTACATCGCTTCATCTGCTCTGGTGCAAATCCTGCAGCAGTCTGAAATTCAAAAAAGGCCTGGTGTTTAAAATATGAGGGATCCCTATTTGGCATCAGAGAGGCAGTTACATGAAATCCTGTTGCCTCTGTATTTTGAAAATGTTGGGGTTTAGGACCAAAAATAACCTGCTCTGCATTAAGTACTGGTTTGCTTTACTGCTTGTGCTTGTTTTTATTTTTTCCTCCCTTCAATTCTCCCCCTCATCCAGGCTGGCCTCCTCTCTTTATTTGTATAAATAATTGAGGATGCAATTATTTATGGCTGCACATAAGGATTCTAGATGTCTAACTATCTATCTGTGCCCACAGATCAGATAGTTTGTTATCTATATCACTATTTGCACCTGCAAGTCATTGTGCTTGGAAATTATCTCCTCATCTAATTGTGTGCACAAACAGAGGTTGAATTAAAGCTGCTTTAGAAAGAAAGCCCCTTCTGTAGAGTGCACAGACACAGAACATCCATGTTTTTTAGGATTTTGTCTAGATTCGTGAAAATACCTGCTGCTATCGAAAATATTTTGGCTTGTGCACCTTCTCCTTTCAAGTCCGCATGTAGGAGTTGGTAAAAAGTGGTTGGGTGTAAGCACTGTAGAGCCCTTGGTGCTGGGCTGGATCATGCTGGATGTGTAATTTGAGTTTTTAGCTACTGTTGCACTGCCTTTAAGGAAAACAACACAAAGGCTGACCGAGACCCTCTCAAAAATGAGCACATTCATGATGTGCAACACTTTGAGCCGAAACCCAGCCCCGACTCTGGTCCTGGCACCTCCTCTTGCTTAAACCCCAGCCCTCTATCTTGGGCATTTTCCTTCTGAATCATAATTGTGCAATCTGTTTCTCATTTTAGCACAAAAATCTTCTCGAAATGGAGCAGGCTAACTTTAAACAAACTGCATTTTTCATGAATCAGGTTGTAAAGTTCACTCTGCCAGAGAGGAGGAATGTCCTTGCAAAATTCTACATTTCAAAAAAAAAAAAAAAAAAAGGTTATCTAAAGATAAATGGTATGATATGTCAGGCTTACAATTACATTTTTCTGTAAACAAAATAGGGTTAGAAAAATGAGTCTCAACTGTTCAAAATACTTGTGAACAGCCAAGAAGAAATTATATTTACCATTTTACGAACGCTACGGATACTTTATTGTCTGAGTGGCTTCCATGCACTCCAATAAATTTAAATTGAATATTTGCTGTCCAAATTGACAGTGGGTGATTAAGCCAAAAATAAGAGCATTTGCCTTTAAATTTTAGCTGTGGCATCATGTTATATTCCCAACATTATGTTACGTTGCATCAAGGCAGTCACTACAGACCAAAATTTTGATGGATATAAAGCAGATCAAAAGGGTATAGTGATTTTGAAGTCAGTGACAATAGATGCCTCAATATTTGTACATTTCTGCTAAAGAGACTTGCATTATTTTGTCAGTTTGTTTCATTTTCGGGGTATTCAGGAATGATATTCATTCTTTGATATAAGCCTTAAATTGTACAATTTAAGAAAACTGACTGAAAAAGATAAATTAAATGGGTAGAAATATTTTCAAATCAAAGAACAACTGACATATATAAAAATGATGTATGTTTCTTACATAGTCCACAGGGAGAATTCTGCAGGCTTGCTATGATCTCTACAATTTGCCTCCGGGCAAACGAGGCTTTGGGATATTCTATTATTCCTTTGGTCTGTTTATCATGGAAACTGATGTACAAATCGAAGGTTCTTTTGGACCTTTCCTTTCACTTTCCTGGATGTGCTGAGGATGAACTTATCACCTGTCCTCACCTTCAGCAAAGTGCTTTGGGGAAGGTTCAGTGACCAATAATCAATTATTATTGAGAAGCAATCAATTGCTAATCTCCATAATTATGCACATCTAAACACTATGAACAAGAAAGAGAAACAAAGCTGCACTCCAAGCATTGCCTTGTTAGCAGTATTTTGTTAACACAGGCTCTAAAAAAAGCTGCCGCAGCTGGTAGCACAAATGTGTTTCCAGTATTCAGGCCATCAACGTGATTCGTCGCTAAATGTATAGAATCAGCTTCTTGCTAAAAACTACAATTACAGGTGATATACAGATTGAAATCACAGGGCTGGTTTGTCGAAGAAAATTGTCCTAATGATGGGTTTTCGGATCGGGAATGCAGCTCTTTTCTTCCTCTGTGATGGGTACTGAAGGCAGCTGCACCTGCCTCTGTGCTGTATTCTGCCGCACTTAATGATATCTGATGATATCATTAGGCAAAGTGTTCATAAACAGATGTTGAGCCTGTGCCTAAATGCTGTCAGATGAGCGGTTGCTGGCCTGAAACAGTATTATTTATATAGAACATTTACGTTTGTTATGTTAATAACCCCACTATTAGCTCTCTGGATGTTGCGATAGGAATGTAAATGTAGTTAATATGAATAACAACCTCTTTACTCTTTGTGCTGCAGTTGAGTATAACTTTTAGGCTTTTAGAGAGAAACAAAGATTCCCCCCACCAAGTCCTTTTGACTTCATGATTTTTTTTGGCACCGTTCGAAATTTTGATCAGCAGATAAATGGTAAGAATCTGTAGGACAGATGTTAAAGACTGGAATTTGTTTCTCTTAACACTTCATGTTTTCAAGAAATTCGAGTATTTATGTGTTTTCTGGTAATTCCCAGACCCAGTTCATTACCCTAATATGTCAGAGTTTTGATTGTAGGCACTAAATTGACAAACATCCGTCAAAAATAAAAATAAAAAGTACTATAGCAACTAGAATTATCATCTGTATTTCTAAAGATTATCTTCCCCGACCGTTTAATTTATTTCACAACAATAACTAAATATTGGGGAGACCTCTTCACTCAATATTCATTGTTTTTTGTTTAATCTTGCAGTCTGCTGTTATTCTAGCGGTGCTTGAAATACTGCTTTACAATTGCTGAGGGTTTATTTAGCCAAAGTTGCATTTTATACCTCATAGTTAATTCATGTAGAGTAAGTTATGTAAATTTTGACAGTCATCAAAATGTGCAATGTTTCTCTAAAATACAGCTTACTCGCGATAGCTCTGTTATAAAAATATCATTGGTGCCTTTATAATTTTATTTCATATTTTAACTCTTTCTGAATAGGGCTTGGGAGTAGAGGTGCATGTTGCAAGGAGTGGTTTCATGTTGGTTTCTACAGCAGATGATGCTGGTGTTTCTGCTTTTACATGTCTGAAGTGTGATTAACTGATGTGCTGTTCTAACCATGCTTTGGAACTACAGCAAACTGTTCTCTTTATTGTGTGTATTAATGCTTTTGTAGCCCTCTGTGTGCAGGGAAATGTTAAAACATATCACTGTCAGAGCATGCCTTAGCAGAAGGGAAGAGATTATTCTTTTTTTTTTCCCCCACATGAAATCCTCGGTGATTTTTCTCACTTACCCCTAAAATCTGTAGTTCTCTCCTTCATTTGTGTGGCTCCTCAGATGAGTAGCCTGTCTCATATTGCACCAAAAAGTGCATTTAGGGGGAAAATAAATGTTTGACGTCTCTTACAAGAAGAAATGAAATAGGAAGTCCCAGTGTTTGACTATCCAAGAGGACAATGAAAGGGACAACTGGACCCCTGGAAGGGAATTGAAAGATGCATGATTAAGAGAATTGGCTGCTTGGGAAGGGAAAGGCGAAGGAATAAGGGGAAAAGTAAGAATTTAGGGACTGTTCTTGAAGAAGAAACCCACAGCCTTTCTCAGGTAGTATGCCAGGTAGGAACCCCAGTGCCTCCGTGCCATTAAACCATCCAAATTTCCTTCTCAGGTGGAAAAAAATGCTGGTAGCTGGTTAAAAACATTAAAAATTTGTTTGCTGTGTGTGTTGGGGCTCAGCTCTTGAAGGAGTTGGGGTGCCACCCTTGGGAACATGGGAAAGAGTTAAAGATGGGAAAACCAATCCTGTGCTGTTGGGGGTTTTGGTTTTTTGGTAGGTGTTGCTTTTGCTTTTGCTTTTTTTGGGTTTTTTTTTAGGGTGAAAGCACCTTTACCCCAATGCTTTTGCAATCTATGCATTCACTGATATTATTTTCATTAGACTTCTAATGAGGACACCAGAGCATGTCTAAAGACACATTTGTACTTTAAGGACCTGAAGATTGTGTACCTAAAAGGAGAATATTTCTGTAGCTCCATCTTGTCCCATCTGCTGTTGTTCTTGTACATATTCTATTGTAACCAGTGGGAATCAAGTGAATATTAAGGCTAAGAATCAGCATCATGAAAGAAAGATACATTTTGTAAAATAGACCCATTACAATTTGTGAGTAATCAGCCTTTCAAGAATAGACTTTAGAAAGCACAATGTAAATTCATTGCTATTTCCCCTTAAATATTTATTATATGTTGTATTATTAGGTTATCTGATATTAGAAAGGAATAAAGAAAAACTGCAAAACAGGATATTAAAATTTTTACTTTTTAATCTCCTTTCTTTTGCTGAATGTTATTTTAGATAGGTCTGAAAGAGACAGCAAATGTAGACACTACTGGGCTTTAAACAATTTAAAAATCTGGAATTGGATCTGAACTTTCTGGTGCCTGCCCGATTCAAATGAAAAGCAGGAATCAGTAAGCCGTTTTAAGTAGAACTAGTTTAATTGTGCTCAGATTTGTGATGATTTGCTTGCTTTGGAGAGGTACATTTTTGTGCAGACCTCCAGTGTCTGATGGCCTGAAGGAAAGCTGTCTAACCGAAGAAAGAGAAGTGTAATGCTGGCGTGCATTAGTGGTGATGTTAACATATCACACTATCAGTTCATGTTGTGATGAGAACTGTTATAAGTGCTTGGCAGGAATCACAGGTTACATCACAAAACATGCAAGACCAGAGAGGTCACCGCTTTAGTTATCAATAATAAATCCTCTGAATTTTACTTTTGCGGCATTCAGACAGTTCCCCGCCCCCAGGTGAACGCAGATTTCTGGCTTTAGTTTTTGTTTGATTCTTCCTTCATGGTATCCTGGTTATTGCACGGCTCTATTTATAATATCTGTGGACTGGATGAGATTCCTTTGTTTCAACTATCACTGCTGATTCCTACAAAAACTGTCATAACTTGTTGTATTTCTCAATAAATACCGGTTCTGTTTCTGTTTGCTGCAGTGCTGGCATTCAGAAGCTTCAGGTGTCTAAAATAAAGCCTTTAGGTTAAAACATTTCAGTGTTTTGCGCCAAATTCTATGATTTTACACTGATCAAAAAGCCAGATAAGATTTACTTAAGCCAGTCCATCAAGGAAATTCACTGGTATAGTGAGTGAAAGACAGCCTGGCTCATCAGATTATTAATGAGATAAATCTTATTTCATTAAAAATAGTGTGGGTTTTTGCAGTCAATGGTTTTGCTGTTTATTAGCAAGAATTTAGTTAAACTTCCACGGATGTACTCATAGCAACAGTGCAGAAAGCAACATTTTGAGAAGACAGAGCTAAGATAAAGACAAGAATGGTGATTCCTGCCTGAATGAGCCAAAATTTTATTTGCTTCTTCCATGAATTTCAGGAGTCTGATTTTATAGGTGCTACATATTTATAAATGATATAACAGATCCTTAGTTCATCAGTTAAGGATTTGGTGCCACTAAATAGGAGTAAAGTCAATTCTGAGATGAAATGTGCTCAGAAATTACAAGTCTCTATTCAGTACAGATAGAGATCTTCACTTACAGTCAGTGAAGGCAGAAAACCTTTTTTTTTTTTTTTTTCGTTTCCTTTCTACTTGCACCTTTCTAGGAAAGGAGTAGGCAAGGCTATTTGTGTGTTGCATACCCATGGCACAAATATTTTTCTAGTAGGGGGCCGGTGCAGCAAAGTTGAACTCAGTGAGCTTAGCTAGAGGTAGTGAATAAAAGGAAGAGAGAGAGAAAAAATTGTGGGCAAATAGGTGAAGAGTACATTTCTCTATAAGGCCATCAGGACTTGGTTTTGCATGTCCTCCTGCAGCAGTGATGTGATGGCAAGCTCTGCAAGGTGTGGTGGTGTGGTGGGGTTTTGAGCCCTGAGGAAGGAAACTGCTGCTTGGCTGGGGAGGCACTGCAGCAAAAATATGGTTGTGCAGGGCCTGAAATAAAATATATATTTTCTTAGAATTGCATCTGCTGGCAATCGTGGGCATGTCCACAGCTCTTACTGTGATGGGCTGCCTGCATCCAATCCATGTGTTTTCAGGACCAGCAGGGCTCATTCCACAACATTTCCATGCATTTCTTTTCTGCAACCTTGGCAGTTAGGCAATGGAACTTGATTTTTGGCTAAACCAGGTAATGCACAGTAAAATACCTTCTTCTTTGTGGGTTGGCTGTTGTGCAGAGCAGCATTGCAGCCCATTACTTGAGTGGTTTTTGGTGGATCATGAAGGTAAAACAAGGATAAAAGTGAACAGACCAATGTGGTCTTCCAGAAAAATACAAACCCAGCCTAATTAGAGCTGAGTTTTTAGGAAAGCAATGACAAGTCAGATTGTAGAATTCAGTGTGGGACATTCTTGATTCCTGAGTTGCCTTCCCATTTCTTCTCAACTCTAATATTTTTTTCCGTTGTTTCCCAAGGTTGTGGAGACTGACCATGGAATGATATTTCTATAGATTTAATGACTGTTATTATGTAAACTAAAATGTAAAACTAAAATGTAAAATTTCCAAGGACTCCGTGTGCTTTTGTGAATACGTGGAGTGCACTTATCAGAAGTTAACGGCATATTATATATCCATATTTTGATGTTGAGTTGTGGTGTTGAAAATATTCCCTGCACAGAAAAAATAATAACATTTTTCAAGAAGGTCATAAGATATTCCCACTTTCATCTCCTTTGTTTTCTCTTAATTTATTTTGAAATGCCATGTTTTATTCAAATAGAAGGAGATTCTACCATAAACTTGGATGCCATATGTACAGCTTCTAAAAGGCTCTCTGTTTCTCATTGATTTCTACAGCCTTTTATTATAATAAATTTTGTTTTATAAGTGAGAGTAGAAGATTTCAGAGAGGTAAGCACTAATAAGTTCTCCACTACCTGTTTCTGAGTTGAAAAGTTACTTCTGTTACTGTTTTGTTCAGATTTTTTGAGTCCAATGTGAAAGCAGACCTTTCAATGGGATGACTTCACATAAAATATTTGAAAACACTAGATGAATCATTATTTTGTGTTGTGAACAGAGTGGATGTTTTTAAAGTTAAAATATTAAAATGTAGGCCTATCAGTGGATGGTATGTAGCATTTACTCAGATCTTTTGAGGGCACAGCTGGTCATGTCTGATAAGGGGGTACTTTAGAAAGAAAGGGATCTTTAGCAAGGTAGAATAAAGTAGATTGTGGTGTTTTCATATTTGAATGTCCCCAGTGATGTCTCAATTTGAGATAGTGTAAGGGATAATATGGAGTTAAATTTTTTGTTTGTTTGTTTGTTTCTACTATAATTAAGACAATATCTTGTCATTATTTCATATGTAAATTTTCTGTCCAACAAGATATGGCAGGATATATGACAGACCCAATGCTTGCATGTTATTTTAATGAAAAAGGGAGGGATCATTTCAGCACCAGGATCTGTAGATAAAATCAGTGGACCAACCTATCTCTCCCCTCCCTTCTGGAAAAGGCTGTTGGTTCAGGTCCAGGCAGGAAGATCAGAGTGGAAGCTTCCTGTGAAGACACACAGCAATTTCACTCCTCTTTTGCCTCTGTTTAGCTCATTGAAAAGGTGCAACCTAAATTATTAAAGATATTGGCGAGTGAAGGACTGAAGGAGTTCTTATCCTCTAACTGTCCTGTATAGTTTTAACTTTTTGATATATTTTTTAATTCATCAATAGCTAAATTCCTGATCCCTTGAATACTTTTCAGACCACTTTTCAACAATCCTACTCTTACCAGCATTAGGTTCATGCACCAAAATGTTTGATCTCCTTCACTGTTTTTTGTCAGACTTTTTTTTAAGAGATTAAACATGATTTGAAGAGGAAATATCTAGGCTCATGTGTTTCATCTAACAATAAGGGAAGTTTGATAGCTAAACACAGATGCTTTAATTGTATAGGCATAATTTTTAGCAAGTAGTTCTCGATCCTTGTATGTTGTGACTAATCTCTATAATTAATGAAAGTGAAATTATAGACAGCGAATTTGCAACTATTGGTATGGGGTATAGATCAAGGCCTTTTGCTTACTGCTACTGGTCTTAAAAGACAGTTATGTGAGCAATAACATAGAAATATATTCCTTCACTGCTTTAAAAACAAGAAAACTGAAAAAATTACAGTAGATTAAAGATGGCAAATGAAGTTCTGTGTGGTTAAACCAAAGTGATGTACCCATCTGTCTCATCAGTATTTCCCTGAAACAAAAATAACTGGTTTTTCTGACCTGCTGGAGAATATGTCAACCCATTTAAAGTCCTCCAGGCCTGATTGTTTCGCCGCGTCCCACCAGAAGTTGCTCTCCTCTGTAGTTCAAAACGCAGAGAATTCGATACAAGCCTGAATTCCTGTATGCTAAAAGGTAGAGCTGGAGGGCGAGAAAGCTCTGTGTGAGATAGGCAGAGCGTTAGACTCGCCACCTCCCCTGAGCCCTTGGTTCGTCTTTACCCTCCTACAACACATGAGAAACAGCACAGAATGCAGAGCAGCGAGAAATCGCCGTCCCCAAAATGTACTAGCAACGTGATAATGCTGGCAATATGAGCTATATCATCAGCTGATGTAAATCAATGTAGCTGCAAGAGAATTTATAATCCTTTAGAGCAGTTGAAGATCCAGCCAACGGTTTATGAAAGAAAATGCTCGGCTTTTTTTTTTTTTTTTTTTTTTTTTTTTTTGTAGACATCAGGGAAGCTAGGGAGGTACTCCAGGTGGGGGATGACAATATTGATGCCTGGGAATAAAAGAGGGATGCCAGGTAGACCAGCAAGGAAAACGCAGCTCCACTGGCTCAGTAATCCTTGAATACTATGGCATTGGTTTAATGAGATCTCTTCATCTTGAAATTAAAGTACAAGGAGTTTTTTACAGAGAACAGTATTCAATAACAAAATATTAAATGATAAACACAGATTGCTTAAAATCAGATGGGCCATTTTAAGAAAAAGCATTTTAGCTCATCATGATATGTAGCACCTTATTTAAATTAGGAGGTGTTAATTCTTAGCTTGAATAATATATTAATATAATATGTAAAGTGAATGGCATTGTTAATCACAGTCGCGCCTGGAACGACTTTGCTTCTGTGCACTGAATGTTAATTTTGCAAAACATTAATTTCAAAGATTTTGCAGCAGTGCTTTTGTAATTAAATATTAATGTCACATGTTATTGCAGTAGCATGTTTATGAAAGCCGGCAACACTTCAAGTCAACTCATTTGTTTTTATATTTATTCTTGTACATCTGCAATCCCTTCCATTTCACAATTTCAAAGTGAAGGCCATTTTGAATAGTCAATATGTGAACATTTTTCATTGTAAGCGTTTTTTAACATCCAACAGGGTAAATATTTAATGTTGTGTTTTTAGCTGGTATAATTTTTCAGAAAATTGGCTATAACTTTTAACAACTCAAAGGTACCTAAACTGTCTACATTTTTGGCGAAAGTGATCTGAAAATAATATAGCAATAAACACGATGAAGCTGTGAAAAAATACTTAAAAAATTAGAAGCTTTTTTCTGAAAGTTTGACTTCCAGAAGTTGCGATTTTCCAGCCAAATGTATTCTGGTGCATTTTATTACCTGTGGTGTCGTGACTTTATATCCACGTGAGTCATTTCAGCAAACACGGGATTGACTTCAGAGTAACTTTTCCGAGTCGTGTGTTTGCATTAGTACTGGAGAATTCACATCTGCAGTAGATTAATTAATGATTGTTGTTCAGTATTTTAAAATAAACATTTTCTGTTTGTGCCCTGAGCCATTTCACAAGCACCGGCAGGATTCAGACTTGAACCATTTTCTATTACTTGCCCTTACAGTTTGGCCCTGAGTTTGTCAGTGGCTTTTATTGACATGTATACAATATATATATGCCTGTACTGGTTTGCCCAGGTCTGTTTTGACCAATTTACTGTATCTCATGATCTTGCCTGTGGCTCTTCCAACCTGTGAATTACATTAGTCTAAAAAGAAAGTAATTTCCATTTCAGTAGTTGGCAAGAAGAAATTTGTTCAAGGTATCATATTTTAGACCATTCTTAATCCTTTCATCCTCCCTTAGTATAGATACAGCAAAACAATTTGGCAGAGCAAATTGTGTATTATAAAATATGTTATTTATTCTATCACAAAATATATGAACAATCAAGATGCATTGTTTAGTTACAGGCACATTTAATAGTTAAAAATTATATCTGCACCTGATGTTGCATATTAACAGCTAATACCATTTGACAGTGATGAAATTAAAGGATGAAGAAGAGATACAAACTACATTTTACAAGCATGATGGGTCTCCAACAATGCCATTTAAATATTATTTGTCACTATTTAAAATGAACCTTTCCCCTTTAAGCTATGCCATTATGCTCATTTGTCCTGTCACCACTGACAGGCTCTATGAGTCACACACAAAAATGGTCATTAGGTACTGCATCTTCATCTTATTTAAAAAAATAGAAAGCATTCTGATGCCTCTAAAAGCCTGTAATTATTTTCATCCGAGGAGATAGTGTTGCTTGGAAGGTAATTTAATAACCTTTTGCATGTACCTGGGGAATGCCTCTCTGGGGAACCAAGGTGCCGACATGCCATTCAGTCGTCAAAACATGACCTTTAATGGTTGCTTGGAGAGAAGTTAGCCTGGAACGTTGTACACAGCGCGATGCTAATTCTGCTCTCTAATGTATGCAAAATTTAGTTCTTGAGCAATGATCTTTGTAAGATGAATTAATATAGGTACTGCTCCAGGAAACAAAAGAAATTGCAGTTGTGAGAGCTTTTCCCCACCACGATCTTTTGCTATATTGTTTTGAAGGAGTGCCTGAGCTGTCTGGTCTTTGGTGGTTTTTTGTTTTTTTTTTTTAGGAAACGCTAGCAACAACAAAACTGTACCTGGCAACGTTTCCCAGAATTTGTGGGTTTAATTCTTGCTTCGGTGAGGAATGCCCAGTATCTCTCGCAGGGAAACTGGGACAGTGTCTGTGTGATGGCTGTACAGGCTCTGATGGCTGAGCAATAAAAGAGAGTAAATATAAACTATAAGAAAGTAAAATGACAGCTTGTAGGAAAATGAATACACATCGAGAATGGCTTTGAAAAATTACTAATACAGTTACGGGGTTAAAGCAGAAAGCACTGGGTTTTCTGTGACAATCATATATGCCAGGCACCTACAGGATACAGCAAATGAGGCACAGACTATGTCCTGTGACATCAAGGTCCAGAAACTCTTTATTTTGGTGCACTGCTATTAGATCCCACCCTGGTTAGAAATGCTGGGATTTCAACTCATACCCCTGACATGCCATCCGTCAATTTATTAGCACGCTGGTGCAGTAAGCCACTGAACAGGCTATATCAATTCTGTTAGGGGCTTTTTTTTTCCCCCCTCTTCCCTTTAAAATGTCTGTAATCCTCAGCTCTGCTCTCTCAACCGGTCAACATTAAAGATTTATGTTGCACTTTTTTTTTTTCATTGCCACACCTGAATATGGATTACTTAAATGGGCTGTAAATAATTCATATCTGGGAATAAGTTTCCATTACTGACCAATGTTGTAATTTAATATACTCTATTATGGGTTATACAATTTTAGATTGTTTTCTGTGTGCATTCAGCAGTCGGCAGACAACAGTTTAAGTAAAAAGGGCAAGATGTTTGTTCAGCTTATTTTCATGTTCAGGGCTGTACTGGAGGGAGGAAAATGCTGGTTTTAACAGCATTCTTTGTAGCTGTTCATGAAAATAAAAAATCTTAACCTGAATCAGCATAAAGAAAACTGAATGAGTAAAAGGAAGAAGGGGGGGGGTGTATTAATCTAGATTTATATTCACCAAGCAGATGTCAGGTTTTAATGTAAAATACAAACATATTTTTCAGTAACACAAAATGTATCCCCCTCTCAATATGTGTGGGATTTTTTTTTCCCTTTCCCTTAACCAGTACTATTGCCTGTCACATGTGGTACTTGATAATTCTGTCAAAAGTACCTATAATAGGAGAGAACATATTTAGCAAGAACTTTTTGAATAAGGTTACAAGCTACAAATAGAAATGCTCCAAAATGTTAAAGAGCATCGTATTTTTAAAAACTGTCCATGTTCGAGTGTTTACACTTAAAAGAGATTTAAACAATTTAAGATTAAGTTGACTATGGTAAAAAAAAATTAATAATAGATTAATACATGAAAATCTATGAAGTCACATAAGATAATGATTTAAAAAGGAATAATTTAAAAAGATGAATTAAAAAGTAGAATCAGAAAAGAAGGCCAACATAAACTAGGGAAAAACATGCTGTGAATAAAGTCTGTTAGATCTTGAAATAGGAGAACTGCTAAATAATGCATAGTTTTATTTTTCTATAATTTGCATAAACCTTAAGAGAGTATTTATTTGTGTAAAACTTGATGTATCGAGGAAGGAGAATTAAAAAAAAATGGCATTCATTTTGTTTTCATTTTGGTATTTAGGAAAAATATTCTGTTACATATGGACTACTTAGACCTAATCATCTGACTGAATGTGATGTGTTTCTTGAGCCAGGTTGGAAAGGGCTGGCTTGAGAACAGTGCCCTGGTCTTGCTGCAGGCTATGCAGGTTGGCCCAAACTCTGCTGGGGAGCAGATGGTGAGCCAATGCTTGTAGTCACACTTACCTTCCTTGCTAAATCCATAATCCCTCACTGGACACGCAGCCAAGGCAGGCTTTGGAGGCAGAAAGGAGGTTACAATCTGGACTTGGGTATTGACTGCCAGAACTGAGAAAACAGCTCAGAAATTTCAAATGCTTAACAAGTTATCTGTCTTGTCCCTAAGCCAGTGCAGCATTTTTAAAAGTAATTAAGACATGATTGAAAATGTGTGTGCCATCTAAATACAAAAATCTTCAAAAATAATCAAAACCAATAATTAAAACCTACATTTAATATACTAGTTAGTAAAAAGAGACTTATTTAAGCTGAACGTGCTTTTCATTTTGTTGCACGATGCTGGTGAATTTTTTTAAAGGATGCTTATATTCAGGGCTGGGAGAGAAAAATATTTTCTCTGAGCAAGACATTGAACAAAACTGGAGTTTTTAAAATATGCCACTCTGTGGAATTTTAGCTAACAGTATGACGATGATTAATTTAATTAATTATTTAATTAACTTCATACTGTGGGAATATTAGCCATATTATTATATATTACAAGATACCTAATATGTAATGATAAGCACGGTGCTCCTGCACAGAAAAAAATAACAGTTGCTTATAATAATCACAGCATGGCTTGCCTTTCTAAATATTTAATCTATTCTAAATCAAGACAGTGATCCTCAAAAATCTATAATTTCAAAAAATATTTAGTAAACAGCCAAATTGTGGTCAACTGCAGTAAAGGGTGTGCCATCTGTCTAATGTAAATATCTGGGAAAAGGGAATGTCATATACAAAAGATTGCAGAAATACAGTGAATATATACAAACCTTACTTTGTGTATGTGTATGTGTGTTTGTTTGTGCATGTGCTGTAAAACATTCAATTTATTTTTACCCAAAACATAAATTTAGACTCAGTCCTACAAGGTGAACCTCTGCACCAAGATGCATCAGAGTATTTAACCATGGACTTAATTTAAAGCACATGCATCATTGTATTAAATTTTGAGAGATTAAGCTCTCGCTAAGCATTTTATTAATAAAATAAAATATATCTCATAAATCATTAACGAGTTCTATGAAACTTATCTATCACACCATTTAAAGATGTAAAGTAATTTTAAAAAGGAATAGTTAATTACATAATCCATTTTAGTCGGAGCACAGCTAAAGTTGTATTTTGATCAAGCAGAAAGACATGCTCAATTTATGTAAACACCATACCCTTAACTCTGACCATCGCCCTCTTGGGATTCTCAATATATTTGTTTCTTTGTCCAAAACAAATCTGTATTATTCTAGAGGACGTTGCTGTTTGGAAGCACCAGTTAATGGATTAACCATGTGACACTTAAAATCACTTACATTTGGAAACATTATTTATTTGTAAAGAATAAGGGAGAAATGTATAGCATTGCTCATTTGCAGTACATTAGAAGTGTATATGTCCATTCCCTTCTGTCAGAGACCAATCACTGTGTGCCAGTAATGGGTGCATACATAATGTTAACTTAATTGAAATTCCTTCTGAAAGATTTGTGCATATGAAATTGCACTGATACGGAATCAGGTTTATTTTTACACTAGAATTGAGGCTACTCAGTTGAATAGGACAACGTGTATGTTTTATATTGAATGAGAGCAAAGGGCCGGATCCTCAGCTGCTGTAAATTGGTATAATATATGTTTTGGGTGAGATTTATGAATGTCCTTAATATTAATTTGCTTGCCTTTAAGCACTTAGGTTTGTTAGTGATGCGATAAACAATGGCATTATTTTCACTTAGCTCCTTAACTGATTTATGAAATGAAGTACTTTGGGCTTTGGAATTTTGCAAGTTGTCCTTTTTCCAGGGCCAGAGCCACTGGCTCCCTGCACTGCAGAGGGGCTGTGGAGCTGGGGGGGCACAGCCAAGCCTTGGGAGGCTGTGTCCCTCTGAAGATTTAATTCTTTTCTTTTAACGCACGCAAAAATAATGAAATCAGGTGATTAAATACGATTAACAAAAAAAGAAATTTTATTCCTTCCTCGCCTTATTGGTGTGAATAATTAAATTTAGATTAATAGGATTATTTGCAAGAGTAAGAGGGGTCTGATTTGGACTTCAGGTTCACTCAGGTTGTTGATGATAAATTTGCTTGTCGTTGGGACTTTTCTGATATTTCTCAAAGCTAATTTCACTAGTACCTGGTTTGATTTCAAAGATAGTAGATTAGTTCATTTAAGTAGCTCATATAATTAATTTATCCCTGCCCACATGCATTCAGGTAGCTCTGCTTCATCCATGGGAACTGCTCATAAACGTGGGCCCCAAGTTTGGCCCTGTGTTTTGATGTGGTTGTTGCTTTGCAAGCAGCCTTTTAGGTATATTGTAATAAAGATTTTCTCTTTACACACGGCAGAGCCCTGTCTGTCCAGAGCATTGTCGAACTATAGGCAATCACCTATTCTACAGTGATTTAATTTCCTTCAGTGTGTCTTTTTCATCCCCTGGGAAATGTGCAGTACGTCTATTTCTGCTGTGCTGCCCCCAGCTTGCTTTGTGAACAGTGAGGCAAAGAATTCATTTTTATATATATTTTTTTATCAGTTCCTACCTCTGCTGTCAATAAATTACCCGTGCCATCTCTTAGAGGACCTTCTGTCTTCCTCGCTGACCTCTTGGACTATATGTTCTTGAAAAATGTCTTTTTATTTATCTTTATCATCTTTTGCAATCTTCCTTTCATTCTCCACCTTTGCTTTTCTTATCATTTTTGTACACTCTCAACTTCATCCTGTAATCTTTCCATTCCCTTCTGTATCTGATATTGCACAGCTCTCACTCCTCCCTTGATCATTCTGAGCATCCTTGTTCAGGCTAATTGGCCTTTTTAACTGCTGTTATATTTGCTGCTGGATGGATGGACAGCACACACGCTCCTGTTGAGATGTTGATTTATGTTTGGAAGGTTTTGAGTTTGCCATCCTCTTCCCTTCCTCTCCCTTGGCTCAGCCTTTTTCTTTTAAAATTTCCACTGGAAGGAAAGGATTTATATTGTGTCACAAATTTTACCAATTCTAGCTATATGAGAATGCTTTACCTAGTGCTTTCAGATTTTATATCTTTTTTAATATGTCCTATTTTATTACTCATAAATAAAATTCAAAAGATAATTCTTCCTTCACTTGTAAGATGGGAAAAGGAAAATTGTGCCAGTTGTTCTCTATGGCACAGAAAGCTGTAGGGATTGCATTTCTATTTTGAAACCCTTTTTTTTGCAGATATTTCCCTGTCACTTGGCAATGGACAGTGCTGGGGATGTTCAGCATCCCTAACATCTGTACCAAAGGTGTCACTTCTTTCTGAGTTGTCCTCCACAGCACAGACCTGCTATAAGAGACTTTCTGCAGGACAGGGTTCCTTAGGAGATTGCAGGTTTGGAAAAAAAAAAAATAAAAAAAAGAATGTGTTTAAATTAAGAAAATTAAACTTTGAGATGAAAAATGACCTTGCATTAATATGGCAGTACCTGTGCGAGGTCATTTTCTTTTCAAAAATCCAAATTATTGGAAATCAGCTGCGCTCCTTCTGTGAAGGGCCCTTTTAGTCCCCAGATTTCTGTGATGTTGCTGTGATACTTTTCAAACTCCAGTGCTGCTGTATCCTCTGTGATGCTCCCATAAAGGATTGGGAGCTGGGTGTTCCTCTGGTGGGTGCCTAAGCTTGGTTTCTGCCACTGTTCTTTGACTCTCCTTTCTTTTGTCTTGGTGTAGAGGGAAAAATACAGTGATTATTCCAAGTTTTTCCAGAGGAAAAACAAAAGCAATCAGGGAAGGTTAATAGATCTTTTGTATTCTCCACCATCTTGGGAGCACGGTCTTGGTGCCATCTACTTTCCTGTTACTCTTTGGTGTTCAGGAAAACAGGAATTACTACAAACGTTTTCAGTACCTCTGGCAATATTTTTACTTTAGCTTCTAGACAGAATTTGATCGTCCATTTCTTTATAATTCCAACCTTGCATGTGTTCAGCAGTAGCCATTAAAAGGTTTGTGATCTCACAGTGTTCCCACTAACCAGGGATTAGTAGAAAGTATCTACCTGACTCTCAAATTCTTTAATTTTTTCTCTCCATGGATAAAAATAATTTCTCTGTGATACTTTCAGAATCCCTTGCTGCATAAATTAAAAAAGTTGAAAGGTTAAAATTGACTTGGTGCCAAGTTATTGCATTAGACAGCAGATTCCATTTACTTATTTATCTGTTATTTTTATGTTTTTAAACATTTTGGCATGATTTCCATATTGTGATTCTTTCATGCTGCACATTCAGACTGTCAGCCTTTGATTCCCCCCAAGGAGATGTAAGAAGAGGTCTCATTTCAGACTTGGAAGTTTTTTATCTTATTGTTTTTTTGCAAAAGACTAAGGGAAAGTTTAGGAAGGATTTTTAAGTTTGATTGACAAAGTGAATTCCTAAAAGTGATATATCAGTGCAGGACTCAATAAGCCAGGACACATGCTACTAACAGAGAAGAAATGGTTTTATTTATTATTCACCAATCTCCAGGGTTTCTATGCCAGTCAGAGTTGGCTTACTTCCCATATATATTATTAAATGTTTTACAGTTCAGCATGAATACAAAAGGAGTAAATGAGGGGATACATACAGTTTAACCTACATATGGAATAACTTAAAATGAAACCATTTAGAAGTTTATCACACAGTATTGATTACCCAAACCAATAAGGCATACATAGATTGGGAAATAGTATAGAAAATTACAAATCTCTCCTCGACATTTAACCAACTTTCCCTAGATTCCTCCATTTCTAACCTCTCAATCTTTTATTTATTTATTTTTCTAATGCAGAATTATTAGTATAACCAAGCTAGGCAGAAGGTACTGTAGGCGTTTGTTAGGAAAATCACTTAAGTGAGGTCAGGGAAGAGCTATAGGTGAGCAAACCCCAAAGATAGTCAGGATGTGCTTCGGTTCCTTCTGGAAAATCAGAATAATAGAATGTAACACTGAAGGTAATGTGTGACCCTATAATTTCATCTATTTCTCTGCAGAAATTCAGTTTGGACGTTGTCCTGTGTAATCCCACCCTCCAATCAAACACAATTGCTTTGTCACCTGTAGTTTGCACCATCCAATGGGATTCAGGGTAATTTCTGGAGTAATTTGTCAGCAACCTGCTCAGTGTCTGGCCTCTGTGGAGTCAGGGACAGTTAAATTGATGGGAATTTTTGGTATCTATTAGGTCAGAACAAAAATTCAGTATAGTCCTAATCTAAGAAGTGCTAGTAACAATTTGCTTGCAGTCTTGGGAAAGAAACCCACACCATTATTTCATCATTTAGACTGCTTCTGCTTCTTGGATGCTGTGAAAAGAAAAAAAAAATAGGAAATTTACTTCTGCAAGTCAACATTATAAATTTTATTTATTCATTCATTATTTATTTATTTATGTATTACGGATTTTGCATTTTGTATGTTCTTTATTACAGACCCATTTCTACGTTGCAAAGCAAGGGAAGAAAAATCTACTGAGGTTATAAATTAAATAGGTATTTTTAACTGGTTCTGTCACTAAAAGCTAATTTTTGCTTGGCCAACAAGTAGTAGCATTCTTTAAAAAGTTTCAGTCAAAACCAGGGTTATGAATAGAAGGGGATATTGAGAAAAAAGTTGATTTTAATTGATTGGTGTGGGTGATAGTTATGATCACATCCTGTTTCTTTAGACTCTGATTATCACAAAATGACATACTTCAGCTAAATCAGTGAGGTGATCCAAAAGCTATAAGAAATGTATGTATATTAGCACATTTACTCTATTTTTGCACATTTTTCTTCTTCACTGAAGCTGAGACTTTAAAATATTTTTAAATTTCTTGAATGACTTCTGAGTGTAACCAAATGATGTTACTAAATTCCAGAACACAGCTAAAATAATTTCTGGATGCATGAACTGGTGCCTGTTTGTGGTTGGGTAGCTGCACATCCTGAAGATGAAGGTTCATATTTGTCTTCTTCTTAAGAGAAGCTGCCCTGGTGCTTTCAAGAGGGCAGAAACAAATTCCATCCTACATTTCATTTGCTTTGGTTCCCCAGTAACTGACCATGATCTCAGCCCAGCACCTACTCACAGATTCAATAGGGGGTGTGTTAGGAGACCTGTTAATTTAATTGCTATCACCTTTGAATAAAATTTTCTGTTATTAAATACATTTTTTAGAATCTTTAGGATGTGTAGCCTGTAATTGATTCAAAAAACTGACTTTTATGTCATTGTTTTTGACAAAACAAATATGGAGTTTATGGCAAGGTTAGTAGATCTTGGCTTTAATCAGAATCCCAAGGGGCAGAAAACACATGAAGTACAATGCTCTTTTATACCCAGATAAGATCCTTTCCATTTCTCACTCAATTACATGGCCCTTACAAGATAGGCCCTTAAAATGTCCTATTTTTAATTTCCTTCTCTGAGTCTTTTAATTAAATTAGACAATCCTGTGCATTAGGCTAGAAAGAAGTTGTGAATACCTGGAGCTTTGCAGCAACAAGGAGGTAAACATGAAAAATCTTGCTAATAGATTTGAAGAAATTCTTAATCTGTGTGAAATTTGTCCATGAACAGGATTATTAAGAAGCAATACTAATATAACCATGAGTGAAGGTACTATTATTGTCATTCAAACAATTTATTTACAGGTTAATTAATTCTGGAATGTTTTCTGGTAACTCTGAATTGCAGCACCATGTCTTTTCAGTTTGCTTAGATGCATCCTCTTGATATCTGCTCATTTAGCAACGTTGTGGAAATGTCTTTTCACTGAGACAAGATTTCATGTAGGTTATTGATTTTGATTTGTATATCTGTATATACATTTAAAGCGCTTTTCTCTAGAGCTCAGAGATTTGGAATGGAATCCTGTAGCTTATCCAAACAAGAATTTCATATGCAGAAATGAAACGTGAGATTCCATCTAAGTTCCTATAACTTTTTAGCTTCTTGGCTGCAAACAGACATCCTGTTAGATAAGGGTACGACTGGAATGTGACAATGACGCAACCCAAGTTAGAAATCTGATGCAAGACAAATGTCTGAAACAATTAATGAAGGTTTGTCTTAAACAGAGCTTTCCTAGGACTGGTACTTCTCTGCAGTCACTTTTCCTTGCTAAACCTACAATAGATGAGTATCCAGTCATATCTTCATCTCACTCAAGAAATTAATCCTCTTGCAGTCAAGTGGATTAATATAATCACTGGCATCACCAGACTACTTAATTCATAAACATCAGCTTGCCGTTGCTGAAGCTGAGTGATGACTCTAATTTCTTCTCCTAGGTATTCTGGGAAAAGCCTTAAAATAAGATGGAAATAGTGTATTTTTATTTTATGCCCTTTATTGCATATCCCAATTGCTACAGGGACATGGTGCTGAAACTTAGAGCCGTCATGGAGTACCTTGTGAATAGAAATAGGACGTTGTTTAGATTTGGCAAGTTGGCTCAAAATAATGTGTATTCAGGACAGAATCATTATTTTTGGATAATGAGGGAAGACAGAAAGGTGTATTCAGTGCTTCTTCTTGATTCCTGCTGCCATAGGTGCAGCATCTGTGGTCTGGCCATGCCACAGGACCTGCTTTGGTGTGTAGCACAGTACAGTACAACATCACTTTGTCATGTTCATATCATGGCAAGGGCTGTGGCTTACACCTGATCTTGGCCCAGGTGACCCAGATCGGGTCAAGATCAGACCCAGACTCAGATCAAGAGAAGTTTACACATCTGCTTCATTGGCTATTCTCTTGTTTGAGGGTTTCTCTGAAACATCTTGGTAAAACACAACTGACTTCACAACATGTGTAGGTGAGCAGCTCTAACCATTGTCCTCCAAACTAGGAGGAAAAAAAAACCCCTAACAGTGGGAAGAAAACGGTATTTACTGTGACATTTCTGGAATTTTATAGCCTTCTTTAGTCTACTGGAGAGGAAGAAAATGAGTATAGAACACTTTAATGTCCATAATTATGTCCTACAGAGGCTTTGTGTTATGCAAGCTGCAAAGGTGGGAAGAAACTTTGCATAACTTGATGTATTCCATACAGAGCTAATCAATTCACTCAGATGTATAAAGAAGAAGCTACAAAGACATCATAAATAAGCATTCACAAAGGAAATGATATATTGATTTTAATCAAAGGAATTTTCTTCTATGATATAAAAATGCAGTTTGGTATCTATTCAGTGAATATTGTCTTTTACCAAAAAGTACGTTGTGATTATTATAGTCAGTTATCTCATTAATGATTCCTACCTAAGCCTGCTTGCATCCTTCAGGCAACTTGAAAAGAAATTAAAAAAAAAAAATTAAAAATTGGGTGTCTGTATCAGTATTCCCAGAAAAGCATTTCTCTTGTAACATAAAACAAAGGGGTGTAAGCTCTTAAATATGTTAAAAAGTTTCAAGGCCCTTTCATTTCCGGTTATGAAGAACAAAAGAACAACAGTGCCATGCCAAGGGGAAAGGAGGCGTGAAGACCAGTAACACAAAAGACAGAGTTTGTTTGCAGACTTGAGCTGAAAAAATGGTTATGAAACCCTAACTCACGATGCATAAAGAAACCAGCATGACCTAGAAATAAGCATCACAGAGCTATGACACTTAGGTGTTGCTCAAACTGTAAGACACAATACGGCTGGGAGATCCAAATGTAGTATGTGCAGAGGAGCCCAAGATACACCCAGGAGCTTCCCTCTGCTTTGAACAGAGCTTGATCACATGGCAGAGGGACTAATAGTGCTAAAATAAATGACATTTATCTTTGAAGAGGTTTTTGGTTTTTGGTTTTGTTTGTTTGTTTTTTGTGTTTTTGCTTTTTTTAGTGTAGCTTTTAACTCAGCATTTTGGACCATATTGCTGTAAAAATAAGGGACTTAATTCCCTCTTGGACCTTATTATCCTTTCATGTAGAGGTATTTGTAGTCAAATTCTCATAGTCAAGGAAATAAACGTGTTACTGCTCACTGCACACCATTCTGAGGTTCTCATGGACAAGAGGGTCTTAGGAGGAGATCAGGAGAACTCAGAGGAAATGTGGTATAGTTACAGTGTTCTGTGTGGTAGGGCTGACATCCTTATTCTTTAGCTGGCACGAGGTGAGTCTTGTTCATCAACCCCCCAGTGATGGCTCCCTAACTTCAATGTAGTTTTCCACAGAAAAAAAGACAAATTCACTAGTAAAACAAGCAGCCATCTTCTCCTGCTCTGAGTGGACCCATAACTTTAAGCTATTGCAGAAAAAATAACATGTGCTCTCATTACAGCAGTAGCTTAAGAGAAGTCTGAATGCATTTTCTGCAGCCTTCCTCCTCCCTGAAATTCTTTGTCTTTATTTCATTGGTCACTTACTGGCTTTTTTTCCTTGATCCTAATCCTGATTTTTCTTCATGTAGTTTCTCATCTGGCTCCCATTCTTACACCACTCCGTGGTTTCTTGTGTGGCAAACAAGCAAAAAACTTGGCAGTTGTTTCTTGGGTTAATGTGGAAAAATAAATCTCACGTAATGCCAGTGTGGATTTACTTCTCATTCTGAATGGCACCAGCAGATGTTTGAGGAATCCTAGACTTCCTGAGTGCCTCCATTGCACAGCTGGCACCTCTTGGTGAGGTCCTGGTGTGGGAGACGTGGGTGTTGTGTCCTTACACTTTGATTTACGGACACTTCTGCCTTGGATGGGGATTGTTCTCACCCTGCTCATTCAGCCCTCTCCACATCCCCCTGTATCAGGTTCAGTGCTTTTGCCATTTCTCCTTCTGCCTTTTCATGCCAGCACCTTGAGGGGGTTTTGGTTTCAGTCAAGCTCTCAGCACCTCTCTCTGTTGGGAAGGTTTACTCAAATATCAGGTATCTCTGACGTATTCAGCATTTTCAGCGTGTGTGCCAAAGCTCTTGAGATGCAATCCCATAATAAATATTGTGTGGATTACTAGCTGTCTCATCTGCAGTGGTGGGAGCCACCTCTCCTGATACTGGCAACCCAAACCACATCCTCAGCCATGATGGGTATTGCTGAATGTAGAATTAATATTAAGAATACCTGCAGAATGCTACAGTCAATGCACATTACAAGGTGAATCAAGGGGCAGGAGCAAATATGTCATGAACTACTCAGCACCAATTCCCTGTGGTTTCTGTTGGGATATAGAGACGAGTCCATGAATCTTTGAGATATTTTGGTTTTCATAAGTCCTTTCTTTCATGATACTTGAGGTAGAAATCCTCCTAGTACTCTACTCTTTCTTCACAAGGAAAACACTCCACTAATCTCTGCTTTAGATGCTGACTGCTTTAGACACTGTAGGTTGTTTGTGTTTAGGGCTTTTTTTAGGAGTAGCCCTTAGTGGCACTAAATTTAACAACTAAAACCAGCATGTGCCTCACACTTGATAGTTCAGGCTACGGTGACAGCTTTTAGCAATTTGGAAAATCCCACAGGACCCAGAGTGGCACTGGCTGCTGTCTTCTTTGTTTGCATTTACTTTTCTGCTTTGTCAAATTGTTCTGCGGTTGCAAAAGTACATCAAGAGATCCAGATTTAACTAAGTAAAGTAGTCATACCTCCCTTCTATTCTTTAAAGTAACCTCCCCAGCAATAAGCCTGTTAACTGATGAGAATCTATTAAAAAAAAAAAAAAAAGTCTGTGAAAGTCTAAACTGACAAGGAAAGGAAAGATAATATAGATATTCAGTACTGCTTGGAAGAAATTACTATTGTAACACAGTCACTCAAGGTTATTTTCCTCTTCTTTTAACTTACAGTGCTCAAGGCACCCTCCAAGGGCCTTGAGAGGGTGTTGTGATGCTCTTCTCACACATGCTCTTCAACAGCCCTGTTACTACAATCAATCATTGAAAAATATTTTTTTGTGATTCAGTCTAATGCTTGGAGGGAGCTGCAGAGATAGAAAAGGCTATTGGCACTTGAAAATATTAAATGGAGTACCCATGTGGGAAAGCTCAAAATGTAATAGGCATGGATAGTTTGTTTTCTTTTTTTTTTTTTTTGTATTTCCCACATACACAAGCAGGGAAAACATGATGTGAGAAAGCTGCAAGAAATTTTTCCCTTTCTCTACATTTTTATGTTATCTGCTGTCACCAGGATTTGTAAATAGCTTAAGGTGAAACCTGTAATATGTTAAAGACCAAAACGTGCATCTTGGCCCCTCCTGTGCATTGCCCATAACTGGCCAGGGTGAGGTGTGCACTCGAAGTCTGGAAAAGAAATGTGGGAGATTTTTTATGAAGCTTTGATTGAGGTGAAGAGATATTTTTTTCCCTTACCTAAAAACCAGATCAATTAGCAAAAGCATTGCAAACCCCTTCGGATCGCACATAATCTTAATTATCTACAGACAGAATTCATCATCTCAATAGTTGAATTTGAAGTTTTACATTAAAAATTAAATATGTGTTTATGTGGAGGTTTGATGTGTTGGTTTGACTCTTCAGTCTTTACAGTTTTTCCCTTGGTGTTTGGGTAGTTATCTGAAATATTGCATCGCCTGTTGCTTCTTCCTGCAAGACATCACACATCCATTAGTGGATGCTGAGAAAACCATCCCTTTCCTCTCTCACAGGTAGAGAAGAGAGGTGTTTTAACCTAGGCATGGGTTGTGTGAGTCCTTGTGTGCTCTCCTTTCTCTTTGTCTCTTTGCTGCTGCTGTTACCCTTTAAATACAGGGATAATACAGCCTTCAGGAGGTTCCAGCTTGAAATTATCTGTCTCTGATGCTGCTAGCTAGGGACACAAGGGAAGCTGAAGCTGGTGGGGGGAGTCAAACACAAAGTGTTGGTTCATCTCCAGGAAGTGGGAGACTGTACAAGGAGGATATCTAGGACTAGAACACCCTGGGCTGGATGCCTGAGGTGACAGCTTCCAAGCAGAGGGAGCTGCCAAATGTAGGAGGTGAGGATGTTATGTGCATAATCTCTTCTCTTCCTTAGCAGCTATGCACTTTCCTGCCCTAAAGCTGGAAGAATTGGTTTTCCTTTCTGCTTCAAGCAGACCTTTTCGAGTAGATAAATCTACTAGAACTTAAAAAAAAAAAGAAAAAAAAAAAAAAAAGAAAGAGAAAGGGGGGGGGGGGAAGCAACCAACAAACACATGCAAATGGACTAAGTTAGAATTGCATATCCCATCTGCTTCGTTCATTTTTAGAATAAGGTTTTCATACCTTGTACTTCTCTTTTTTCATTAGTTGAAATAGTACTGCATTGTTGGCCACCTCAGTACCAGAGACAAACTAAATAACTATCCTGAGCATATGGAAAGTAAAATTTAAGGAAACAAACCTGGTCCTGCCAGAAATATCTTTTGTCTGTCTAAGGAACAGAAGAACTCCTAACCTGCTTTTGCAGTATAGGGAATGCTTTAAAATTTACTGGCATTATCCTGTAACCTTGTATCACTACGTGTCCAGGAGCCCTGTGACCAGGAGCGGACATGGTAACACTGGGATCTAATATGGCTCAGCTCTCTGCCAAGCAGGGGAAGGTCCTGAGGGAACAGCTGTAGGAAACAATTAGCAATTATTTAACCGGAGGATGAACACACTTATTGGAAATGACCTGGGAGTCCCGGCTCAGGGGGGTTAAATATGAGCTCATGGTGTGCTCGTGCTGAGAAATCAGCACATCGTGAGCTGGACCAGGGGGAGAGAGGGGGATTCTTGTTGTTATCCCACCCCTGCACAGGGTGGTGATGCCACCCCAGGTGTGCTCCCCAGGCAGGGTGGGGCACACAGGAATGGGAGATCCAGCAGTGGCAGACTGAGCAGTTGTCACAATTTACAGCTTGGGAGACACAGACTGGACATCAGAAACAAAAAAATTACAGAGGGTATAGTGCAACATCACAATAGGGTCCTTGTGGGACTGTGGAGTCTCTGTTCTTGGGAATTTTCGTGACTTGGCTACACAAAACCACAGGTGTCCTGATCTAGCACAGCAACAGTTCTGCTTTGTGGGGGAGATTGGAAAAGACCATTTCAGGTTTTCCCTTCTGAATAACAACATTTCTGAGGTTTTCTGGTGATGTCTGGAAATTTTGAGATGGGTGTTTTTTCGGATGTACAAGGAAAATATGTCTCTGGTTAATGCACTTCATAGTTATCAAGTATCTTACACACCTTGACAGTAACAATTTTTTGGGAGTTTCTCCTCTTTTTGTCCTAAAACATGGTGGAAGGATGGGAAAAAAAGCAACCAGTTATTAATTTATACAAATAAATGATTATTTGAAACACTGGGCTTCAATTTTGTTAAGCAATACTCTGGAAATAGAACAAATTTCAGATTGTGATGGACACTGCTAGATGAACAGTTTAAATTTTTTCAGACTTTCAGTCATGTTTTACTATCTGTTAGCATTTTAACAAAATTTCTACGTATTGTTTTGGATAAAGCAAAATTTTTTCTGACATCCCTTAGAAATTTAGTTGCCACTGGAAAAGATGAGTTCTTCATTTTTTTACTAAGAATGTAAATTGCATCCTTATTGAGTAAAGTCTGGTGAAGGAATTAAGAAAAGGAACAAAAGACAATAATTGTGGGAATGGTTGTCCTCTGTACTCCAGACAAGTCTGGTGGATCAAGTCAAAGCATCTTTTACCTAAATAAAATATGCACCACTGAATACAAGGGGGATGAATTCTTTGTATGATCTGGGTATACCCTGGGAAGAATAAAAGCAGATTACAGATCGGGATCTAGATTACAAATTTAAGCATCAAACATCAAACAGTTTAGTGATTTTTTTTTTATACAAAGGCAATCAAGTCTCTTAATGAACTTATTAGTAATCAAAATACATCTTTGGAGTTTTGAATGAGTGTACATATACTTTCTAGAGCATATTTTTCAAGCGAGGGCTTGGAATGTCTGATTACTACAAATTATCCATATGTATGTAGGATTTGTGTCAGTACTTCTCATGCCACTGGAGAATGGATTTCCATTGAGATTTCTGCTGTGGAAATCATAAGTCTGAACATCAGTATTATTTTTATTTTGAGATAAAATTAACTTTGTGCTTATAGGATAGCTTCAAAACTATAGTGTGCTCAAACATCAGTAGCAGACCTGAGAAACACCCCATTGTTCTTGTGATTAGGACAGCCATAGCCAATTAATACAGCAGGCTGACTCAACAAATCAAAGAAAACAGTTTTGGCTTGGGGAGTATAAAGGTCCTTATGCAAATATTGATTTACATATCTATATCTATATCTTATATACATGCAGAGATTTTCACTGGGTATCTCTATTAATAATAACAACATTTCAGCAAGGAAAAAAAAATTAATTGGTGGGATTTGGAGGCCCTGCATCTATCTTGACAGCTTAACATGGTTGTAGTGCTTTGAACTGCCTAAGTGTGCACTTTCCTTCTGCTCGTTCATCAGGACCCTTTGAAGTTGCTGTTAAACCAGAATCTTGTTCATAGGCCAGTTTATGCCTTTGCATAAAAATAAATAGTTCCCTTAAAACATACATGTTGGAATTCATGTTACTGGTGAGGAGACGAACTTTTCAGAAATACTCAGTCCTTTAAAAACTGTCCATGGAACCACTTAGCTCCCAGTATGCAGATGGTGCAAAATCTGTGTGTCTCACATTCTAAGGTGGAAATCATTGAAGTAATTTTAATTTATTTTTCATATGAAAGATTGTAAATTAAGGCATTTGATATTTTCTCTACGTAAAATGCCATATTAATTGAAGCCTCAGAAATTTATATGAGATGAAACTTTGGTCATAGGTCAGTTTATGCCTTTGCATAAAAATAAATAGTTCCCTTAAAGCATACATGTTGGAATTCGTGTTGCTGGTGAGGAGATGAACTTTTCAGAAATACTCAGTCCTTTAAAAACTGTCCATGGAACCACTTAGCTCCCAGTATGCAGATGGTGCAAAATCTGTGTGTCTCACATTCTAAGGTGGAAATCATTGAAGTAATTTTAATTTATTTTTCATATGAAAGATTGTAAATTAAGGCATTTGATATTTTCTCTACGTAAAATGCCATATTAATTGAAGCCTCAGAAATTTATATGAGATGAAACTTTGGAAAAAAATCTGTAATAAACACCTTTCCTCCATGGAACTGATAGGATGAAGTAGAGTGAAAGGAAGCACAATCTCCTAAACTTTTTCATACACGAAGAGCAACCTTTGTACTTGATGCAGTTAAGCTTGAGGACACAAGAGCTGCCACTGAATCTGTGATTATCTCTTAGATTTTCTGATTTTAGTTCAGGTAAACGAAGGGGAAAAATATTGAGGAATATCTTTTTTCCGTTAACTGTGATAAAGCCAGCTGAGCAACTGTCATGAATATCAGCGGGGAATGATGGCTTGAATTTCCTGTGTATCTCAAGGAGACCAGTTGTCTTCTGATAGCTTGTGTATTGTCACATGTCCAGTGCCCAAAAGGTAAATGAAATTTTCCTTGTTCAGACATCCATAGTAACCAGGACTCCAAGAAATTCACTAGATTTCTTGCTGGAAGGGGATTCACATTGCAAAAGTACCAAGGGAAAGCAAAAGGAAAACAAATTTCGTAAAGTGCTAATGTTTCCATATTTTTTCTTCATTTCTTTCTCTGATTTCTTTTACTGGCAGATAAAAATCTTTGTCTTTTGGATACAATGAAACAATGACCTGTTTTCCTTTGGAAAACTGTCAATATTGTGAAATCATTAGCAATGTCTTAATAGGGAGTCGAAGGTGACAAATCAATCTCTTGAGGTCAAAGTTGATACTCCATATCAGAATTTATATCTATTTCATAGTGCATTGGAGGTGAAGCTTGTCTTGCCTTTGTATTTTCTATGCTTGTTTGGTAAATAAATGGAAGATACTGTGTTGAAAGATTCACTCTTCAGGGCCTTTTAAAAAAGCATTTTTGGTTTTTGCTCAACTTGAGTAAGAAACTTGCCATTTCCTCTTAATTTTTCAAGGGTGGAACTGTGGCCCATGCCTTTCCAAAAAGCAAGATGCTGTGTCTGCTTTTCTCCATCCAATTTTTCTCCGCAAATCCCGTTAACTGTACCGCTCGAGCTTCTGCTTAATTGTTCTTTTTAGACAAGCACATTTACTGTATCCCAGTGCATTACTAACAAGCCACAGGTCTGCACCAGATGGGCAGGTGAAAAAGTGATTATGAGGTGTGTGATGATGGTTCTGTATCCATAATACATTCATCCCAAGGTTCACTGGCGCATCTGTTATGTATGTTGTTTTTCTTTTTTACCAGTACCCTTAGAGATATTTAAGCAGGTGATTCTTTACAACTAAAAGACGATAAAAGAGAAAAAAGTGAACAAGGGGTCTTTAAGGTGGCACTGCCAAGACAGCGAGACAGGCATATTGCTGCTATAATGCCCCTCAGCAGCTCATATAAGATTCGGATGAATATAACAGTGAAATCATTTTCATTAGCAGGTTTTGGATTGATACTTGCTTGCATATTAATGCTGATTACCGAGTCTTGAATTTATCAGGGTGTAGCTGAACGAGCTGGTGCCATATTGAGGAAGGAGTGAGGTAGAAAGCACAACCTTGCCTTGTCTATATTCTGCAAAAAGACTCGGAGGGCTGGCAAACCCCAACCTGATCCAGGTGTTTGAATTCCCCACATATTCATGTGTGCCTAAACTTTCAAATGTCATGCATCTGAAGAGGGCATTTTAATGCAATTCTTCACTCCTCAAAGCAGGCATAGCTCAAGTTTTTAAAGAGGAAAAAAACCATATTGATTTTTAAGGTATTTTTAATTAAGTTGTTGCTGATAAGCAGCTTCATGTAAGACTGGTTTTTTTTTCTATTTTGCCCCATCAGTTATTCATTTGTTTTTATAAAACAACTTTGCAGAAGCTTTAGTGGTGCCTTTGTTTAGTACCAATTACAAAAAGGATTTCATGCAATTGAGATGTTTTCATTTAAAAACATGGAGATTACACATGCAAATTCCTTGCTGAAAATGGGGAAAAGCAGTAAGGTATCCTTGGTTAACTTTTTAGTTATTTAAAAGTAGCTTGTTGGAGATTGAATATTTCTATGTTTCACTAGAGCTTTTAAATATAAAAGAGATATGAGACTATATCTGACACCATCAGGCATATTATATTAAAATTTATGAACAACTTCATCAAAAACCACTTTCCTTCTCCTGCATAGAGACAGATTTGTTCTGACATAAACGTTACATGGCTGGTTGCAGCCTCAGATTAATGCGAAGACCCTGGCGATTCCTTTTAGACGTTATTTTATGAAATAATACCTGTCAGCTGCTGCCTGATCCCAGAAAAGGGGGCAGGTTTTCCAGGTCATCCTGCCATCTGTCAGCTAAAGCTCATCTGTCCCTCCACATTACCACCTGATCTGTGCTAACAGGCCTCACAGGGAGCCCCGCTTCATTGGCCCGGTGGGAGCCCGGCAAAGAGACTGCGCGAGGACATCACCTGTGATTCCCAGATTTAATTACCACTGAAGTGATGAAGATGTGCACGCAGATTGAAATGCTTTTGAATAAATGCATGGCTCTGATAGGAAGGTTTTGCCCTTTTTTCCTCTATTTTCCCTTCTTTTCCTTTTTTCCTGTCTTTCCCTTTTTCCCCTTTTTTTCTTCCTTTTTTCTTCTTTTTTACTTCTCTCCTTAACCCCCTTTTTCCCTTTTCTTCCCATTTCTTTCTTCCCTTTTTCCTTTTTCCTTTTTCCTTTTTCCTTTTTCCTTTTTCCTTTTTCCTTTTTCTCCTTTCCTTTCCTTTCCTTTCCTTTCCTTTCCTTTCCTTTCCTTTCCTTTCCTTTCCTTTCCTTTCCTTTCCTTTCCTTTCCCCTTTTTTCTTTCTTTTTTCTTTTTCCTTTCCTTCCCAGTTCACATTTCCAAGTCCAACCAAGCCTTAGTCCATGTTTCCTAGCAGGCATTGTGCAAAACAAACATACAAATTTTTTCATCTAAATCTTGAATGGCAGCATTTAGTAACCAAATAAGACATAAATATTGCCGAAACCTCCAATCAGATAAACAAAAAAAATTCCTCTGTTTGTCCATGGCCTTTCACCACAAACACAATTATTTATGGTGCCTTACTGTCAAACTCTAAAGCTATATTGATTGGTGCTAGATGGGAAAATCAGGTTGCATTGTATTTCCAGCTTGTTACATCTGTTCCAGTGCTGGCAGGTACCCGGGGTCCCCTGCCCAGGGATGTTGGTGGGGTTTGCTGGGGGGAAGGAGGGAACTGGGACCCCTGGATCCGGCAGTGACCGCGGGCTCTCGCTTCCCCCGCAATCAATAACGCGGCGCAAAAGTTATTACAGGTCTGGGCCTTTTTGACTTCAAAGCTGCTTAGGCGGTATGTGGCATTAATTCCCTCCTGTACAAAAATGTAGCTGATAATCGCCAGGCTGAGGGGAGGATTTAGGACTAGAACAGCAGATTTCCTCACAGATTACAGCCTAAAACCTGGTTTCTTGGGATAAACCAGGATAATTAACTGTAGTGAAATATGTTACCTTTGTTGAGTCGCAGCCGGGTGATTCTTGGGTAAGGTATGAGCGTTTGTGTCCTCGTGCCATCCCACTGAGGGGATGCCATCCTTTATGGATGCGTCTTTTTAACCCTGGTGGTCAGGACTTGTCAGGATATAATTTAGGCAGCGGTGGCTGCTGAGCCTTGGAAAGAGCTGGTGCAAAGATCTGCCGTCAGAGCTGAGGCCTGAGAGGCACCATGAGCTTTATTTATGTCCTCACTGTGTTTGGGTCAATTCCTTTAATTCAGAGCTCCCCGCTCCGTCACCATGTGCTGATGGAGACTGCTCTGAGCATCCCTGCTCCATGGAGTGGCTGCTCACTCCTCTAGTGCCCAGGTCCCTGAGACGAGGGGATTGTAACATGCTGATAGCATTCCTGATAGGAAATTTGTTTGAATTCCATGAAAAAAGGTGCCAGAGGTGTGAGACATTCAGGCTTTCCTTGGTGACTTGGCCATGCCTCCACATGGCAAAGCCACCCACACAGTAGGGCAATATTTGTACTCGGGCTTACGTATATTTTCAAATCTCTATAAAGAAAAAAAAAATGTTTTCAGCCCAAAATTTGGAGTTACAGTCCTTAAGTGACAGTTTCTTTCCCTGCTCTCAAAATGTGCCCTGTAACTGCAACTTTTTATCGCTGTAGTCTGGGAGGTTGCCTGTGATCCTCCAAAGGATGGTGTAGACATTTATGAGGCTGCCATTTTTGTTCTAATCCTAAAGTAAAGTTCACATATCACCCCAGTGAATGCACTGCCCAGATCTCCAGATGTCCTTGTGTCAAGCAGACACAACATCCAACTCATGTATTTTTTTTTTACAGTAATAATTTTATATTTTAATGATCACTAATTGAAAACCAGTGCTTTACTTTTCCTTTTAAATCTATTTACCTTTAAAACACACTGGAAAATGGTTTATTGCAATGCAACTAAATGAGTGCAGAAAAAATTAGGAAGAGAAAAATTGCAGTATGATTTTAATCTGGAAATTTCAAGTAAAAGGTTTTATCAGTGGCCAGTATAAGCACAGAGGAGCTGGTTTTAGGTGTGTAAAGCCCAGTATTAAAGCAGTGTGTGCAAAGGTCTCATTTGCTCACATCTTAAGACTGCTGTACTTCATTTTCTGTTAGTACAAACCAAATAACAGAATATTAAGAGTCATTTGAGGTCATAATTAAAGTTCTTTGACATCTGCCTTTTTTCCATTAGTCACGACTACCAGATGTCCATGTCATGGGAATTGAAAATTATTAGTCTAATCATGTTTTTAATAAAAAGTAACAGAAACTTGTATATTTTAAAGTCACTGGGCATAGGCTTGCCCAGCTGAAGGAGCTTTCAGGGTTGCTTCCCTTTATTTTATCTGTCTGATGTTTTTGTGTCATTGTTTGCTTTATTGGTGCAGTGCTCTGTTGTTTCATCCTGTGCATTCCTCAGCCACTTTGACTCCACTGACACTGAATGACCTGAGTTTTGTGCACATTTTTGTTAAAATGATACCTGACTGTATTTCAGCCCACTGTGACTACACTGCTTGTTCTGTTACCTGTATATTGATTTTATTTTATTGAGCAACTATAGTAAGTGCACTGTTGGTTCAGATTGTCTTTATTTCTGCTCTCATGCTGGTGCGTTCTTGCTGTATTGATTTGACTTTTTATGCATTGCTTTCCTCCTACCACATTAGCACCCATTCACCAGCTTAATGATCGTGGCACTGTACAGAGTACAGTATATTGGCTTGTTAAACCATTTCCATCATATTAATTTCTACTTATATGTAGTACTGACCTATTTTTACTGTGCCACTTCCAAAATTGTCTTTGTTTATCCAAAGCTGGCTGTCCTCCGTTGCTATAAGCATCCCTAGTTTTCTGTAGCTCTATTTTTAATAGCTTTTTTGGTTTGTTTTGTTTCCCCTTCTCTCATGATTCAGATTCCTTTTTTAACCCATTTTCCCCCTGTACTTTTACTATGCTTTAAACTAATGAAGATGCCTAACTTAATGTTACGAGCCAATCTATTTAAACACAAAAGTTCAAATTTTCATTTTTTTTCTTTCTCCTTATACCTGGCATTATTGGTATCTTGAGCTACGACTTTCTTTGAACTTCTATTCTTAAGACTTTTCTAATTCCTCCTTTGTCTCCACATGGCTGTACATTGTCATCTATGTGATGCATTGCATTATGTCATCGGAGTATGCCACGGTTTGTTTGGTGCTGGGGACAATGGAGAGGTGTGTGGAGAGCTCTGAAGTGCATCTGGTTTTCAGCTGTGGGAAGGGAAAAGAGAAAAAGGGAAGCTTTCAAAGGGGGATGGAGCAGGGGAAAAGCTTGGATTACCTCTCTGCTGTCAGGCACGGAAAGTGACTGCGAGAGGACTGAGGATGCTGCGCAGTGCCTGGAACCACAATTTGTGCTGAACATTTGGTGGCAGCAGGAACTAAATTGCTTGTAACTTTCTTTGGAAACAGTGGCTTCAGTGCTGCTGACTGGGATATGAAGAGTGGATTTTATGGACAGAGTTTGAGACATGCTCCACACTTTCATAGCAACATGTTTGTTGTTAATATGTTGGGGCTTTTTTTTTTTCCCCTGGTTTTTATTTCTCTCTCAGCCTTTTCTTTTTGTCAGTCAGAAATCATAGCCATGCTTAGATGGAGAAAAGAAAAACTTTAATCAATATAGAGAGCTTATATTTATTTGGAGATTGGACTTTCTTCACATATCTCCAAGGAAATTCTTTGCCTCTGTTGGGCCATAGGTGTGTTCTGACTCAAGACTCTGGTTTTTAACTCTTTTTATGGTCAGGTTCACTTTGCCAGGAGGCAATGCAGTATAATACTGGTATTATAATACCTTGCTTTTCCAAGCCAAGTTAGAGGCACAGCTGAATGGGGCAAAACGTAGACTGTGATTTTAGGGATAGCCTGCCTGACAGTGTGGAAATTCGGGATGTGCTCAAGCTACCCAGTTTCTGCTTCATGATGTAGAAAGGAAATATGGCTTGCTGATCTTTTTTTTCCCCTAGTTCATAAAAATGCAAAATAGTATTTCTAATAAGTAGGGTTTTAAGTGTACTTTGGCCATGAAACAAACTTTTCTGAAATATCTAATGAAAAGTGACATCACACTCATCACTATCCTGTTTTAAATTTAAACTACCCTGCCTTGCATAATCAATTACTTACAGAAAAATTGTAAAGCCCTTAAAATTCTGAAATGGTTTCTGGCATTTAATTATATAAGATTTTTGACCTGGCTAGGCAGATAATGTTAACACAGCTTTAATACTAAACAAGACTGAACATGTGTGTGCTTGACTTTTATTAAACTCCTACTGAAGAAACAGATTAATTGGAGGCTGATTCATTGGTGAACAGGCGTTAAAGACAGAAGGACCTTCTCACATTTTGTTCTGTTACCCAGGCTTATGCCATCTCAGGTTGGCAAGGAGATCCCAACTGTAGTGTTTTGAAATGTAACTGAAAGAAATTTTAGAATAACAGGTGCAAAAAAAAAAAAAAAAGAAAAGAAAAAAAGAAAAACCAAAAAAATCCCCCACCAACCCCTCTACACACAAGGAAAAAAAAAAAAAAAAGTGAGTCATTTTCAAAATGCTGCTCTAATTCCTTTCTATTCTCTTGTGCCAAATGACCACCTGACACCTCTCTGACACAGGTATTGCCCAGATAGGTTTTCATTAGTGATGTTAAAAGTGTAAATGGGATCATGGGAGCCAGCAGCTGTCGCGATGATTTCCTACACGATTATTACTTCTCCCCTGCCTTAGAACAATTTTTAAGAAGATGTGTACAAGCTGTGATTAAACCACTTCAGCTTAAGCTCAAAGTAAATTGAAAAAGTCCTTCTTAAAGCTCTCATTTAACAGTGCTTTACATCCATCTGTAAAATCAGAGCTTTGCTTGCGAGCACCCTCAGAATAGCCCACTTTCCACAAGGTAGCAGAGGTTAAAAATAAAATAGCAAGAAATCCGTGGCAAAGCACATGTGAGATTAACGGGGTGAAAGTACTGGAGTGGAGAGCTGTTTTCTTCTGTCTGAGCTCCTCGTTCTGTCGCACAACCCCCAGTCTGGAAATCTTAACACTGACACTTTTGTACAGATCGGTTTGTTAGCGATTTCAGATTTTAATTCAGCACCCTCGCTTGATTATTACTGACATTTCTTTTCTGTAATACCGGCAGAGAGAGAGAGAGAGAACGTGTATAAACAGATTTTTGCATGAGCTAGGTGGTGCGCAATTCTGATACCAGCTCCCGAAACTCGAGAGAAATGCGTTTGCTTTCAAGGTGTATTTCTGGGATTAAAAAAAAAAAAAGGGAGATTGTGATCTGGGAGGTTCAGCTGTGCTCTGCGGCAGCTCCAGGTGGAATGCTGCCGATTTCTGGGTGTTTGTGGGAAGCGGGAGACTCTCCTGGCTTTATTTGGTTCTTGTGTGAAAGTGGGAGAAATGAAAGTATTTTGACAATTACCCATTGAGCTTTTCACTTCATTCAAATCTGCAGCGCAGCGCTGAAGTTGGTGAGTGGGTGTGCAAGGGAGAAGCAGAAAAACAAAAACACGTACTATAAAAGCAGGCTAAAAGCCTGCACAGCTCCCTGCAAATTCAGATCTCTGCACTTGGTAAAGTCCTACATTTTAAAACCATCTATTCCTCTGTCTTCATTACTCCTGAACATTAAAGATACTGGTAAAAATTAACCTCTGATGTAAATCACAAGGATTTAAATACACTATACAGCTTAATTTATGAAATGGCTTGGTGTGTTATGTTTTATGAATGTTTATTTCCCCCCTACAATCCAAAATTTTAGAAACTAAATACCATAATGAAATTGTGAGCTCAATTACATTCTCTTACAGGTTTAAATGTACACTTATGCTCTGTGATGTGAAGAAATAGCAAAAATTATTTGGGGAAATTTTTACTACAGCTATTTCCAGGATTCAGGGGGAAATACTTTTTTTAATGTTTTAGTCACTAAATCATTATATCTGGCATTCTACAGGTAAAAACATCAAAAGCTAAATCAAAAGCTTAAAAAAACACTAATAGGAATGTACTTAAAACAAGGTTCTTATCTAATGTTGTAGCTCAGCATATTTTCTGGCTTTCTAAATATAATTTATGAACTGATTTTTCAGCTGTACATATAAAGTCCCTGAGCTGTATTACAAAAAATTTAATATACAATACAATGCATGCACAGGCGGTTTAAAAAAGGTATCTCCGTGACTATATATCATAATAAACTTTCTTAATATTTGCACTGCAGCAGCTGATTTCTGATTTTTTTTTTTTTTCCCCAGTGCAGTAGAACTAAAGCACAATAGCTGAAAGGTGAACTTTTTTGTATTTCAACATTCCCAGCCTGGTAAAACTGTTCCGCTTGCTACATGATGTTATAAATATCAAGATTAGTTTCTTCTAAAATTACCAGTGCCAGCTGCATTCAGTTTCCCGTGTTGTATAGTATTTTGTTACTAATGTTCTCAGTTTAGTGCAAGGGGTTTAAAAATCAAATTACTCACAAAAATATCCAATATTAAAAATCTGTTTATATGTTTCCCATGTATTTTAAATATTGTATATAAATCCATTTGTCTTGCTGAGTCAAATACTCCCACTAATATCACTGTTCTCCCTGCCTTTTAGCCCAATATGCTCCCATATTAACAATAACCATTTTAATTTTTTCCCTGATGCCCAGTACCTACAATTTGGATAACTGACAAGCATTAAATTATCTGTACCAGTGGCAGGTCTGTGTGTGCCTATAGATTTTTCAGACATGGAGGCATAAATATCCACATATAGCCTGATTTAAAAAAAATAATCTACTGCACTGTATTTTGAATGCAGTGGTCCAGCATGTATATTATGCACATTTTTAAGAATTTAATTGAATCATGAGCTGTATTAGTACTGCAGCAAAAAGCAGCAATTTCTGCCGTCCTGAAGTCTATACACAATCTTGCTTTTGAACCTGTGTGTATTTAAGTTCTTCAGCTGACATCATTTCAGTCTGGGAATCTGACATACGGCCACTAAACCAGGATTAATTGAGCACTTCTGTGCAGTACAAAACATTCTTTATATATTGACAAATATTTCTAAAAAATGGATTGGTATTTTTGCTGTTAATTGTTTCATTACTGACCTTTACCTCTGTAGACATATGCAGTTTTCGTTTTTTTGGGAGAGACTTTCAAAATATTTTTTTTTTAAGTGTCCAATGCTCAGTGCTAGCAGTGACATTTTTACAGTCTATTCAGAAGCATATATTTCACTCTTTTGTATCTCATTTCTTTCTATTTATTTAAAACAACTTAGCATGGAAAATCTTGCAGATTTAAGTGACAGTGATGATGTACAATATGCATAAAATGAGCCTGTCCCTACCCGTGGTGTGTATTGCTAGGGACTCCATTGCAATATTTACAGTTAAACTAAACTTTTTCAAATGAAGCAAAATTGCATTTGTTTTGCAGATTTGCTCATCATTAAATGTGAAACATTTCACATTTGTCTTTTTGAGTAATTGGCTTTTTAAAATGATAAGGTGCTCTGAACACTTGTTATGTGGATAGGTCTGACGTTGTATCCCAGAAATCCATATGCCATACAGACAGAACAGAAGAAAGATATTCACAAGCATGTCACAGATTGGACTGAAGCAAGCCAAAAACCAAAGTGCCATGGCATTAACAATAGCACCAGATTTACTGTCACGATTGCAATCTGTGCTGTATCATAGACAGAAGGAGAACTTTTGATAGGTAACACCTCAGTGTTTTTTAAATCTTTTTGGCAAATTATCATTTTCATTATATTTTTGCCTGCCATATAATATTATTATAATGGTATTAAGTCACTCAGACACGCACACACATGCACACGCACAAAGTTTATTAGCCCTCAACAAAAGGGCTGATTTACCTCCTGGGCTCACTGTCCTCAACAAAAAGGAAGGTATTTTATTCAAAAAATAACACATGTTTTAGGGCGAATCATCCACAAAACTAGTGGGAATTTTTCCAATAGGCATTAAGTTAATAAAAGCTTAGTTAATAAAGTCTTAGTTAATAAAATCTTAGCTAACATAGTTAATAAAGGTACAGAGTAAAACCACGTGTACCAAGGAAAGCTTGGCAGCCCAGAAGTTTCCAAAGTTTGAAGGCAATAAAGAAGCGGGCTTAGGGGGAAATATTTTTTTCCTGGGGTTCAATCCCAACTGATTGCATTTTCCCACTGCAAGCATGTAGATGTTTCTTTTTGACCATAAAATCGTACATTTTCTTCTCGTGTAAAAAAAGCTGCATAAAGCAGATTTGGCAATACCATAATTCATGTTGAGCTCTGGTAAGTGCTGAAAAAGATTTACAAACTCACAGCTTGACACTGAGCCCACATGTTGGGTAGAGTAGAGAAAAAGCTCTAGAAATACTACATAGAGCTTCCTGGCAGCAAACACAGAAACATCAGTCAATTGTTTTTCTGAATTGAAAGCCACCTTGGGACCTTGTTGAAAATAACGTCTCTGCCTATCTTTTCTGCAGTTTAAATTACCTGGCTGGGGGAGTTGTCCTGGAGCCATTCACAATAGGCTGTTTAGTGCAAGAAAAACACTGAAATTCTCACTTTATATGAATTATAGATTTGAAACACAGTTCATGTAGGAAATGAGGATCGCGAGAGTGCGGGCAAACCTACCTAAACACGAGTCTGGTGTTGCAACCTCCTTTGCACTGGAAAATACTCTTTTTTATACTTTTTTAGCATCCCCTTTGATCGCAGATATCACCCTTGTCTGAAGCCATTGGAACTACTCGTGTGAGAAACGGTTGCTTGCATAATTTAACTCGCTACGTTGACTTAAAACTATATTGGCAGCGCAGTTGGGGCTTGATATTCTCTGAAATGTTTCAAAGTTTACAGTGGTGCTGCTGCTGTGTTTTGCATTCGCTCCCACAAAATACCATGTTGCCACAAAATGTTGTGGGAGCTTCATTTAAATACGATGAGCTGTGCACACGCTTGCCTGGAGCTTGGGGAAAATCAGAGATTACTTAAAATTTTGGTTGAAAGCAGAAGAAGTAAATTTTCCGTGACTTTGTTTTTTTTCTCTCCCAGTTTCCAAAGATTTGGCTGGTTTAGGTGCATTCCAGCTTGAGTGGAGCGTCTACACGTATCTCCAGTCTTCTACTCATGGTGATGGAGACGTCCCTAAAGATAAATCAATATTAGCAACGGCTCAGTTACTTCTTTCCTTTGCTTTTCTTGCAACGGAAGAACTGCAGAGTGGTTTGTGTAGGCAGCAAGCATGTGTGAATGGGTTAAAAATATGACAGGTGAATCCTTTTTTTTAAATCTCGTCATGAGTGACAGCATAGTAGTTTTACTTTCTTCTCCCCCCGAGGTGTGAAGGGATGTGCAGGTATTTGATATTTGCTCCCAGACCTGGGGCTGTTATTATTTACTGCTTTGGGAAGTGCTTCCCAAAGTGCAACTTTCCCTACCTGCTTGCAGAGCTTTATTATCTCTCAGATCTTCAGTACCCAAATCAATAATTTGTTTGAACAAGTTTTCCATCTAATCATTAGCACACTTAAAGCCTATAATGAGCTCTGTATCCATGCAAATGCATCTTTTTTAACTGCTTGCATAGATTTAAGGGTATAGTTTTCTTGTAAAATGGAAATCAGAGCCGTTCCTTACACAAATGCTGCTGTCCTTAATAAGGGGTGGATCAGCAGCAACTTTCTAAGTTTATTTAATTTTATAGTATTCATCTTTTTACATACTGTATTTGGGATATTTTTAAAGAGAAATAACATTTTTAAACCTGTATCAAATCAAATGCCTCATATTTTTCTCAACCCCTCTTCAAGTAGTCAGTGAATGAACAGTTTCAATTCAGCAATGAAAGGCATTTATAAACAGATTTTTTTTCAACTTTATCAGCTGCTGCTCAACTCCCATTGTATTGATATAATGATACTTCAAGATAAATAAAGAAATTTATGACTTTAACAATTTGAATAACGAGAAAGGAAATCAGATTAAAATGGGGACCATTCACGCCCCACATGACAGCTCAGAGGACTCTAGCAGAAGAGTAACCAGCTCAGTGAAAAATCAGAAACTGTGATTGCTATTTAACACTGCAGCTTTTCACAGTAGCTCAGCAGAAAGTTATTTAGCACAGGTGTTTCTGTAAGTCTGATACATTGGGAAAATTCACAAGGTTCTCCGGCTCTCTTGCTCCGTGTCGGCTGTGAAGTTGGTCCTGTGATGCAGCAAACGGGTTTCTAGTAGGAAATAGAGCATGGAGGCAAATGAGCAAGTTCAAACATAGGATCTGATCTAGATTCATTTGCTTGGTTGCTAATTTTTGTAACGCATGACAGTAGTGAGGTGAATGACCTGTCATCGAGCACAAGCAGCGAGAAGCGGGAATGAGTTATCGTTCGGAGTTAAGCGTGAAACTGAGATCCTGTTCCCTCCCTCGATAAAAGCAGCTTTCCAAATAGCATGGATATCAGTGCTCCTTCTTTGTTAAGTGAGGGCTTTGATAAATATTCACCTATTTCAGTATTTCTCACTACTTTGTTTAGCTATGGTGTGTTTCTGTGCTTTCAGCCTGTGGGTTTGCATTTCAATAAGAGATGAAATGGTATAATTGAATTTCTCAACACCTAAAAACTCGCAGCAATTTTTTCTTCTTTTATTTCTCAAGTTCTGGCAGTATCTAATTTATGGCTTAATTCTTTGTAAGGTCATTCTCTAAGTGAGTGACTTCTAGTTAATCTCAGACATTATGAGCTTGGCTGTGATAGAGAATCAGTTCATCTGTTCTCATAAAGAAAAGAGTGAGTTGTGGGGATTGTTGGCAATATGAGTTTAGCTGAAAGCTAGGTACAATTTCTTACCAAGTTATTATTTTTCCCTCATTATTTTCAAGGTAATCTGGCTGTGTTTTTACTAATATCACCAAAGTTGAAAAAAAAAATCATATTTCTTTCCTGGTGCTGTGTTCTCCAAGTAGGTATATAAGGTTACTAGTGTGGGTTTGCTCCTAATAATGAAGGAACCAATAGGTGGTGGGGTTTTTTTTTGTAATTATTTTTTGGGTTTTTCCCCTCTCTAAATCCTTGATGAGGTATTGTCTCCTCTCAGTTGGGTTGGAAGGTGCAGCTTGCTTTTGCTGTTACCCTTACAAATGACAGCTAACTTTGTTGCTTGTGGTTCTGCTGTTAATTTACATGCAGCTCTTACTGACTGTCACTAACATATCTTTTGTTCCCTGAAATATTCACTCTGTGAATAAATATAACTTTTCTGCTATTTTTTGCTCAGGCTGATTTGCTCATTTCACTCTTGTGACTGCAAACAGCTCAAGCACTCAGATTCTGCACGTTGCCTATTGCTTAATGAAGTACCTTGCTGAATCAGGGCTACCCTGTTCCAGCAGATGAAAGGGAAGCACATAAGAAGCTCTACTGCCAGGTTCTGCTTTGAATGTTTTTCTTTTAATCAATTTTTAGACTTATTAGCATAGCGGATCACGGTTTTTGCGAAACAAATAAAAGCTTCAAGTCTGATTCTTGAAAGCGTTGGGAAATGTTAATGTAATTGGTTCTGTTTATAGTTCAAACTCACTTACATGTCTCTGCTCATAGACACAAGTAATAGAGTCAGCTCTCCCAGCTCTGGTTTAGTGAGTTAGTACCCCAAATCTCTGGGAAGTAGCTTATGGGTTTCCTTTGTCAGAACCAAGAATCTGATAGCATTCTTAATTATCTTAGCGGCAGCAGAACAGCGCAAGGGTTAGGTCATGGCTTATAAGACAGGGAAATATAACACTTGTAGAAACTCAGGTCTTAAATTCCAGTTTCCTTAAGACTTTCTCTTTTGCCTCACAGTTTAATGTCCATGTTACTGGCTGGATGTTGCTTTTGAGTTGTCATGTGATGCTGAGTTTGAGGAGAGTGATAATGCACCCAGAATTTCTGACAACTTGGTGAGGAGGGCAAGGAACATGTGGGCCAGGGGCCCATGGGGAGATTCCCTGGTTATTGCCCTTCTGGGTCTGCTTTTTGGGTTGCTGGCTAACCACAAGTCTCTTGGCACACCATCCACAGTGCTTGAATTAATGTGTAAAGGTGGCACCTTTGGACTAGGAGGCCATGGTGTGTTTTAAACCACTCCATTTCCTTGCCATGTGTACTGTGCATTTATTAAAAACAAGACATGGAGTAAAAATAATGGTGTTGAAGGGGTTCAGATAAATATGGCCTTATGATTGTGGCATAGAGGAGCTGAACCCCAAATTCCCAGCCATTCCTGGCCTTGACAATTTTGTGGATTTTTAGCTTCCCTTATATTTAGAGCCCAAAGTTCCTGAATGAGCTGTCACCCCAAACCCACATTGTCCTATACTGCACCATCCAAAAGCTTGCAATAGAAAAGAATATCAGGCTTTTAGATACAGCGTATTTAGAAAAGAGAGAAGAGAGTCTGCCAAATTCCTCAAATCCACTTCCCAATTCCCCTCAAGTATAGCAGGAAATTACTTGTTATCAGTGGGTAATTCAACCACAAACGTTATTGATTACCCAGCCTCAATCTTCACAGTATTTATAGCCAAATATTTTGCAATCATTCTCTCTATTTAAAACTAGAAGGTGGATTTTTATTTTGGAAAAGTAGAGTTTTTCAGATTTTCTGCATGCCACATCACATTGTGGTGTGCCCCTCCAGATTGTCCAGTGTGATAGCCAGAAGCTTGACTGACAGATGTCAAAGTGTAAATCATGTTCTAATACATGAGAAACGCCTACATGGTTTAAAAAAATCTGATACTTGCAAAAACTGTTTGTTTAAAATAATTTACTTGCTTCTAATATTTGGTGTTTGGTATATCCCAGTGCACACCAGAAACTCAGACCTAGAAAAGAGGTATGTGATTCTTTTAGTGTTTCTTTGCTAATTTCACTGTATTTTTTAAAATTACAGGGTTGATCCGAGTAGGTTCTCTTGCTTGTGAGCTACATAGTCAAATGTTTCTGTAGTTTTTCACCCAATGACCTCTGGCTGACCAAAATCAGTTATTGTAAGAAATTCCCCAAGTTCTGAGCTATATCCCCCCTTCCTAGAAAAGCTCCCCTTAGACACCTATTATGAAGAGATATTAAATATTTTGGTTATGTGATATTTTTAAATAACATTTTGAGTAACCTGCTGTCATTACTACAGTACCACATAGAGAGTTGATAAATTTAAAGGCCAGTGCAGTTCCAGTGCTGTCAGTGTAGTTCCAGAATGTCTAAATAAAAAATCCAAGAATCCTCCAATGCTTGAAAACTGGTCTGAGGCTATCACAATGATTTGGAGACATAAATTTTTTTTTTTTTCAAAATATAAGAATCTCTAGTTTCAAAAGTTAAGTGATATTATGCTTAGAAATAAACTGTCTCCATACTATCTGTATTGTGATGTTGCTTATTACTTAGGACAATATCATTTACAGACTAAATAAATATCAGAACTGGGTCAGAGAGTTTTATAGCCTACTGGTTTTTTGGGAATTCCATTGATACCCCATCCCTGGAAGTGTTCAAGGCCAGGTTGGATGGAGCTCTGAGCAACCTGCTCTAGTGCAAGGTGTCCCTGCTCATAGCAGGGGTTTGGAACAGAGTGATTCTAATCTCCCTTCAAACCCAGACCATTCAAGGATTTTTTGTTTTGAAATATCCATATTCTCCTGTACTCAGTAAAGACCTGTATTACCCATAAAAGCTTTCTAACTAGGTTGTGACTCCACAAAAACTAAAATTTGGTTAGGTTACAAAATTCATCTATCTTTACCCTAAATCTCATCAGCTTAATTTTTATTAAAGAACTAAATAACTCATTAAAATAGAAATATTTCCAGTTGTTGTAGTTGGAATTTTTTGTTTTCTGAAATGGATGCAACAGCCTTATTCAAAACATTTTTCATCCTGCTTAGCTCTCCCTAATAGTTACATACAAATAGGGATGGAAGGGGGCAAACCCAAGACGTTCTGTGTAGTTTGCTCCCTGCATGCAAGGGGAGATAATAACAAGTATATTTTCCTGCCTGCCCCACTCAGGAACTTGACACAGCTGGTGGAGTGAATCTACAGATCACGGACCAACTTTGATGTTGTACTTTGTTATAAAACAATAGCTGGCATGGCCGTGGCACAGCAGGATATTGCACTTACCCTTCAGCAGACCTGTTTCTATAGAAAGGGACCTCCTGCCTCCTTGCCCCAGGCCACAAAACCCTCTGCTGTAGAGAGGGTGGTTTGGATCTCGAGCAGTAGGAGGAATCCTGTGTTTGTGTATTGGCGTTTGGCAAGTTAGTAAAATTACATATGCAGCTATTTTGGAAAATGACCGCATGTTCTACATGCTCAGTACACAGGTTCTGAGTCACCAGGAAAAAAAAAGGAGGAAAAAAAAAAAAGAGGGAAAAGAAACTATCAGAATGAAAAGAAAATGGTAAATAAACAATGAAAATCCCATTCAGTAGTGCTGTTTCATCTCTAAGAGATGCTTTATTCAACAGCAGGTAGCAATCCCCACAAGAAACATCTGCTATCAGAGGATTTGCAGGTACACTTTTGTTCACTGCTCACTGAATTCGTGTCGGTATTATAATTCAGCAGGTTTCTGCTTTTCACACAAACCAGGATTAGCACTGACTTGGGCTGGAGGGCATTCAAGCTGCTGTTCTTCTGTTGGCTGTATTTCTCTGTAAACATCTAATTGTTTCAAAAAGTGATGTACAGTATGCAAAAACCTGAATTCAATGCAAATAAGCCTGCGCAGCTCTAAACTTAACAGGTGTTCTCATTAGTGTAAGTAGACAAGGAACGATTCTTGAAAGTTTTACAGACACTTATAATCACGGCCAAATATGTTACTGTAAGTATAAAGACACCTATAGCAACATCTCTTTTTCCTCATTGTGCAATCTCAGCATTCATTAATAGGAGATATGTGCCAGTAAATTAAATACTAAGAGCCAGTACTGGCTTCTTCTTGCAAATAATATAGCTGTGAAATGCTCTGCTACTGATGAATAAATTTTTGGCTAAAATAAGAGTCAACAAAATGAAATCTTTACACCCAGCACATATATATTTTAAATATATATCTTTGCACTGAAAGCAGAGCATTCATTCTCCCTTTGATGTTTTTGTTTGTTACAAGGACTTATCACGTTGAGTCTCACTCACATACATCATAAAGTGTTATAACATGCATATAAAATTGGACAGGAGAACCATTCATCACTAGGTATTGTCCAGCTGGTAAAGCTAAGAAAGACAGGACTTCTCTGAGAAACCATTGCCAATATCTCTGTGTGTGGCTGTGTAATGTATGGCTTCAGATTGCAAAGGCAATAACAGTAAAATATTACCCCAAGGAGAAAAGTAGCTTGCAGTAGGTATTCATGCACTGCCTTCAGTCTTCATCCGTGGACAAAATGTGCAATTGTCTATTCCCTGACTTCCCACTATGCACAGACACGACTGAATTGTGTCTTAATTATTATCTCTTGCTTTTACCAGTTGTGGCGGTATTTCTTTCTCCCTTCCCCAGTCTGTTGACTCCCATCTCCTCTGACTTTGGCTGAAAGGCTGTCAGAATTCCATCCCTCCTGCTCCGTGGCGAGGGCAGCGCGTCCGTGGGGCTGGAGCAGAGGGCAGCACGGGCAGGGGGGACACGGCAGGCTGCACACAAGTGGCTGACATCCAGGAGGGTCATCTGCTGCCTGTCTCACATTTCCCTTTCTTCTCTTTATCCTCTGAAGGAAACCCCTGTTTCTCAGAGGCTGATCCCTGTGTTCCAACTGTCTCTCACAGGGTATATTACCAGTGTAGCGGATCAGCAGGAAACACTTCCCAGGATGTTCCCTGGATGTTTAGCAGAGGTTGTTTGCTCTTTCTTACCTTTCCCTTTGCTCAAACATCATGTGCTTTCTTCTCACACTCCCCCAAGGCAGCAAAAAAACAGACCTGGACTGGTGGGTGGAGAAAGGAGAAGGACAAGTTGTTCCTTGAAATCAATGTCAGCATCCCCATACCCCTGGACCTTTCTTTCCCTCCAAAGAAGCTCTTGGACCCCCCAGCCCGAGCTCCACTTTCAGTCCAAGATGGAGTTTTGGTCTCTCAGGGTTTAATGAGCTTAAATTGTGACCTCTTCTTGGTTCAATATTTTCCTTACAAGTGACAAAAATCAGTTCTTCTGCATCTGTGATTCATCACGGCCAGGAAAGAAAAGAAAAATTTTGCCTCATAATGCAGGGAGAAGATTCTCACCTACTTAGTATTAATGCAATTTTTCAAGAGGAACTGGCTTGTCGTATGAGTTTATGGCACGGAAGAAGGGAAACTTTAGATTCAAAAATTTTTCCTTCTTAACCATCACAAGGTTCATTATTTCATTGCTAAATTATGTTGGAGGATTCAATCCCAGGAATTTACCATGAAAAAGATTATTTCATGTCCACTGGTAAATTATAGTTTTATTTTAAAATTTATTGTCTCTTGTAAGTTTCACCCCCAAATCTGAGACAGCTCAATCCATTTTGGGGCCATTGATGTGTATAATGCCAGCCTCAGTTTATCTTCACTAAGAAACAACTCATTGTATACGAGGAGTTTGCATTGATATGATGACACCACAAAGGTTCCCAGAGAGTGGATTTGCAAAGCAGTTGCACCACAAGGCAACACAGCTTAGGACGTAACCTATAAACATCTGGCAGTATTCAGTCTTACAAATTCTAATATTGCAGAAGTTGTGAAAACACAGGATCTGTTTGTTGCCTCTTTGCAATCCTTGGTTTTCACAGTCATTTTTACAGAATCAGGAAAAAACAGGGTAATTAAAACATAAGGTTCAACATCTTTAGATATGTAGAACATTTTCTGTTGCCTAAAACAAATATTCCCAAAGAAAGTATAAAACATTTTTCTGACTTGCAAAGTTTTTGCAGTCTATCATTTAAATTACTTAAATAAAGGGAGCTTTACTGCTCCCAAAAGCTGAGAATATAACACCCGCCATGCATATTAGCTTGATCTTTTTGACAGACCAGAAAAGTGTTTGTGTGTGCCAATTAAAACAAAAATGGATCCCTAGTGGCTTGTTCCTCACACAACTTCTGAAGACTGCTATCATTGTATGCCGGGGTAACCCTGGATAAGGCGGCTCTCCAAAGTAAACAAACTTTTCAAAACTTTCATGACAGATGGGGGTTACAAATGCATTTTAATAAGAGAGTTGCCAAAGCAACTTTTTTGCAATCAGCATATATTTACTTAACATCTAGCAACATTGGGAACACAAGGCAGATACTTTCTCACCAAATTTTTTAACAAATATCATTTTTTTTGAAAGATTGGTTGAAGACCTTTTCTCTCAAGCTGATATTTCCCCATCACTTCAATGTTAACTTTGCTCGACATCCAAAGGACTGTGAGATGGGTGAAGCCAGACTGTAATATGAGACAGACAATCTGCTTGATAATGAAATTTCTTTGGTAGTCATAAACATCTTAGAGTCCTTTAAGTAATTTAACTATCAGCATAACCATGACTACCTCTGTTTGATAGGCTGGCTCATGGAATGGATATGTGATGCTGTACGAATATAACACAGCTCAAGACTGAGCCTTTTGTTTTCTTTTGTTGCCATTTTTTAATATGAGACTCAGCTCTCTATGGTACAGCACAGAGAGATATTTTATTTATCCTCTCGGCTGCTTACTCATTCAGCATAAACATGGCCAAGAGACTGGATTATCTGTGAGAAAGAATTTAAGATCAACTTCCAGAAATGCAGCTAGACTTTTGATGTGTTTTTAGAAACTTGCATGGCTCTGTCCCAGTTTAATTGAAATCCAGCTAATTAAACCAACTTTAAATAATTCTACCTATGCTGGAGGTGTGGATACAGGAGTGTCCAGGATTTATATATTTATTCTCAAGTATTGTTATATTGTAATTACTTTTAAATGGATATTTAGAGCCAGTAAATTCCCAATATATTTTCTTTTTTTTTTCTTATATTTTTTTTTCCTTTTTTTCTTGACTCTTTTCACAACTTCCCTGGCCCAGCCCTGCATGGTGCCCATGCATGGCCCAGCCCATGCAGATGGTAAATGGGGCGTCCTGCATTGCATGGATAGACCCCATCCTGAAGAATCTCTTAGGAAAACAGAGAGAAAAATCCAGTTTTCTTTTCATTATGGGGAATCAGGTTGATTAACATGATGAGAAAAAACCCCACCACTTCATAACAGAGCAGGTGAGATGAAGGGAGCAGTGGGAAGGGGGAAGAGTGTTAACTTTGGAGCTAGAAATGCTCCAGCAACTCACATTTCTTTTTTTTCCTACACATATCAAGGGCAGCAATCCCAATGCACAGTGCAACAAGAGGAACACATTTTATTGAATTTCTGCACGCAGAGGTATCTGTCAATCCAAGTTTAAATCACTTAGTGTTCACCACAAGCTGTGTGAGTCCCAGGTGGCATAAAAATTTCTGTTTTCTGCACTGAATCTTGCACTGGATTAGCAACTGCTGAAGTTTCCACGGTCCAAAAACATCCAATAATCCAGCACTGAACCATTGGAGTTGGTTATATGAAGCCTCACCTCGATAGTCCAGCAATTTTTCTGGATGTCCCAGTTTCAGGGGGAGTTGAACATTGGCTTGCTTCAGTATTTGGCTGAATTAAGAGCTGTGACATGGTTTTTTGGTGTTCACACATGAGCTATACATGAGCCATACACTTCCTTGGCTGCTCACTCTCTCCTTTTTTCTTGTTGCGTGGTACATGCTAAAATTTTTGCTGCATTTCTCCTTCCCCACAGAATTCTTCACTTCCTCTATTAAGGTTTGTTCTTGGCATTGTCTAAAAATAGTTAGTCACTGCAAATAATAATAATAATCTCTATGGCCACCAGAGATGCATTAGTTCACTTTGAAGTGAGTGAATCAATAAGACGGGTTTGTATTTTTGTTTTGCTGTGTGAGTTTATCACCCTTTCCCATATCTCCATAGAGTGTCTATCAGTTGGATTGCTGAAATTGCCTCCATCCCTGTTCTGCAGCTAAAATAAATGCAAGCACATCTGTAGAAGTTTATATTGGTAAAGAACTAGAGGGCTACCAGGAAGGAGATGTTTATCACAGTGGTGCCATAGTCCCCAGACCAAACTTTGCAGGAAAACCATGGACAGAAGACCCTGGTCTTCTTTCATGGCTCTTTTACTCCTATGTTCCATTGGCATGGATATATTGTGAAAGTCTGTGAGACAAGCTCTGAAGGGTGATCTGTAAGGCTTTGGAAGCTCTGGCACAGCAGTATGTCCCAGAGCACAACCTAGCACAGGAAAAAGACATAATTCATAAAATTTTTAAAAACCATTGATCCTGGGTAGCCTCCAAGGTATATTTGTATATTATAAAATGGTAATGGCGTTAATTAGACACAGTGTCCTGTATTTTGTGGAGCTAAAAGGGTACATTTCTGTGTAATAACATAGGATATTGTTGAACACCACCTTGGTGCATCATTATGGTGACATGCAAAAGAAGCTCAACCCTCCATTTGCAGCTCTATAAGGTGACAAGAGAAACCCTTAATAAGCCACAAATAGAATATCAGGAAGCGTTTCACACCTGCCTCCCTCCCCTCTTCCCACACTGTGTTGGCAGCCCAGCAGTGCATTGAATTTAGCACACATTTACCTGTGGTGAGCCAATATTTTCTGAGGATCAATGCTTAGCAGCAGGGCTGTGCTACAGCTCGCTGCAAAACTGCCATGTGAGTTGATTCAGGCTTTGAAGTAATTTTTTTCCCTTGGTTCTGTAGTGAGAAAGAGGGAATTCAGGCCCCCTGGGTCTCCTATCCCTATCCTGAAGGGCATGGCAAAGCAGAGGGTTAATGCCAGTTGTCAGTCCTCGTGGGCGTTTATTGCTGACAGCAGCAGCAGCATTCTGCCTGGTAAGGTAGTGCTAATTCTAGACTGTAGCCTTTGCAAAAATGATGGCACAGAGAGAGGGATTTCAGGAGGTATTTAAATAAGTGAAGTACCTGGCACAATGGAGTCTGGCAGCTCTGGATAGAGCACTTAATTTTCTTTTTTTTTCCCCCCAGATTTGTCTTTCATTTGTTTCCCCAGCCCCTCTGTTTATTTCAGCAGTGCCTGACACAGGGATGGTGTGTTAACAGGCCTTAATATTGAACAATTTCTGCTTGTTGTTAGTTATACATCATTTAGGGCTGTGATCATAAATTGTTCAATCACAAGGTTTAGTCAAAACCAGCATTCTTTACTGATGTCTTTTCCCAAGGGTGTTGAAAATTTGATTGTTCAAAGTGCAAATATGGTTTAGCAATCCTTTCCAAGAGTAATTTATCAGAAATCCTAAGGAGGTAATATATAAAAGTGGGATAGAAAACCTGCACATTAAATGGGATTTACCAGCCAAAGCCTTTGGAACTGCTTGCCTGTGAATGACTGGAATGGAGCAGAACAAAGTCAATTACTGACTGTAATTAAGGAGTGGATGCATTTAAACTGTAGAGAGCAGTAGCAGTCTTCTTGAAACTGTCTTGTTACTCTGAAGATTAGTCTGAGGAAAGAAAGAAAAGGACTTGAACTATATCTTACAGAAAGTATATTTTAAATGAATTCTCTTCCCTCCATTCTATGATCTGTTTTTACAGATTTGCTCATAAAACACTGATAATATATGATTATCAAAATAACACATTCAAGACAAAGAAACTTTCAACATGTATTTTGCTTTGGTCTTGTTAGCAATGGAGTATCTCTTTTGCATATCATACAGTGCAAATATTTATGCAGTGCTGAATACTTGTATTTTAATAAAGCCTGAATTTACTGAACGGAAGGCTGAACTATGTTGTGTCCTTTTTAAGCCTTCAAAATACAGTAAATCTAATTACATATGTTGCTCTTACTTTGAAAATGTTATTCCATTTTATAATTTTAATAATGATTTGTTTATACTGGGAGGGAGGCATTAGATTGAATTGTTGCCTGTGTTTAGTCTAATTCATATCTGCATGTATACATTAATAAATGGTGATATCATATCATACATTTTGAACCCAAACCTTGCCGTGTGAGCCGGGCTCAGAACTGAAGGTCAGCTCGTTCTGCTGCTCACCTTAAGCTGCATTTTGGGCTTTTTATTTCCTTTTGGTGAAGGGAGGGGTGAGTGGTGCTTAATGCTATGGCCCTGGACTAACGAGGGAATTGAGATATCCCCAATAAATAACTCTCCCTGGTGCTTGGGGAGCAGTGGGGTGGCTGGAGTTGGCCCCTGATGGGCGCAGAGGGGATGGGGGGAACATCTGCAGCCCTGCAGCCCCGAGCCCACACCAGGGGAGCGTTCCCACATTCTCAGCAGCACTCCCACAGGATGTCTCCGCTGGAGCTGCGCTGACGGGATTTTCCTTAATGCTGATGACTTTGGAAATCTTCCTTACAGGCATTTCCTCAATAAAGGGAGGGTTATAGGACAATTAATGCGACATTAGGCTGTTGTTTTTTGGTTTGGGTTTTCTTTTTCCTGGTATTATTTCAGTTTTAAGGAAGATGCTGGGAGTACCCAGGCTGGTGAGGATCTGCTGTTTCTTTTTTGCTTCAGTAAAAGCTCTTGACATGGGGGAGATGCAGGGAAACAGTAGCACTTCAGGTCAATGCATTTACATAAACAAACTGTGCCAGGTCATAACAGCTTTGCTTTTTCCCAGAACTGGTCAAATGGAAATCCCTATTTGGTGCTAAATAACCCATGTTCCAGTGAACATTCCGACATTCAGACTAAACCTGCATCCCCAATACACCGAGACCCAAATGTTCCATTTCCATGTGTGGATACCACTAAATTTTGCACAAGCAGCTTTTAACAGCATCAAAATAAGAATAAAAGTTTGGTTCCACAGCTGGCAGGAGCTGAGCTGTCTTGGGGCATGGGCAGAACAAGCTCCTGCCCCTTCCAAAATGTGCTGGTGATGTGGCCCTTGGTTGTCTTGTCTGCAAACACAGAAGGATGTGCCCAGATGATGCTCCATGGCCATGGGCACCAGGAGTCTGTGGAATAATCCTGGGACAAAGCACTGCACAGCTCTGGGCCTCAGTTTTGCCATCTGTGAAATGGTTGATTCAACCTGTTGTGTGAAATACCTGGAGATTTCCTCTGGTGAAATATAGCTATATAAATATATATCTATATGTATATGTGTAAAATAAAAAAAATGATGTATCATTATTATCCCAGTGGTTTACAGAAGTTCAGACCAACAGCATATACATACATATTTCCACCAAATATTAGGTTAGGCAGTGAAACAGCATTATCAGGGGATTGAATATTCTTTTGATAAATATTCCCAGTGAGTGGGTCAAAAATGTAAATCGACTTCTATTCAGACAAACTGGGGATTTTTTTTTTCATGATAAATGGGCTCCTAATTACTCTGCTGCAGCCATCTTTGATGATAATTTCTTTTTTTAATGTGAAAGAGTGACATTATCAATTTTACCAAAATGTTTGGAAGTGGTGAATCATAGGTAAATAATAAATGTGCAAATTCAAGACTGCAGGTACCAGACACAAAAACCAATATTAGTAAAATAGAAATGGAAACTGCGAATGGCAGGAAATAATTTTCCTGATGCATTCTCTTCTTTTCAGGGTGCTTTGATTTCCCTTGAACTGTGTCTCGTTACACCGAGTTTCCTGGCTTTTCTTAACTTTTGTCACATGCCCGTTATTTCTGCACTATTTGTGTTCTGTGGTTGCATTGCTGAGACAATATCTCGTTTGTTTTGACATATTCAAAACAGTTTTCAGACAGAGGTTCAGAACTCCTCGGTAACTCGGCACTCCAGCCGACAAATCCCAGTAAAAAGAACAAGCATCTGGGGGGAACGGGAGGGGAAATAGAGGAAAATCATCTGCCTGATGTGTGCTTTACTCACCTGTGTGTGCCCATGCCCTCCCCAGATCACGACAGTGTCAGGAAATGAGTTCCTCTTCCAGTCGGATACTGACTTTCTCATATTGGATTGGTTCCACGCTATCAAAAATGCAATTGACAGATTGGTATGTATTTGTTTTGGCTGTTACCTTTATTAATTAAGATGTATCAATTTCAACTTCATTTGCTCAGGCATCTCTACAGGTTTGAGGCAGTCAGCAGCTAGCTAGACATTCCTTTCTCTGAAGGATATAAAAATATGTATGCAAATCTACTAAAAAATGTCAGATAAACAAGGTTGTTGCACAAAAATGTCATTTGATTCTTGCCTCGAAACGGAACGCTACATTTATTTCTCTGAAATAACAAGGACGCTGGCTTGCTGAGAGTTGTAAAAGCACACAAGCACTTAATAACTAATGAATTTTTGCATTTTCTGTTTATGCAGCCTACAGTATATAATCTTCAATAGAACTATTAATACATTTGAGCCTTTTATGAATTTTTGTATTACTTATTCACAAGAATAACGCTAGCAAATAATATTCCTTTGTAACTGATTGCTGGTATTCTCCCAGGAAGGCTGGGGGTTTTCTGCTAGAAGTAAGCAGGGTTGCATTTTATTAAAACAGTTTTTAATTACCAAACCAGCTTCAGCTGTAGCTTTTTCTTTCTTTTTTGCCACTCTCAGTACAAATACCAAACATCTTCCTCCTATCCCTGCCTGATCCAAGAACATTTTCTGGTTTTTTTGTTTGGTTTTTTTTTTGAAGGCACTGACTTTCCTTGTTCACTGCAGAATCTGTTGAGAGAAAAATATCCCCATTTCTTGGATTTTTCAGAGGTTTCAGTACAGTGGAATCTGCAGCCTCTTTGAAAGGGTTAATATGAACACAGCTACTGTTTCCTTAAAGAGCTACAAACATTCTATTACCCTGAGGCTATAATCAGCCAAGGAAAGTTTGATCTGATGATGTATGTCTTCATATTGTGCATTTCATTGGGTGTGTGAGGATATTGATATCCAACTAAAGATTTTGGGGTGGAGTTTTCCATGGAGACTCAGAAAACAAAAAAAAAAAAAATCTTTTTTGGCATATTATCCAACTAAACATCTAATAAACCTGATTTTATATATATATATATGTAATTTTTTTTAGTTTAGCTGAAGTAACGTTGTGGCAGCAGCAGCCCTGAGCGTGCAGAGAGCCACAGCAGCAGCAGCTGATGGGACACCAGTGGCCGTGGTGGGCTGGTGCTGGCCAAGGTCCGAGCGCGCAGGACAGGATGCCACCACGCACCACTCCTGGCCACTCCATCCCTGCCAGCTATTTCACTCCTGAAACTCTCAACGAGTGTGAAAAGCCTGGCAGCTTTCCAGCCTCTTGGGATGGCTGAGTCTCACCTGACCAAATGCCACGGGGAGAGACGTGGCTTCAGCCGAAACAGCGTCTCCTTTTTTTTGTTTTGTTTTTTTTGTGTTTTTTTTTTTTGTTTTTTTTTTTTTTTGCTTCTTTTCCCTGCTCATTTTCACTCTGTCTGCCAGTAAATTAGAATAACAGAAAAGCCCCCCGACTACTTCTTAAGCTTAAACCAGCAGAATTCAACCCCAAATTTGCAATGATGTTAGAAGTAATTGTGTTTGCAAGAATATTTACTGTAACTATCTAAAACAGAAAAGCAATTTAAACACTCTTCCTCTTTGCCAGCATTTGAAAGTAGCCTGCAATGTGGAAATAATTTTGGTCCCTAAAGCCTAAAGAAGCAGGCCTTTTGTTTTCCTCACTTAAATGGGAATTTATCTCAGAAATTAGGATCAGTCTGTCAGGGCCATAAAAGCTTTGCCATATGACAAATTTTGCATTACACTTTCCTTAAATTATATACTCCCTGCACACTTGCTCTGTGTGTGTCTGTTAGCTTCTGTACTGGCATTCTGGAATCTCTTGCTTCATTCTTACAAATAATAATTTTATTAAAAGCATACACATATGTATATACATATATATATATTCTTTTCCCAGCCAAAAGAACAGAGAATTACATCGAGAAATTTGGAGTTCAAACTCAGAAGATCCTCCAGCATCGAATTACTGAATAACTTAGACACTGAATCCAAAGAGCCAAAGCCTGAACACAGAAAATCTTTAAGTAAGGCTTTTTTCTTTCCTCATTTTTCTTTCCTTTTTTTTTTTTTTTTTTTTTTCTCTTTCCTTTTTAAATAACCATGCCATTACAGGACAAGATAATTTTTATTACATACAGAATGTAAGGAAGATCACTGAGAATTTTAAAGCTGAATATGTTCTGCACTGATATACATAACTTGCATTTAAGTAAAGACAGTTACTAGCTCCACACTTTTAAAGGGTGACACTCTCTCCTAAGCAAAATAAATTTGTTTAGGAGCAAAGACATTTATTTAAGCCATTTATTTTTAAAAATAAGCAACATGAGCCCTACGTTAATGGTCTGTTGCAGTTGCTTTGTTTCCATTTTAGTAAAATACCTCAAATTGCCAGAGTAATTTTGTCTGTTGTGTATTTATACACTGAATTGCTGAAAGAATTGACATATCCTTTGCAGCCAACAATCAGTGATGTATCTATAATTTTATAGAAGATAAATTCCAGGGTTTGGCGTTGATTGTTTGTCAGTGCGATTAGAAAAGAAAGTGATCTAAAACTAACAGGGCTGTGCTTTCCTCCTCTGAAAAGCCTCTCCCAGTTTGTGCCGAGATGCTCCTGAGCTCGTGGGCAGCAGGAGCTGGTGCTGACCCTGAATCCCTCACCCAACATTTTTTTAACTTCACCCTCTCCCCTGAATTTTTGTTTTCCTCCTTTGTTTGGCGGGAGATGCACATCCTGCTCCCGGTGTCAGCGCGGTGACAGCCCCACACTGGCAGGCTGGTTCGAGGTGCCTTTAGGTACCAAAGGGCTCTGTAGGAATTTGCCTGCACGCGTTTCAGTGCAGGATCAAAGCCTGAGATGTTAAGAAAAGGGCTGCATTAAAAAGACCCAACATAGCTATTTTTAATGGTAATTATCTACACAATCATAAATATATGCACACATGCGTGTACGTACACACAAATAGAGACTCATTAAATAGTCTCTTTTAGCAGACCACAGGATTTTGGGGTTTGTTTTCTTATTATCTTAAAGATGTTTCTTTTTTTTCTTTTTTTCCAAGGGTTTTGTGGTTTTGTTTTTTTTTTGTTTTTGTTTTTTTTTCCTTTGTGTTATAAAATATAAAGTAGCCTGAACGTGGCTTGTGAAAAATTGTCCCAATATCTTTGCACTGGGTGTTATGTTGCATTTCTCAGAGGAAGAAAAATAAGACTGAGAACACAGTGAGTTCTGAGGGTCTGATTCTGCTCTTATTGTAGCTAATAGCAAAATGCCCATAAACTGTCTCAGCACTCAGGGAATTTTTATTTATTTATTTAGACTTCTCACATATCTTTAAATGATAATTTGTCAGACAAAACAGAAAAAGTGACTATGAGCAGTGACAGAGACTTAGTCTATGTTTCTTTTCAAACCTTAGAGAATCCTGAATAACCTCCGTTTTGTTAAAGGCTATTTAAACTATTAAAAAAATGTGAAAATATCTGCTGTGAAATCTCACTGAATCGAAGCTTGCATTTAAATACCGTAGATTGGATTGCTTCTAAAATATGTATTCAGAACTTTTTTTTTTTTTGGCCCCTTGAGATCAAGCAATTATGTGGAATTAGAAAAATCATATTATTCACTTACTTATTAGTAGTCTAAGCACAAACTGTATTGTCAGTTTTCTGCCTTTGGCTTTCTGTGCCCTTAATGTTCACACAAGTATCGTAGCCAGAATTATCGGCAGCTAGAGCCAAAATTGCTTTAAAAAGGCATGAGAACTGGTAATGACACATTGTTAGCAGTTAACAGGTGGTCGTTTCATTGTCCAGTTTGACTGCAGAGCACAAAGATATGTGCAATATCTGCAAGTGTATTTATAAAGTTCTTGCAAAGTTTAACGATTTTATAATTTTATAGTGCTTTTACGTTATTGACTATTGCCAGTGCCAAATCCAAACAAAGGAGATTTTTTTAATGATGCCTTACAAAACTCCTCCAGTTTAACAAAGAAGATGAGCAACTGATGTGTTAGCAGCCCACCCCCTCCCGCTTTGATAACCTTCAATGAAATATTCAGACAGCTCAGATTCATTTGTATTTACCTTATCTACATTGTAGGGATTGCAAAAATATCCTTGATACTGTTGCATCATTGCTTTACTCTTTTTTTTTTTTTTTTTTTTTTTTTTTTTTTTTTTTTTTTTTTTTAGCAGTATGAGTATATAAAGGACAGGTACCAAAGCATTTCAGTAATTTACTCTTTAATTTAAAACTGGGGAGACTGTCCCTAGAGACTTAGTAGCAGGAATTTGGTTTTTATGTCTAATCCTAATTGCTTCTGCTTGCACTACAAGGACAAATGGTAATTCTCTGTTATGCTTTTTGAGCTGTAGACACTGCTTTCATTGAAAATTGGGCTCAAACTGCCAGGCTCAATTTCCAGAGTTCAGAGAGTGGCTGTTCTCTTGGTCATGCAGCTTTTCAGTGACTTCTCATCCAGTTTGGTTTCAACTCATGTTCTAATTGAAGTTTTCTTGAGCTAAGAAGAAACCAAGAATGGCCTTGGGGAGTGTTACCAAAATATGTAAAACTGTGATCTTGTTCTCAAATACATGGAAAGAGATGACTTTTTATTTTATGATGTCAGCTATTTTACTGATATAATTTCTGCAGCTGATGCTGGTCAGAAGTAACATGGTTTTCACCCCATTAGAAGAAAAGTGCATTTTGTGCAAGAAAATTGCCTTGCAGCACCACTTCTTTTAATGCAAAGAAGTCTTCTAAACAGATAATTTTAAAAATTAGTGTCAAACTTCATAATTTCCAAGTAATTTAGTCATCATTCAGACCATAGGGGTATTTTGGTGGTTTTTTTAGATTTTTTTTAGTAAGGTTGCCAAAAAACTCCTCCTAATTAGTACCAGTTGTAATTGGGTTCACGGGTAGATGGTCTGCCGCGTTAATTTTAAACCCCAGGGAACCAGACACCTGGGTTACTCTGCAAGTAGAGATGCTGTTGTGGTGTATGGGAAGTAGGGAAAGAATCTGGGATGTAGGGAAAGGGTATCTACACCATCAGGTTCCCAGGAATCGTCCTTCTCTCCAAACCCCAAGGGGCCTTGCTGCGTGTGTGCCACAGGAGCTGTCAGGACAGTTGTGTTTTGGGCAGTGAAACTAAAACCAGCTCTCAGCTAAGCTCTGCCCTTCTTTTCCTGCCCGTGCACCCTCTTGTGGTTTGCGTCCTCTGGGCCATTTGTGGCCATCCTCTGGGAATTCTGTCCCCCAGGAGTGACCTCTTGTGGAAGAGCCTGGGCTGGAGTTGCTATTGATTGTCGGAGGGGATCAATTCCCTTCCTGCTCCCCCTCTCCAGGATGGAAACAAACAGCTCTGCAGTAGGAAGAGTGCCCTTTGGCTACCGTATCAATCTGAGGGCTGCTCTTGTCAAAATGCACAATCACAAGCTTGATAATGCAATCCATTCCCAAAGCACTATATTTCCAACCTGTTCTCCATCATTTCCTTATGGCGTCACATTTACTCAGTTCATCACATTCTTATTAATATTTTAGGTTTCCTTGAAAGTGATGGAATTCTATTTTTATTACAAAAGCAACAAGAATAAATATTAATTGTTGTCAGTTATTTCCTTATGTAGTGGGAACAGTAATCTGTTCCTCAGCTTTAGGTTGCCAAAGCAAAATAATGAAATATTTTAGACATTAAAAAAAAAATCTGTGATATTAGATAAATGCAATTTGATCTCCTTGTTTGCCACATAAAAGCTGGAACTGCCTGAATTGATAAGATTGAATTGCATTATTTTTATTGTTTCTACTCACATATTTTTTCCTTATCTTCAAGAACACTTTACTTGAAACCCAGTGGTTAGTCATGCAGCCTGGAAAATCTCCTCCATGCTTGAATTCTAGCTGGAGGTGCCACAACTCCACCATTTAAAATTAAAAAAAAAAAAGTGTGAAAAGGAACATCTTGGTGAGTTGTGGCAGCATTATTGCTATTCATGCTCATTCCAGTGTCTCATTAAGAGAAGTCGGAGACCCCAGGCGTCATTGTGCCAGACACAATGTGATACCAAAGTAAGACAATTCCAGCTCTCAGCCCCAATAAGGACAAGTTGCAACAGGTGGAAAAAAGTGGACAAAGGCAGGGGGTGGAAGGAAAATTGACAGCAAAGCTGACATGTCATGCATATTAAACAGCAGGCCTGGGATTCCTTTCCGCTCCCCGTAAGGATCAGGGTCTTAGCCCCAGCACCCTGGCCACCAGCCAACTCAAATAGTGGCACTTGCCTTACCTAAATTCCTCTTGGACTCTCAACAGGGAGTGATAGGTCTTTTAGTCTGAAAGGGTGATGCTTTGCCCTTGGGATGCCACAGCCTTTGCGCACTTCCCTAGGGAATGGCCTTGTGGCAGTGTCTGGGAATGTAACTCCTAGCATCTTTTAAATAAAGGGAAAAAAAAAACCCAAAACCTCTGGATCTTTTAATTTGAATTTGTCTTCATACGTATTTGCTACAAAGTCATCTGGGCATTGAATTCTGCTTTAGTTTCTTAAAAGTCAGCTAAATTCAGAAGTTTATAGTCCTTAGGATTGAAACATGGACCATGTGCTTTAAAATTGCCAAAAATTGCTTTTTTTTTTTTAATTCACTTTTCTTCAGACTGCCGAAATCTGAAACTTGAGCATAGTATGTATTTATCCCTAAGTAATTACTAAATTACTAAAGCATTACTAAAGGAATCCTTTGTGAAGGCAGTTTGGTAGATAACTAAGTCTGTACAATGAGTGAGGGGGAAAACCAGCAGCAGAAACCCACTTTGGTCATTTAATGGACACGGTGGAAGAAATGGGGAATTTGTGGAGCTTGAAAACTTCCTGGCTCCACATGCTCCACTTGGTCCTTCTCTGGCTAAATCTTCCTCCAATGACTTGTTTGAGGGTCTAAATTTTGTCCCTGCACAGGACTGGGAATTTCTGTGGCAAAGACCTCCTGTCTGAGGCTGTTGTTTCTATGAGGGAGGAAAGGATAGGCACCAGGGAACAAACACATGGATTTGCATGGTTTTGGCTGTGTAATAACAGAAGGGAGGGGGGAAAAAGTCAGAAATTTATTTCTTGAAAACATCATTATACATCCTAGAAGAAGGCACCCTAATTACAGGCAGTGCTGACAGGAGCCTGTGGGAGTTTTCTGTTTTCCTCTCTAGCACATGAAGGGGATGGAAGGTTGGGAGACCATATCTTGGGATGTAGAGAGAGGTTCTACTGGCCCAGCCAAGCTTATCGAGGGCTGGATTCTGTGGTAGCTTATGTAGTCCTTCATCCACACAGGATCATCTCTTTGAAAAGGGGGTTCATTAACAGATTGCCCAGGGCACTGGTGGAGTCACCATCCCTGGAAGTGATCCAAAAAGGTGTGGATATGGCCCTTGAGGACATGGTTTGGTGGTGAACATGATGGTAGCACTGGGCTGACAGTTGGACTCGATGATCTTAGAGGTCTTTTCCAACCTTCATGATTCTAATTAGAGCCACAGAAGTTGGAAATCACTCAATTTCTTTGTTATTTCTGATGAGGTCTGAATTCTTTCCCCTTCCTGGCCCATTTATTTCAGTTAAATGTGTATTTCAAAGCCAAATGATGTTATTTAGGGACTATTATTATATTACAATGTTAGCGTTATGTATAGGTCAGTTTTATTACTTTTAATAAAGCCAAGAAACATAAAGCAATAATGTATATTAGTGCAGCATTACCAATGGCAACAATTAAAACAGAAAGCAAAATGAAAACTAGCTGCAAATATGCAGTTTCCTACTGGAATGTTAATTTTGTCACTCTGCATCTTGTATGTTTGTGGCATTTATTTTTATTGCATCAACAGTAATGCACTCAGCTTCAGGCACTAAAAAAAAAGCAGGAAAAGAAAATGCAGCATGCTGGGTTTGCAGAGTGGAATCACTCATCTGGACTGCAGGGACTAAACATCTTTTTACATATTTGTAGTCTTATGTTTCTCTACTACATTAAGTATAGGTATGCTCTCTTCCTAAAGCTTAGGAAAATACTGATTCAGCAAGAAAGAAGTAATAATATTGGCATGTGGGAAACAAAACATGCCAAATTGAGAAACAAATTGTGTCACTTCTACTGATAATAGAAGATTATGTTGCACTCAAAATCACAACTGGCTGTGACTAGTCCTAAAAAAATTACATTTTTTTTCCTGAATTTGAATATCCTGTTTCCATCAATTACAATATAATGTTTCCTTAATTCTTTGTTTTATTTCTACTTCACTCTCCAAAATCCTTCCAGAGTTTACTATTTGGGCTGAAAAAGCATATTTTTAAATTGGGCATATCCAACTTCCATATAAACATTTGGCAGGGAAACCCATGCATGTTCACTTAATTCATTTTTATTGAACCAAGTCCAGATTTTTAGCCAGGATAAAGTTAGATATTAATCATATCTGAGCAGGATCATTAAATTTTCCTTTACCTACTAGAACAGCAGGGTCATTATAGAACCATGAGAAGTTAGCTCACTTATTAATCTTTACAATTACATAAAAGTGATCATTTTTATAGTATTTAATAGTAGCTCTAACCCATTATGTGAAGAGTATGTGGGAATATTACGATATAATATAATGTATTATTATAGATGTGACCTGTGACTCATTGGTCTGCTCACTGACACACAACTCCCTGGAAAAGTTATCTGTTTGAGCTTGGATAATCTTTAATTGTTTCACACTCCTCATGCTCATTTGTGGGGCATACTAGTAAATAGAGAGCTAGTCACTGAGTTATTAATTACCTCATTATTACTTAATTATCACCATTGCATACTTCATTTTTATGGGGAATTATATCATAAAAGAAGGTATTTTATGCTGCCCACCACAGTTAAGTATGAATGACAGCGATAGCTAATGTAGGATTGAGTTAGTTAAAGAAAATCAATCAGAAATCCTCGCTATAGATTACTATCCTGTTTCTTCTGCCTTTTCCAGCTAGCACTTCTCATCCTTGACTTTGAAACCCAACAGTTTAAACTCAGTTCTTGTTTCAGTGGACTAATCCCCTTTCATAAATCATGTTCAAGTGCTGAAATAATTTGCACATCGTTTAAAGAGTATTTGCTTTGAAACATTCACCTCAAGCCCTTTTGTATATCCTTTCTCTCTAAAGATTTGTAGTATTTGTTTTGTTCTCTGAGGTATAAAAGACCTGGGTAAACTTTATTCCTGTTGTTTCAAGATTAGTGAAACAAAATGCATATTTATTCAACTGGGACTGAAAGGAGCTTTAGTAAAGACGATCATACATACGACCCAGGGGAATGTTATAATACAAAATGTCTGTCTTAAAATCTCTTCAGGTTTGTTCAAAACACTATTGAAGGACTTAAGTTTAAAGAAAGAAAAGGAAAAGGTTACAAATCCATATTTCTTTTTTTGTTCCAAAGAAGAGAGAGACACCATGTATTTTTCTTAACAAAATAAACTCCTGCATGTGCACTCTAGATGGGTTTGATATGGAGGCAAGTAGAGACTGGGTATCATGATTGCTTTAACTCTTTTCTTACTGAACCACAGATATTAACACAGCGCTTAAGATAACTACATTTTGGAAAAATTGCAGTGGTTTTTTTTTCTTTTTTTTTCAAACACACACTTGCTTCAGAAAAAGCAATCACAAAGATTTTAGGCATTATTGGAGCCAAGCAGTTGGGTTTTTTTCCATGCACTAAAAGTGAGGCGGACTCCTGCACCTCACTTTTAGTGGCCACTTCCAAGCCTAATTACCCATGTCTTCCACTGCTTTGGTCTCGTAGTTCCATAACCAGTAGATCATCCCTTACACTAAGTAGCATAACTAAGGTTTGATATAGATTGTACAAAATGACACAATTTTTATAGTTGAAAGCAGACAGCTACCTCTGCTTGACCTTCCATCACCATGTGTCAGTAGATCTCCAGTTTTTGCATCTCCATAACTTTTCCTCCACAGGGAAGGAATAAGAGGCTGACAACAGATAACACCTAAATAGGTGGAGGCGTTCTCACCGCAACAGGGAATATTTTAGACTGCAGTCTTTGGAGGGAGGTCAGAACTAGAGCAAGTGAGCAGGACTTGCTGAACTTTATTATTCAGGAAGAGCCAGTCCAGTCCATCACTCCTTTCAGCATAATTTTGAGCCTTTCATATTATTTATTGAAATAAGTACCCCTATTGGAAGGTTGTAGCAAGAAAAATGATTCTTACACTATACTGTATGCTGAGGTTTCACTATTATTTCTAACTAATCTAGATGCAATCCTCAAGGTATTTTGGGAGGAATGTGACAGAAATAAGGAGGTTTTTAGGTTATAAAAGTCTAAATTAAGCTGAGTTAGAGAGACTGTACGTCAGGCTCTAGACAGGAATACCTACTTTCCAGACTCACCTTTTTCCCTGTGGTGAAATCACTTCTATATTTGGACCTTCTAGCTAGAAGGATCTATTTAACTTAAATTGTGACAGCCAATCCCAAATATTTAAACACCAACTCAATGGTACTCTCTCCTGGACAGGGCATATTAATGGAATTAAAAATGAATGTGTTTTGGAGGGTCTCCTCTTTGCTCCACCAGCTGCCTGCTGACGAGCCGGGTAAACAGATCCTGCCTCTGAAAGCCGAAGGGTGGAACGTCACTGAAGGGTTAAACGCTGTATTGTTTCTCAATTAAGTAAAAGGTTCCAACTAGCTGGCTTTAAATATTGATGCTGAAGAGAGAGCTATGACATATGAGCAGCTCCCCTCACCACCGAGGATATTTGGCTCCATTTAATTAATTCCATTGGCCATTGTCTTAAGTGCGCCCAGGATTCACCCAAGAGGAATTCACTTGCGTTGCTGTTATTGAAAAGTGTAACACAGCATTATCTGCCTCAGACAGACTTTTTGTAGCATTGAATCAATTCCCCAGCTCTTGAAAACAACTACCTCATTTGATTCCTTTCATAATTAATGAAATTCAGTAGTAATGCTTTTGCCCCTCAGCTCAGGCTGGAAAAATGTTCCAAAACTTCAGTTTTCAAGCTGAAAGCACTCTAATTTTCAGCCTAAATGGACTTGTGGTGCAATTGTGTTCTTGTGGCAACATTTAGCCTGCTCCTCATTCTCAGCAGTTCTGCCTCAGGTGTATCACCCCCTGCTTGGGCTGATAACTAGGCCAGCCAAGATTTTGTAGTCTTTCCTATGACAGGGGGCTGCTTTTCTTTTTCTGATCATCTCAAATAACTCTTTTCCGAATTTCTGTCCCTTTCTGTCAATGTTTCTTGCACAGATATTCAAGTTTAGGTCTTCCTACAGACTTGGAAAGCATAATTCAGTCTCATATGTAGAAATGGTTCACAGCGTAGGGATTATATTTATCTCTTTCATTGCCACTTTTTTAGACATTAAAAGTAAACAACCAGGACAGGTAGATTTTGCTGTCCTTTAATCTCTTGCATCCAGTGCATGCATTATGAAAACTAAGGAGCAAACCTGCCTTAAGCCTTTTCATAGCATATAAAATATGTTCCTACATGTGATAGCAGATTTTGTAATTAATTTTTAAGGTGTTCAGTTTAAACAAAGTAACATTCTTATAAAACTGAGCAACTCTTTGCAAATGACACATTTAAAATACACAAAATTAAAACATTTAAAAATACTCCAGTGGTAATACATTTGAAAAAAAAAAACCTTTAGAGACAAAAAAAGGATTATAATTGAATTATCCTGAAATTCATTTTGTACAGAACACAGAAATAATTTTAAAAGCATACAGGTATGCTTCTCCCTACTAGAGAAAGCTTTACATTTGATATATTTTGCAATCACAGAGTGACAGTTCATTTTGTAGTCACTTTTGCTGAGGAAGGTTTTTCTTCAGTCCAAGGACTCGGGGCCCGAGGGAAGGTGTCCAGATGTGGGCAGGGCAGAACAGGAGGGCAGCCAGATGCACATGGGATCATTTGCCATTTAGCAGAATTTGGGGCACAAATTTATAAATCAGTGAAAGAGTCTTTGTCTTGCTGGGTATCTATAATGAAAGACTTAATTGAAGGTGCCGGAGCTCATGCTTTGATCCACATCACTTCATGTTCACTCTCTTTAGGACAGACTGGCTGTGACCTATTCAGAAAAGGCTTTTTAGTTTTTTTCATTTTTCTCAGGAGTCAACTGGCTCCTGAACAGCACAGGTTTTCCCTTGAGAGTTGATGCTGGAAGGACCAGAAAGGTGACTAAAAATTCAGTAGTGCAGGTGATGACTTCAAGATCACTTTTGGCTGTCTTCTGTCCAAGCCATAGATAACTCACTTAAGCCAAACTCTTTGTCTCATTTCCATGGTTTCCTAGAAGTTCAGAAGTTCCTGCAAAGATAATCTTTGTATATATATCTATTTGTGTGAAAACACATGTAATAACCTCTTCCTTTCTATTTAAAATTAAAGATGATTATTTTAGGCTGCTATAATACTTCTACCTTCCTTTCTTCTTTTGAAAGTATTTCAGTTGATGTGTTTGAATGAAAATCGAAAGATAGCACTAAAAATTAATGAATAAATCATGAAAACACTGTAACACCTGGATTATTATACTATGTTATCTGAAGATCACTCAATATGATGGATCAAGGGTAGAACTGATATTAAGGCACAATTACAAGCAGTGGAATACTTGATTTATTGTTTTAACTTTGCTCTTAATGCAAAACACGCAGTCATTTTTGAACTGACATTTGATGTCTGGTTTAAAGTATCTTTTGTTTTGGCATTTGATGGTTTGAATTTGGGGTTCAATTTTTTTCTATTTTCACAGGTAGCTGGAGGATGGAGGCAGAATAAAAGGTGAGGGAGAGGCTTAAGGAAACAGGATGATTGAAACATGGGGATAGGGAAAGAAAGGATCCTGAAACACCGTAGTTTGCTGCATCTTTTGTCTGAATTTGGTTTCTTTTGGGGTACTGTAGCAGATATTGCCTGCTGAGTCAGAAACAGTGGCAGGCAGGGCAGAGCAGCAGTCTCATATTTTCTAATAGATTTAAAAATTGTTTGTGTTTGGAGAATGTGAGAATGGAGAGGATCCATTAGAATTATACTTTCTGTTATCAATAACCCACAAGGAGAATGCTGTTTGAAAGCAAGTTTTTTAACTGGTGAGTTGTAACCCAGAAAGCTAAGTTAGCAGAACTCACCTTTTCCAAACAATTGTTTATTCGGAATTCATTTGTAGCTGTCCCTACTCAAGTTACAGGTCATTCACAGTAATAAAGCTTTCTAATTCTGTGACAGAATATTCATAATGTCTTTAAAATACTCAGCTGGATAATGGTCCCCAGGATCTGGACAGCAAGACTTCAAAAGGCAGAGTCCTCTGATCTCCAGTTGCCTTATTCTCTCTAAGCTTGGAAGGTTTCAGCTATCAAGTTTTATTGGTTGATAGTCTAATTGCATTTGTATTATCTTTCCCCTTAATATTTTCTTTTCTCTGTATTGGATTTCATCCAAATATTGCTGTGACCATGAAGCAGTTTTCTGAAATGTTTTGCTTTCGCTTTGATGCTTAACTGCTTTACACGTGAGTGCTGCAATAAGGTGCAGGTTTCTGATAATGGTTTTCCTTCTGTGAGGAAAAGTTTCCACAGCATCCTGTACTTTGCTTATATTTGATACGGCCCTTCAGTGTGAGGCTTTTCATGGACAAGATAAGGTTTGGTTAAACATCTGAACTTTTGAATGTTTATCTGAACTAGATTCGACCCCTGAATTTGTCCATCATTAGTTATTTTGCTTTCCTTTTTTGAGGCTAAATTATGCTATTAAATATGTTCTAAAGTAGGTTAAGCCCCTGCACAGTTTGTCAGCTGGAACATTAATTTTAAAGCTAAAACAGTCTTCTATTGGCTCTTTTTAACATTTTGTCTGAATTTTGACCATGGCTGGTCAAACAGAGAGTCAGTGCACCCATGAAAACCCCACAAGTAGCTGATTGAAGTGTCTCAGAGTTGTTGTGATGGCTGGCCTGATTTTATTTTAGGAAAATAGCCTGATAATTAGCAACTATTTGCCTGCTCAAGCAGCTTGTTGCAGTGCAGCTGTTCTGGAGACTAGACAAAGTACTAAATGTCACCACATGCCCAGCAGTATCTCTGGTGGTGTCCCTCTCTGAGCCCCTGCACAAGGGCCAGGCAGACTTGGGGTCCCAGCCACAAAATACATGGCTAAATAAACCAGCAGCTCCTTTCTGGACTTCCCTTTTCCTCCTGTAATTCCCCTGTCTCAGTCCAGCAGGAGGATGACCCACAGCACATCTCACAAGGCACCTTCTCCACTCTGTAAGGCAGCCTTACCAAAAAAAAACCCATAGCCTGCTTTTGGTCCTCTTTTTGGGTTTGTTTATTTTATTCAGATCCTAAATCACCTTTAGGGAAGCTTTTCCAGTGTCCTCACATGGACACTACCTGAGCAAAGAGCTGCAACTCCTCAAAAATCTGAAGATCAGTTGTGTTTCAGCAAATGGAAATAATTTCTGTTTAAAAATAAAATCTAATTGATGGCATGAGAGGGGCTGTCTAAGGTTTATATTCATGTGAACACAGCTATTGGAGATTCTTAGCAGAATTTTCACTTGAGGTAAGAAGTAAAAGGAGTTCTGAAATCTGATGACGTGCTCCTCCAAATGAGCTCATGGGTGATCTTTTGTTGTTGTTCTTACTCTAATGATATAATTGAGGTAAGGATAATTTGATAAGGTATAGTTGACAGAGTACAGCAAATGGATTTCAGATCTCTGGCTAGATATTTTTTGATTACTTTAAAGATAATGGGTGTGCCTCTCTCCTTCATAAACTACCACATCTACAGTCACTGGAAAGTACTAAACTTGCTGTTTAAAAGAGAAAAATGTGCTGGAACTTGTGGTTTGAAACAGCAAATATAGAGCTGAATGTCACTACTGTTTCTCATTGGAAATAAACAGTTTTAGCATGTTGGTTTCATAACTGAGGCACTGTGAATTAATTCTGTCCTTTATTGTAAAAGAAACACTAGAAGTTCATTGTGGGTCAAAAAATATAGGGTTATGAGTATAATCAGAGACTGAGTACAATGGGAATATAATTGAATATTAAAATAATTTACTTCTAAAATTTAGAAGAATGAAGTATAATTGATAAAAGTTTCAAGAAAAAGGAAATTCTTTGGTAGGATATTCTTTCTGGAAGGGTCCCAAAACACTGGATCTGAATTAGAGGCTCAACACGGTATCCAAGCACGTCAAAATTTCAATATATGAAACATTTGTATAATTCTTAACAAGGCTGATATAAATACAAGACTCCCTTGCTCTCTGCAGATGATTAATTTGCTTCCAAATGCATAAGACAGAATTATATGTAGGTTTTTAAGGCAAAATTTCCACATGGTTGCTAGCACCCAGCCCCCCCAAAGGGCTTTCTATTGATGTAAATCTGTCCAGTGCTCCTGGTAGAATATGGGATAGGATATCATTTTCTTGTCCTTTTGCCTGAGCTTTTTAGTGGAAGTGATGACTATTCATAATATTTGCAAAAGGTTGAAAAGGTTTTTTTTCAGATTAACTCAGGAGGCAAGTTTAAAGACTTGAAAGTTATTTGCATATATTTCACAACAGAAGGAAGCAAACAGAACTCCGTATTCTATAAGCCCCTGAATGCATTATTTATTGTAAATTACTTGCTCAACTTAATCTGGAAATAGTCTACAGTATCTTGGTCTGTCTTCCTCAACCTCCAATTGCATAGGATTTCTTTTTTTTTTTTTTTTTTTTTTTTTTGGGACGTCTTCTTAAATAACATTTTATACAATATATGTCAGCTTCAAAAGTCATTAACTCAAATATTGCAGTTCTTTTTCTCAGTAACTGTCATGTTTTATGAGTGGGATAAGACTGTGTGGCTGCAAACTCTGATTCACTCAGTTAGGTAAGGGTGAGGACCACTCTCCAATTCTTATGTGTTAAACCATCCATCGAGTATTCTCCTGGGAATCTTTTTGCAAAGAGGCTGTGTCAAGAGTCCTAATCCCTGAGATGAGCTTGGGCAGACCAGTTTCCCCTTCCCAAGTACACTGTGCTCTCTCTTAAACCCTAAATACTCTGACTTTTGTGTGCTGTAGCAGATTTCATCCAAGTCCCACATGTTTTACATTAGATGAACATAAACTGGTCATACTGTATGAATAAAATGAATTCATTGATTTCTGACATTGTGGTTTTTATGTTCGAGTTAAGTTTGTATAGCAGTGTTTCTAATATTGTGACAATACCAAAAAAATTGTGGAAAGAAAGGCTTGGCAAGTCCTGGGTGATCTAGTCCAGTCTCTCCTGCCACAAGGTACAGCGTTCTGTGTCCTCATACATAAATTTATTAAGCTGCATCTTAAATTCTTTTAGTTTTATTTGCCACCACTTCTTTAAAAGGGTGGTTTAGAACTTCATATTATGGCCAGTTTATACTCATCTATTCTCATGCCAACATTGTTCTTCAGTTAAAACAGCTCTTCTCCCTCCCTGCTGTCCTCTTCTCCTCTCCTGCTCCTTTTCCCACCCCCACCAGCAAATTCATAGAGAACAATCCCAGCTCTTCCCAGCCATTTTCCAGCTGGCCAAACATGCCAAGCTCCCTGACTCCTTCCAAAATCTCAGCAGCCTCTTTCTCCTGGTCCTTCTCACTGCTGCTGCCTGCACCTTTTCTGCCAGGAATTTCCACCTCACATAGGTGTCCATGGTTATACACTCATGAGAGAGGATTATTTTTTATTAATTAAAATTAAATATTTTGAATTTGTTGGTCGGGTACTGAAATAGGTTTCCCAGGACTATGGTTGAGTCATGATCCCTGGAAATGTTGAAAAAATGTGTAGATGTGGCACTTGAGGGCACGGGTTGGTGGTGGGCTTGGAAGTGCTGAGGAAGAATTGGGCTTGGTGGTCTTAGAGGTCTTTTCCAACCTTCATGACTCCATGATTCCATAATTCCAATCCTTCTCTAACCATGCTGTGGATAGTTCTAATCTGGTTATTCCAGTTTCCTGTCTCAAAGTCACCAAGTTGTTGCCTGATATCCCAAATTCTTGTCTCAACTGACGATGCTTCCAGCCTTGAGTCAACAAGCAATTTTTGATTGTTTCTACTTTTCCTGCTGAAGTCTTTAATGAAAACTCAAAGACGAGTTCCAAGAATATTTCAGGACTTCCACTGGTAACTTCCCTGCAATACAGTAGTTCTTTCAACAAAGGTCATTTTAATACCTTATTTAGTCACTTCACAGTTATTGTTTTAGTTCTCTACATCTTCTCTAGTTTAACTAATCATTTCCTATTTGGCGTCATATCAACTGCACAACTGAAATCCAGATAGATTTGGCCTATTACAATTTCATTTTCTAAAAAGCATTATTTATTTTATTAGAGAAAGGTATCTGGTATGATCTGTGTTTATAAATCCAATATGTACTCAGAAATATTGCTTACATTTCTAAACATTTATGGTGCAAATACCACTAAGAAAAGCTGTGTGGGGAGTGGCATTTTTATTTTACAATGTAAATGTGTAGTGATGTTTAACACGCTATTAATTTTTTTCCATTTATTATTAGAGGGGGACAATTTTTTTTTTATTTTATAAGCATAAGAGCATGATGCAAAATATGAATTATACAGCCATTTTATTGAATCCTTACTGCTAATGCACGCAAATTTCACAAAGTGTAATGACACTACTGAGCACTTAAGTTGTTAGGCTGTCATATTACAGAAAAATTATTTCTGCTATATAATCACTGTTTTCTTTTTCCTTTTGTTTATTTCTGAGTTTACTTCATAAACATCTGTAAATGTAGATATACTTGATGTGGCAAATATCTATTATTGCACCATAAACCTGAATAACTTCAGGTCCTTTGGTGCCAAATCAAACAAAATCTTCTGAGCCTCTCCTGGAAGGTGATACCCATTCTGATGCTGCACATTTTGAGTCTATGCTCTGTAGTTATAAAATCTGTAATTTTGAAGCTTATAAGGATAATGATCAGAGGCAATGCCCAATTCCTGATTTTTTTTCCCCTCATTTATTTTTCTAATGCCTTTAAGCTGACTGTGTACCTGTCTCTCATTCTACTCTTTTACCAAAAAAAAAAAAAAAAAAAAAAAAAGTGTGTATAATTCTGAGACATGCCCAGGGATTTCACTAAGGGATAAAACGGGATGACTGGAAAAAGTCCTTAACTCAATAAAGAAGGTGAGGAGAATTCTTTGTCGTTAGAGAGCAGATTTTATTGGCTGCATCTCAGAGCATCACAAAGAAAAGGAAGCAAGAAGGACTTGGGTTTGTCACTTTCAAAACTCTGGTGCTGGTTTTCAACTGTCTCTTTTTACAGGCAATGATGCATGCTGCTCCTTCTTTAAAGGACTAACAATCGTTTCACATCTGCTGCAGGCCTAAAAAAATTGATGAAATGTGGAATTCTCAATTGCAGTGATATCTAATAAAACTTGAAGTCATGAGTCAATATATTAAATTACAATGTATTTTAGAATATAAGCATAATCATACACCTCTGCGTATTAAGATATGCTTCTTCAGAAATATAAGACACTCAGCAATTAAATATCCCCATTACTTGAAATTAATTAATTAACTAATTAATTCCTTCCAATTAATATTTTCACACATATGTGGTAGCACTGCTGTTAGACTGGCACTTTCTTTCTCCAAAGTCTTAGAGACCTATTCCTGCCTCCCTCTTTTGCCATCTCAGCTTTCTTTCAGTCCTGCAAGGTGTTGCTCAGGACTCTGGTTGTGAATCTGTAAAGGACTTTAGAAAATTATTATTTTAAGACATCAGACATGAGAGTTAAGCACAAGGATCTGTTCATATGTATTTTAAGAAAGTTGCAGCTAGGATTTTGATCAGTGTATTCTGTATTTTGAATGGTCAAGCCTGTCATTTTTAGTATTCCTCGGGAAATAATTACTTTAACTCCATTTATGGGTGTTATCATTATACTACAACTCATCTATTTCTAAGAACTTCACCAAATTATAATGCCTTTGAAGAGTACTAAAAAATATGGATGGCCAGATTAGTTGTTGGGGTTTTTTTCCTGGAGATCAAGGCTAATGAAAGAGAAGGTAGGAATGCAAAAGTATTTAAATCTCTTAACCCTTTATCCATTCCCACTGCTGCTCTTCATTCTGCTCTTCCCATCCAAATGAATTACATACGGTAATTTTGGGTGTTATAATAAACAGATAGGCATCATAATAATGTATTTCAGTTAGGAAGAGGTACTTGAAAGAAATTGGTTTTGCAATACACATGATGTGAGACAATCAATAGTGCTTTAGTCTGACAAGCACTGTCAATATCCATTGTCACAGTTCAGAAAGTCATTAATGGATAGTTCTTCAAAAACCGATGCTTTCAACACGTTGGAAGTGTTCAGATACACTGTACCTGGCAGGAATTAATCATAGGTAAACCCCTGAGATTATGTACAAATGCAGAGTAAATTAAGAGTGAAATAAAAGTCATTGGAAGGAATTTGAGATTGTGTTCTAGGGAGTTACAAAGTCTTGCCAATAAAATATGGAGTTTAAGACACATTAAAAAATTTTACACTCTGAATCATCCAGGCTTTGCTCAGAACATCACACCCAGGAAAAAACTTCTGCTAGAAATACCTTGTCTAGGTGCATGATTAAATTCACAGGAAGTAATCTCATAAACATTTTTATCCTGGCCCTGAAGAGTTCAGGACCTTGCTTACCTCTGTGAGAGGTCACCACTCCAAAATCTTGGAGCAAGGCTTTTGTAGCTTCACCCTGCAATTTGTTGATCAATGCTTAAACCTGATTAAACTACAATAAATTTATTCTCATTGCATCAATTTATTCTCATTGCATGGTTACAATCCAGGACATTGAATGTCAAAAAGTAATTATTCATCTGTACATCTCAAAACTTTCTTTGTTTTGTGTGGAACTGTGTCACTGGGAGGTGTTGCATGCATTCTTGCTTTCCATATTTCAGTTATTTATATGTTATTATTAAGGCTAGATTTGAATAAGGATTCAGACAATTTTTGCAAGCCAGAAAAGTACAGGTCAGTGTTTGATCAGTGCTTTTTGGTGGTTTGTTTTTGGTTTTTTTTTTGGTTTTTTTTTGGGGGGGGTGTTTTTTTGGTTTTTTGTTTGGTTGTTTGTTTGTTTTTTTCCTGAGCATTTAACTTATACTTATCCCTTCTAATTCAGCCAATGTTATTACAGTGCTATCCAATGATAAGGGCCAAAGATGTGTTCTTAATTTTAGTCCTAAAAATATGTGTATACTATTGTATTTTTTGTACCCAACCTGAATGGCACTCCCCTATTGTGATTAGCTAATTTGACTTCATATGTCTTGAGAATTGAGGAAAAGATCTTGCCATTATTTCATTTGTCCTTTCATATCTTTCCAACCTGTGGAATAAAGGAGGTCTAATAAAGTATCAAAAGTATTCAGAAATGCTTTTCTAGATCTAAGGATTCAATTTACTACCAGCCAAACATGAAAATCAGACAACATTCAGCTTACAGTTTTGCTGATGAGGTGTCCTTGCGCACACTTGCACTGGCAGAAAAAATTATTATTATTTTATACTTCAGTCCTTAAGATCTTATTTTTGCTTCTGTATGGAACTGACTTCTCCTTTTTTATGTTGTTTGATATTTGCCAGCTCTCTTCCATGTAGGATACTTCTGGCCAAATCCAGAACCTGAAATTTAAAAAAGAAGCTGTTAAAAAACTTATTTATTGTGCTTTTTGAGTTTCATAAATATTGCAGTTTTTTGGTTTTTTGTTTTTTGGGTTTTTTATTATTTGGTATAGCACAGCCATTTTAATGTGGGGATATTACGAGAAGTATTGTTTGGCAAGAGAAGGAATATTTCTAAGTGAGATCCCAACGTGAATATTTCTGCCTAATCTTGGTTTTGGAACATGCTATCTAAGCTTAAGTTTTTGGGGGGTTTTTTTTGTTTGGTTGGTTTTTTGGTGTTTTTTTGTTTTGTTTTGTTTTGTTTTTCCTGGTGACTCTCACATGTATTTAATAGAATAAAATAGGAAATCCATCAACTGTTGTTTTGAACTTTGTGCCATACAGCAAAATGTGGTACATACAAAGATATCCATGACAATAATTATTCCTACCTCTAGATGTAGTTTTAACACCATAATTGCTGTTTCAGGTATAAAACTTCGAGCTGGGTTAATTGTCTTTCTAAAGAGAGGGATGTTCACCCTGCTGTCCACCCTTCACAAGACAACCACATGTACTTCACTTGGAACACCTTAAATAGTTAAAGTGGGCATAAAACACTTCAGAGCCCTCAGAAAGGGAAAAGTGGCAGGCAAATGGTGGACTTAACATTTATTTTCACTGCTGCACCATTTACATCACTTGAGGAAGCTTCAGGATAAAGCCAACTTAGTTGTGAATTGCTATGGACAGAGTGACACTGAGCGACAAAAGAGACCCCAAACTAAATACAACTCACTTCACTGTTTCAAAGTACCACTAAGATACAGAATTAGAAACATCCATTTGTTGTTCTTTTTATAGCACAGCCAAGTGACTTGGAATTTTAGCTTGTCCCTGCCAAGGATTGCTCAATTTTGAGCAAAAAGTTCTCTGCTATAATGTTAAAAAAGCACCAACCATCAATTGAATGCTAATCTTTATGTTCTATGATACATCTCTCCAGGAATGCTACCATTAAAAAATGTGAATTTCAGTTTTCATAAGTGATGGATTATTGTACCAAGCCATGTATTTTCCAGTAAAGTGTCCTTTTATTTGTCCTGTGTGATTACTAGTTTGTGGAAGTATGTGTGGGGTCATTTTAGTGCTGTGGGAAAATGGAACACTCTTCTGTTAAAATCAGTAGTGAAATCAGAAGCAAACTATGCTCTGATCATTGTAGGCATGTGTTTAAATATTGCTTTCCTTAATTGGCTATGTTCTATTTACTTAAAATGAACAATTTGGCAAGTTTTTCTCCCTTGACAACAGCAAAGCATAAACCATTTTATAAGTTTGGCTGTTAAAATCAGATTTGTAATGTAAACCACAATATTCCAGGGTTGTTGCTGTTGCTTAACCAGTTATTTTAGCTTGCCATTGTTTTATAATTGTGCACCTTTAAATGTTCTGGTTCTGTTTAAAACAAATGCAAAATGCCTTGATTAAAAAAAAAAAAAAGACTGATAATAATGATCATACTTTTAATTTTGCTCTCTCTCTTTGCTTGGATCCTCTCTCTGGAGATTGCTGCATTATAGGGGAGGTCCAGTCTGCATGAGGAGAGAAGGGACAATGTCTGCAACTCCAGCTAAATTATCTCTTTAGAGATTCTGTCAAAGGGACAATGGACCAGGCTCCTGCCAATGCACCTTGTGGAGAATATTGTATTTTGGTGGATTGATTGATTGATTAATTGGTTAATTGATTTTTAAGAGACGATGGATGGCTGTTCTTTCCTTAGAAAGAGGAAGCCACCCTTCTCTGAGCTGGAGGCCTTTGCCAAGGGAGGCTGTGCCACTCTGGCTGCCCCATTAAACTAGTCAGAAATGGGCACAGTGACAGAGCTCAGGACACTGAACAAGTTATTCTAGGGTGGCAAGTCTCAGGTGATTTGTTAAAAATCTTTAAAAACCAGCTTTTTCAGGAAAAACTCTAGGAAAGGTCTTCCCATGGCATCTCTGCTCCTTCTGGAACAGGCTGAACTTCTCCTTACTATTTTGATAGCCATCACAGTGCCCTGTAAGCACCTCAGCAGAGAAAAAGTTAAATTTATGCCTTTGAAACCTCCTCCAGGGGATTTTCTGCAGCTGGATTCTATGTCTTTTTGACACAGAGCAGGAATAAATTGCACTCAAATTGTTTCTCAGTTTGGTAAATGCTTAAATATAATAAAATATAATCATTAGGACGGGAATACTTTTCTTTCCATAAATTAATGCGTCTTGCACACATTTCGTGGCACACAGCCATGTTTTCTATAACTGCATTAAATATATATATAACGCTTAATCCATCTTGGCAAGAGAATCCAGTCCTTCTCCAGTGGTGTGACCATCCATCCTCTCTCATTGCTAGGAGTGCACAGCTAATAGCGCGTAGCGCACTCGGAGCCCGGAGTCGGAGCTGAAAAATCACCCATGTGAAACTTGGGGGATTCGTGAACACTTCATGAGCAAACTGGTGGCCATCCAAATACTTACGGGCAATAAATAACCGAGCCCTGCGCGTAACCGGCAGAGTGAACTCATCGTGTTTATTCACAAAAGTATTAATCAGATGGTTTGTAGTGTCCAGCCAGCCACGCCGCTGACCTACCGCATGACTGGGATCTTACCAGGGTGGTTATGGCCATGCTTTTCTCAGGATATCTCAGAAGCCTACTGTTAATTTAGAAATATCATTTCACTAAAAATTTCTCTCTTGGTTCCCTTCAGTTTTCAGGCTGAACTACAGTGCCTCTGACACAAATGACAGAAACCGAATTAAAAGCAGATTAAAGAAGTTCATCTCCCGAAGACCCTCCTTGAAAACATTGCAAGAAAAGGGACTTATTAAAGGTGTGTTCAGTATTCTATTCCTCTTTTTGGTGTAACAATTAAAAAATCACAAAAGAATATTTGACTCAGTACATTGGACAAGCACTTCTTAAATACGGTTTTGTTGCTGTGTCCCATAACACACTGGTGAACTATAAAGAAAAAAGAATCAATGTATGGTTTCATCTACCTCTGTGATATCTGACTGCTCCTCCAGTTTTTCTGCTTTGGTGTGCAAGTGGTAGAAGCCCCTCCATTTAACACCATGAACAATGCAAATACAGATGCTGCACAACTCCATTGCTTTTAAAGAAAAGATTATCAATATAGTTTTATGTTTTAGAACCCAAAATAGGACCCTCAGATGTTATGCTGACTAATTTGTTGAAAGACTTTCTGCTGTCTTCTTTCATTATTTTTCTAACTCAGCAACAAAATCCATTTTTAAAAATTTGAAATACATGTCAGCGAATAAGAAGTGCTTTGAATCTGTGGGGTTTTTTTCCTATTCCAATTTCTTGCTAAGCTGGTCAGCCATCACTTTCACATATTCTTAAAAAATTGTTTCTTTGATAAAACGTGTTTGTTAGTTTATCCAAGAAGTGTTTCACTGAGAAGCTGGTAGTTAACTTGAAGGCAGTAGCATTCTGACCACTAACATCCAAGTGAAGCTGTGTTTTTAAATATTGTCTGGAATAATGCTTGAAAAATTTACGCACTCCCAAATTATTATGTGTGAAACCCACAACTGCACATGCAAATTGACTAGAAAGAGGCATTTTGCCAGCCACCCCTGTCAATCTCTGGAGTGTGAGTTTTCCAGTGGTGTGTCAAAAATGGCAAGGGGTGTTCCTAGTGTGTATTAAACTTGTCTGTCCTGAGCCAAGAGATTGACCCCAGCCAGAATAAGCTAAAGCAGCTACAAGAGTTCAACACCAGCTGGGCCCATGTCTGGAGAGAAGAAGATTTGATGAATTAAGTTCTTATGTTTTAGATACGTGCAGAGATGCTCAGTGCAGCATTGTTTACTGTAAGGAAATCTTCATTATATGAAGCCACAATGTGCCTCAGTTCTGGGGTTCCGCTTCCAGCTGACACAGAAACTTTTAAAAAATGTCATTTATGTGTCAATATGTGTGTGTGAGGTGTGCACACCTGCACACCAAGCTTTCAGGACCTGTTCTTACATGTTTGTAGTAACTGATTTCAATACTTGGAGGGTTTTGCCTTTTTGAAGTACTTTGCGAGTTGAGTGTGGGATTAGAATGCATCATGTTAGTTTGTTTCAGTTATTACAGTAAAAGAGGAGCAATTTATAGTCTTTAATTTTTGAATTTAAGAGTTAGGGTTTTTTTAGTTTAATGAAGTGTGGCTGATGAATCTTCTGCAGTGTTACATAGGGATCAGATGTGATCCCTGCTAACAAATCCAGATTCATTAGCATAACTCAAATCCACCTTCTAATACATCTCTCTAGGAAAGCCAGATGAATTTGGGTTTGGCTAGAGTTGCATCAAACTCTTGATTCATAAACATAACTTGGTTCTGCCTGGGATACTTTTCCATGGATAACAGAGGTGTTGTTCATTGGCACGGTAACTCAGAATCCGGCCCCGGCACAGTTTTATTACCAAACTAATGTTGCCATGAAGAAAACATGTTAGTTATCTACCATGAAGTTCATTAGGATTAGGCTTTGGCCATGCAAATGAGGCAGGATTCGTTAGCACAGCTTAATTCCAATCTACGGTAAGTCTATGTGAAATGCTCATTTGATAAGGTTCTTTCATTGTCTTCACCACAGTTTATCCCCTTAATCTGTTAAAATGTTATGAAAATGCAGTTGCAGTGCTTATGCAGAGACCACTTTTAAATGTTAATTTTTAGTCTTGTATTGGAATATTTTTAAATTGCAAAATGCAACCACCCAGATTACCAATGAAAAGCTTGCCAAATTTTTGTATTATAAGATGCATTATTTATTTTTCTAAAGGTGACTTAAATGGTTGCAGAAACCCCTCAGAACTATTTATTTGCCTGATTCTTAAGGGAAAAAAATGTTAACCAATTTTTACAAGAAAAAATTCCTCCAGCTCTCAGAACATGCCTACGACCTTTTATTCCATAGGGAAATACTTCTGTCAGAATTGTAAATCCCTTAAAATAGGGGCTTGTAATAAAAGTGTGTATAAAGCATTGCAGGACATCTTGGTACCAAATTCCTGACAAAGAGCTGTTCTGTGTGCTGGTGAAGAATTGATATAAATATCTGTGAAGCGTGTGGTGTTAATTACTCCAATGCAGTGGCACTGTAGGTGCTGTGAAAACCTTCACTTTTCATCAAGTGCTATTCATATTTGCCAGGGGCACTATAAAGCTCTCAAATCTATATTGATTTTTTACATTGTATGTCACACTGGAACCAAAACTCCAATAAATTTAACACGTAAATTATAGTCATGAGTAAATACATTTTAAGGTGGTAAGTTCACTTAAACATAGTCCTGTGCTCAGTGAGTCACTGATGCATGCACACTTGGCCAGAAGACTCCACACATTTCTCCACATTAACCAAATTTGGGAATACAGGCTTCAAAATTAAATAGCAGTTTGATCTCCTGGGGTACTTTGTTCTGCCAACACTATTATCAGGAAATCTAGAAATTATGTGATTGTCATTTAACTCTTACCCAAACTTTGCCTGTGTAGAGCGTAGCAGATATCCATGTAAAAAGTAAAGTAGGGAGTTAAATGAAAATAGTAAGGAGGATAACACTCAGAGCAGGGAATGTAGAAGACTGATGGTTAAATGTTAGCTACATGTTGATCTGAAAATGAAGATGCACCGACACTTTGCATGACAAAAAGTTATTTTTGTCATCATTGTCCCATTTGCTTTCTAGTCCTGTGCAGAAAAGAAGCCAGAATGGGAACAGCACGTTGGCTCCATTCATTGCAATGGGCTGGTGACTGGGGCTCTTCATGCTCCAGCCAGAGCTCTAATGAAGATCATCTGTCCTTGTTCCATCTCACTCATGCTTACACAAAATATCCTTGGAGTCAAAGCTTTTTGAAGCATTTCTGAGGTGATGTGCAAATGCAGGGACATTGTGGAATGTGTTTGTGTCTCTAAGCACACTTCTGTTCTTAGATATACACGTGCACACAACCTAGAAATAGTAAATAAGAGGCATGTCCCATGTCTGCCATTTGAGCAGTGTTATTTTGAGAATAACTGTTCAAATTTATTCGCTAGGGCAGGGGTCCTTGGTTCCTCGGCATTGAAATATTCTCAGAATTTACAGAATCTGCACTAATATGCTAGAAAAATAATATATAAATCTTCTCTTTTAAAACAACTTTATAGTCTATAATTGAACTTTGATCTTTATGTTTGAGCTTTGTCATGATTTAGTATTACCCAGAATGAATTGCCAACCTTCAACTTGATGTTGGCCTCCTAGCATCCTGATTTCTGAGATTTTCTAGACCAACAAAGGAAAATAAACTTCTGTGAAACTGTGATTTTAAAGCTATGATGGTTGTGTTGGTAATACACTATCACAAAATACACTCTCAGCAAAGAGCAAAAAAAACATGAGCAACAACCTCACATAAATGACACTGTGGGAAATGAGGAAAATGAAGCTATGCAGCTGGCAAGAAATTTATTTAGGTTTCTTTTCTTTTAGAGTGGATCTTTCTTTTCCAAAAGCTAGACACCGAAGGAACTCCATTGAATGTATTTCATAAGCTAAGGCAAAAACCAAAACAGCATAAAATTTGGAACGGTTACAACTGTTTCAAGATGAAAATAAAAGCCACTCAATTGCTAGTGAAAGGAACTAGCTGTGATTTGGCTTGATAGCCTATAGAACAGGGCTCAGCATATGTTGGTGGTTGTGCAGATCACAGCACAGAGATCACCAACCATTCCATTTCCAGGCAAGGAAAAATGTCTTTATTGTATCATGTGTTTCACTGGGCCTTGGAGTAGTTCAATGTAATGAGCAGAATGTTCATGAGAAGTCCAAAAGGGCAGATTAAACTCCACTTTTGGTGTATTCCATAATTCTTGCAGATTATGAAGGAATTTTGTGAGTGTTCTGGTGCACATCAGAGCTTAGGGAAAGTTAGGAAATGTTTCCTTTGACTTGCAGGGACAATGGGTCACAAGGGTATTTCTTTCTTTGATATGGACATTTGGAAGCAGTTTTCTTAAACTTTGTGGATGACCAGACACTGAACAGAGTGATTTGTTCCTTTGACAGGATGCTAAAAAATTATTCAGAGAATTTTTAAATGTCTCATTTTGGGAGAAGTGTTTTGAGTAGTACAGCAGACACCCTATCTTTGAATTCAAACAAGCTCTTGTCCCCAGTAAAACACCAGAATTTCTTAAGGCAAACCTGTGTCTGTGGTACTATTTTCCCTTTTTCTGAGAATGTGAAACAAATCTGGCAGCTCATATGCCACTTAATAGTAACTGTTCACAAATGTATTTTTTTTTTTAATTGATGACCACCACAGATCAACGATATATAGTAAATCTTCACATTAAAAGGACTGGCAAGATTCCCAGCTTGCATAAATCAGGGCAGCTCCATTGACAACCTCGCCGACTTCAGTCAGCTGAGGACCTGCCCCACTTATTGTAAAAGTGTCATGGCATTTTTTGGAGCCCCAGTCTGGAATCAGCATCACTTTAATGTCTGATTTAATGTGTCTGACTACAGATAGAGCAGCTAGAAAAAAGTCACCTTTAAGAATGTGGCTCCAAATGCATGACTTCTCTCTGCAAGAGTTCATAGCTCTGGTGCCTACTGTCCTATTCCTCTCCTTGTACATTCATCTCTGATTTTCTCTTTTCATTCTCCTTCCCTCTCCCAACATTCAAGCAGATACAAAGAAAACAAATAACTTGGATGTTGATGCAAAGCTCTGTTAGACCAGCAGTTCAAATCCAGATGTTGCATAGTTAATTCTGTTCCTGAAAGGCACAGGATTACATAGATATAATTCACATTTATAAAAACTTGGGCATTGTACCATTATACCATCTCCTCTCATGCCAGAATTTACGCTTCTTCCTAAGACATGGGAGTATTGGCCGTGCCCTTCCTATTTTTTTAATAAAAAACACTGAAGTATGAGTTTCTTCCAAGTGTGGCCACATCTCATCCATGTACACCCAAAACAGTTAAACAATGACATTCTCAGTGAGGATGTGGCTTTAGCGATTTTGTTTTAATTGTTTCTTTTCCAGAAGAATTGTCTCCCATAGTCAAGATTTCTGCAGCCCAGGGTTAGTGGCTTTGCTGCAGCTGGAGAGTGCTACTCAAAAGAAAAAAAAAAATAAAGTAGCCCTGTCAACCTCAGGGAAAACTTGAAGCTCCCCAGAATGAGCAATTCATTGCAGCCATAATCATCATTTTATATTATACAACTTGTGAACGTCCATTCCCTTCTCTTCTGGTGTCTGGTTTTATATCCCTGTGTGAAGCTGTCACACACCCCACCATCTCCAGCGGAATTTTTAACGTGCAGATAGCAGGGACGTGTAATGTAAACCATACCACCAAACATATTATGAATATATTGCTCTTCTTAAAAATGCTTGTTGGTTTTTCATACTACAGTATTGACTAACTGTCGGTGTTTGATGTATGGTTTACCAGCCTGATGTAGACTTATGGTTAGAGCTTAACTTGTTAGTTCTGCTTTTGCAGCCAATTCAGAATAACTACAGATGCCCCAAGATATTAAAATTGACTGCTCAAATGGACTCAGTGTGGGAGTTTCATTGGTTTTAAATTGATAACAGCTGAAAGAGTGAATGATTAAAGCTGTATATGGGCATAGTATGCAGCTCCTTTGTACGAGCCCTTGTGAACAGAATCCACTGCATGGGAATTGCCTTTGTTCTAATAAAAGATATTTCTGAACAATTGTTAGTTTAAATTTTTAAATGATGAAACAAGAGCATTTCAGGAGCCTATAGAGGAAATAATTCCTGAGAAACTGGAATAACTCTGAGAAGATAAAGTGGATTTCTATTCAGAGGGGAGCATTTAAAGTTAAGTAGCATTCCATAAGGTGGTAATTGTGTCTATTTCCCAGACATTTGAGTTAAATAAGCTGGATAGGAAACATAAACTGTCATAACAGGAGGTTAGGAGTGTTGTGTACATCTCTTTTTTTCAAGTCATAAAAGATGAAGTTTTGGAGGGCCTTATCACAAATAAATCAAACAAAGGGGGTTTTTGCTTTCCTTATCCCTTTGGGAGCAGTTCTTTTATTTTTTTGAAAATATGTTCTGGAGAGTTTTCCTTTAAACTAGTTTTAAAATATGTATATCTCTACACTTATAAAAGAATAAGAAAATAATATTTTAATTTTAGTTACCTACAAATCTAGCCTATAAAAGGGAGCATTTCCCCCTTCCGTGTTTTTTGAAATACAATTCTTAGCTGAGCTTTCCTCAAGCATCCCTGTGACCTCCACAAGTGCAAATATGGCAGTGGAACTGCTGCCATTCCCATGTTTATGTGCAGAAACAGATCCAGCAAAAAATCAATTGATTAGAGAGAGTCACGGAATTTGTGGTCCAGGAGTACTCAGAACTGAGATTATTTGGATGACTCATGGGATCATGTACTTGTAAATACTCATGAATTTCTAGAAGGAGAAAAAAACCCTCCAAAGCAGTTGTGTGCTGTTGTTTTACCATAGACTATTTTGATGCCCAGGAAGTATTAATGCTGTTTTGCTGTCCTTTCATCCAAGATAAAAATCCTGAGTGCCTGTGCTCTAAAGAGGTGATTTAAAACTTAACTGTGGAGTACAAAATGTGACTGTATCCATGCAGTGAAAGGCATAAAAAAATGTGGTTAAATATTTTGCTGAATATATAGAATCTGAACCAAGAAATGAAGTAACGGACTAGGTGAGAATTGTAAAACTCTTTTCAGCCTGTTCAAAATTTCCTCCCAGGAATACCAAACATTCTGTGTTCATGTTGGAGATTGAAAGAGTAACTGTGAAATAATCCTAGAAGTTGATTATAAAGTGGTTATAACACAGAAGAGAAACTGCTGAACAGCAACACACTAATTTCATTTCGGTTCTTCGTGTGTTGCCATCTAAACACAGTGCAGTTCTTTGCCTGTTTTGCTTCTGAAATTGTTTACAAGTGTCTTTGTCCACCAAATAAGACATGTTTTTACTTCTTTTTCAACATAATTTACATTGGAGACCATTCCATATTATGCAAAGAATTTGACAGGTCTTTGCTAAAATTTTAAAAAACAATTAAGATGTCAAAAGAGGAAGTGCTAGTACATTTTAATCATAAATCTCTGTATGTATAATTACCACTGAAGGCAGCTATAAATGTTTTATGAAGAAAATGTAACCAGACTGTGCTTTGTCAGAAACATAACCCCAAAACATGTAACAGACTGTTCGCTAATGCTTAACGCCACACATGCACACAACCTTCCTCAGAGCAGTGCTGTGAACCCAGTCCTCCATCCCTTCTGCAGCCCAAACTCTGACTAACTTCAATTCAAGCTTTGATGTACTCTCCCAGAATGCAGATCACACACTTTGGGAGGTGCTGCAATAAACTGCCCTGGTGCATCTTGAGAAGTCCAAAGTAACCCGGACCGTGCACCTCGGTTCTGTCACTGTGTTCCCTGCTCTGGGCATCAGGAAAGAAAAGGCAATTGAGTTGCTCTTGAAATCTGAGTATGAAATAGTGGTGATTAATGAAAATGAAGCTTATTGCAGCACAGATTTTTTTTTTTTTTTTAAATGGGGTTTTGCTTAGCTTATTGCAGCACAGATTTTTTTTTTTTTTTTTAATGGGGTTTTGCTTGTTAGTGAGGATAAGTTGGTTTTAGAGCAAAAAGCAATTGGTTATGGTCCAGTATGGTGGAACTGACTATGGAGGAAACATCCAATTCCATGGGAGCTGCTGGGTTTTCTATACAAAGTCCAGACTGGTGCTATCACCTTTCAGCTATCTATATAATAATTTTCAAAGCCTCCACACCAATTTACAAACTGTAGTGCTCTGTTGAAATGCTATATGGAGACTGTCTCTTTGGATAAATGATGACAGTACACTCCTATTGTTTCAGCATTTAACTGGCTCCTATTGAATAGTTCCTCTCATCTGTTTGATTCATTCTGATTTTAGCTGACAACGTCCCTGTTACTGATTGCTCTTTTCATAATCTCTCAAACACACAGAGTGGAAATGAGGTGGAGGAAGCTAATTAGTAATCTGACAGGTTGAACCTGCTAATACAAATATATTTCAAGATCAACAGTCAAAGTTGATCAAAACTTTGAAATCACAAAAACTAAAAGGTGGCATTATCTAGGTAAAGGATTGCTCGTGAGGGAAGTGAGACTAATCATTAGTTAAACATGGTATAAGATGAAATCCTCATCAAAAGATATCTAGTATCTTCTGTTTTTCTGAGCAGGCAATTCGATCAGTAAAGAAAAAGATTTTGTGAAGTTGAGATGAAACTTCCAAATGCATGGAAGGGACAGGTCACCCAACCAAATGAGTTTCCAGGCTGGACCAAGTGCATCTTGTAGAAATTTGTATTCAATGACTTAGGGAGTTGTAGCTCTGGAACTGCCTGCACATTTTCTATGGCAGGTCCAACCAAACTCTGGAGACCTCCAAGCCTTAGAAAGGTCAAAAATAAGGTGCAAGTGGCAACTGAAATTGAATCCAGAGGGAAGCATCAAGCACTATGAGCAGCAGATGTGGAGGGATTTGGTTCTGGGGCAAAAGCTAATAACCACTAGGACTCAAAATGGATTTGGTTCCAGTTTTGTCTATGCATCTTCAGTATCTGAGTTTTAAATTAATAAGCAAACTGAGAAGAGATAAAAATCCCACTAATAATAATATGCCTTAATGTATTTTCCTCTTGTCTTCCAAATGTAGATCAAATTTTTGGCTCCCATTTGCACTTGGTTTGTGAGCATGAGAAATCTACAGTTCCCCAGTTTGTAAGACTCTGCATAGAAGCTGTTGAAAAAAGAGGTGAGTATCTTATTATTTAATACTTTTTTTTTTCTCTGATAGTAATCAAAAATTTAACCTTGTAACTCTGCTTGGATTTCTAGGGTAGGCAGACAGTACACTCTATAATATAGTTATGAATGGAACTATATCGCATTCTGTGTATCTTCATTTTCTTTATATGATAAGACATTAATAGAACTCATTCATGCTGATTATTCTGTATTTTTTTTGACATGTTGTTGGTTTAGTCTTTCTCTGGGTAAGCAAATGTTAGCCATCGATAAAATGTCAGTAATTTCATTCTGAAATCCCTGGTGTATGTAAGGCAAATACTTTTTCCTAAGTCTTGACTTGTATTTAACCTACCCTGGAGTTTCAAACTCAGGGAAATTCATGCTTTAATTATACAGCAAAGAGAGCACTGGGATATTATTATTCCCAGAATGATTGGCAGGAAGTCAGAGACTGAAACAAACTAGAGATCGTTCAGCAGGGGGAGATAGTAGCATTGGGTTTTTGTGGAGCAAGGCTGGAGGCTGGATAAAAAAAGGGGAAAAATGTGTGAAGTGACTATTAATAGAGGAGGAATTGTGAGGTGAAATTCAGAACATGAAAAGGAAAGGCAGAGATTAGATTGCAAAAATGCCACTCCATGCAGAACATGTCTAACAAACTGCTTGGTTACAACCTCAGCACAAGTTCCCTCAAGAATGTGCTGGATATTTCATAGATGTTTTGGAGTATCTGACCACTCCTCCAAGCAGAAGTGAGGCCAGAGGTCTCTGCACTGCTGAACTGTAACAGAAAAATTCAAGGAATGTAATTAGATGTTTACTGTCTGTGTGATTATTAAAAAAAATGTTCATATTAGAAACTGGATGTATCACCATTCCTTCAAAGGCGGTCATCCTTCTGAGTACTGCACTATAGTTCTTGTGTTTCCTTCAAACTTGCTGTGACTTAGAGAAGCTTACCCCTTTTGGTTAGCCTAACATGTAAATAAAAGCTAATCACATGGCATGAGATAAAAATTTCATGTTATCACTATATTTATGAGTTTATATTTGATACGCAGTTTTTGTCTATTATCATTTTCTTGGATTAAGATGCTTTCATTTACTCACATTCTATTTACTCAAAGTGTTGTTTTTACTGAGTTCTGGCATAAACTATCTCAGGACAGCAGTAATTTATGTGAAGCTAAGTCCAATGTTTATGCAAGCTTCTGATGACATTTTGTGCCGGGGTTGGTATTAGGAAGCAGTATGTGGAGGTGCCAAGTCTCCCGGCATGGCTGAGACTCAACAGATCTGAAACCCTCCTCTTAATGGCCAGATATGCCTCCAGCCAAGACACTCAACTGCAGAGTCATGGGAAATACTTATGTACCAATTATGGGAAAGGCACATTTAATGAAAACTGTATGTTTACTTTCATAGTCTTAGTAAGATGGCCTAGATACTCGGTACAGCTGGCATATTGGCTGTGGTAGAAAAGCTTTCTTTTCCTATTTAGAGAATATATCATCCACATACTGTAACTGTACCAAAAATGTTACGTGCGTGCTTCGCTTCAGATAAAGCATTATTAGGAAAAAAGACCTTAGGAGACCATCCCTAAATGTTACTTTCAAACCATTCGTGATCCACTGAACGGTTGTGTTCTTAGCTATCAGCTCATGGTTTTAGTTTTTATTCACCTACTGGTTTTCTGTTTATTTTTCTGAATTTTAAAGCAAAATCACTGCGCTTTTGGTGCAGAAAATCACAGTTAAAAAGTCTAGCAGTGATCTGAATAAACAATACTAATTAGTACATTTTCCTGTGTAGACGAGGTTACACACAATAGCCAAATGTAGCAATATTCTCTCACAAATTAGAAATGTACATTAACCATTGGCAAGATTTCCTGTTTAGTTACAGTATTTTAAAATGAATATCAAAAGGATGTTCATTCTGAATATATTGTGCTCTAAGTTACATCAGAGTTTGGTCATTTGTCCCCTAGTCTGCTTCTTTACCATTTCAGAACGGGGGTGCTTTCTAAGATCTGATCTAAAAAAATCTCACACTATAATGCATATTTATCTATCCAACAAGGATTCACTTGTGAATGTGATAAAAATGGAATGAATTCCACTTTTTCAGCGTCTTTTTATATTTTTAGCTATTGAAGTAGAACTGTGAAGCAGAAGTTCTTTCTCCATTTTCTCAGCCATCTTGCAGAGCTGGTAGTGGAATTTAATAAAGAGAGGCAATAAAAATGTGCCTGTTCTTGGAAACTTAGAAGGAAATTATCTTTTTTATTTTCTTCTTTTTTTTTTTTTTTTTTTTAAGGAAGCTCCGTTTTTCTCTTCATTCTTCCTGTACTTATGAATTACTTATAATAATTACTGAATTATTCATTCATAATTTTTGATGAACTTCTAGCCCTGATTATTGAGCTAGCCAGACCTGTGCCTCTAAAGTCAAAGCTATCTTGGGAAAATGTATTGTATCCTTAGTATTTCATGCAACATCCTAAGTAGAAAAATCTCCCACGTCTGTGGTGTGACCTGGTGAGGGTAAGAGAATAATTCTATACCATGCAGCAATCAGATTGAAGAAATACAGGGACTACTCAAAGATCTCCAGCGTTTCTTCATTTTCTGTCTTCTCAGGGACTTCAGGGGAAAGGTTTTGATAGAACAGCACATTCTGTGGGGTTTTTTTCTGTTTCTTCTTTTACTTTACCATCCACACCTACCTTGGATGGACCTCAGGCTTTTCTGGGGCTATCTTTTGACCTGGCCTTTTCAATCTGTATTCCTGTTTTTCAATCTGTTCTTCACTCTGCTTCCTTCCTCTCCCTGGGAAGTGCCTGACAGGTAGCACCAGCCCTGAGCTGAGCAGTGCAGGGAGGAGAGCCTGGGACAATCCTCCCAGAGCACTGTAACTCACACACTGCTCACTTCTGCCAAGGGTGGGGCCCGTTGCAAGACTTTTTTGGTGTTTCTAGGCCGGATATCATTTCCAGTCATTTCTGGAGTCGCCTATTTATTTTGTTATCCACGACCCTTTAGAAGTCCTGGCTGTCTTTTTTTTTTTTTTTTTTTTCATTTTCTTTTTTAAAAAATATGTGAAAGGCATGAGTAGAACGCATGAAAAAAAAATAAAAATATCAGTCTGTGTTGTACCTCAACAACATGCCATCCAATACTTCTCATGGTAGTGTTTTATCGTGTGAAAACAGTCTGATACTAAACTCTTTTCCAGGGGAGATCATTTGTCTGTGTGTCTAATGACAGAGTAAATGAACACCCCAAGCAGTCCGTATCCTAAACCTACCCAGGGTATCCAGTGTGGCTTGGGTTTTGTAAAGAAATACAGTCCTAATGCTCCAGGGAAATATAATTTAACTTTCATCTCTCTTTTGAAACATCCTTCATTTTCTCCCTCCGTTCCCAAATCCAAGTTAGAGTTCTCAAATCAGCCTAAATGACTTGAAAAATGACACTGCAGGCAGCAAAGCTGGTGATTACAGGTACTGTTTCCATGCTGAGCTGGACGTTGCAGATATTGTTTTCTGTTGCTTTTCTTGGAGCACAGGATGCTCCGACAGGAATGATACACAAAATTACATATTTGATTCAATGCCTAAAAGCCACCCTGGGATCCATAACCTTGCTTAAAGATTTAAGAAAGACCTTTAGTCCACTTCTGAGAAGGTTCTTAGCTTAGAAAACTTTATCTTTCAACTTTACTTCTTAGCAGCTGTTATGTTTTTTTGCAGTCGTTTGTTTGACAGGATCCAGTTATAGGTTCCGATGTCTGTTTAAAGAAACAGGGAGGTTGTTGGCTTTAAAATTCCCTTACTGCTTGTGTGTTCAACATTTTCCCAGGCTTTTCTACATAGTTTGCCAAGTAAAGGGACTGACCTTTTGTAGCAAACACTTTTTCATTTCTAAATGCTCACTTTGATTTTTGTCCCATTTTATGCTCATTCCAAACTGTTTACAACCCACTAAAAATGACTGTGAATTATATGTTTGTGTAATGGATTCCTTTTGTGGTCGGAGTGGAATGTTTACTTTGAACAATTAGTTATCTTTGGGCAGATTATAGTGACCTGAGAAAAGAATGGCTAAAATTATTATAGTACCTTAACTATTTCCTTTTGTTATCTTCTCTGTGTGTCCACTGTATTATTTACTGGGTTTCATTGCACTGAGACCCAGGGAACAAATCATGTTAAATAAGAGCAGTGACAAAAATCCCCTCTGAGTGTGGGGTTCTTGGCTTGGGTGGTGATCTGGGGTAGCACCAGTGAGACTTCAGAGGGCACCACTAGGCACTTAAAAGCTGGAAGTGCAATTTTAAGAAAGCATGGCTTTGAAAAAAAAATTTAAGTTCTTGCTCTCCAAAATTCAGATTTCTCACAGGCTCCAAGGTCTGACACCCCAAAGTGCCTAAAACTGATACTCATTTTGGCTTTAATTAGCTTAATGTCCATAGCTGAGCTTGATTATGCACATGATCATTGCAGACACTCAGTCTCATGATGCAGAATATTCAGGGTTTAAGGAAGAAAATGACTTTATGGGCAAAGATAAAGTAGCTTATGGGATGTAGTAAAGAAATACAGTCATCCCAATGGAGAGAAATGAAGATAAAAACAGTATTTTAAACTACCTCACCTCCCAAATGCCATGCTGCCCTGTGACAGAAGGTTGTGTCTCTTTCATCAGTTTTATCTGTTAATCTAAAAGCTAAAGTGCAGCTAAAAGCACTTTAAAACCTATTTATAAAAAAAAAAAAAGAAAAAGAAAGTGATATTTCATTACCTTCTAAATCATATATCGCTTAAAAGGTAGTCAGTATTCTGGTAGAATGTTTACACAGAGGAGAGTTCACTTATCTCAAGGAGTTAAGCAAAGAGGAAACGAGTTTTAAAAAATATAAAGTATTGTGAATATATTTGTGTTGCTAGGATAAAAATGAGTTTTTAAAAGAGTCTAATGCTATCTCATTTTCTAATGGAAGGAAGCACTGCAGAAGAATTTTAAAAGAAAAAAAAAATCCCAAACACCTCCTAAAGCTGAGGATTCCCATTCTGGGATCGTTGGCTTTGGTATGGTGGAGTGAGTGGATTGTAAACCAGTGAGTATGGCAGAAGACACAAAGCTTGTGCAGCCAAGGGATGGATTCACAGCTGCTGTATAAAACCCCTAGAAATTTACAGAATTGTTTAGGTGGGAAAAGCTCTCTGAGATCATCGAGCCCAACCATTCCCCCAGAACTGTCACAGCCACCACTGAGCCATGTCCCCAGGTGCCACATCTACACAGCTTTTAAATCACTCCAGGGATGGGGTGGGGGGGGAGATTTAAACTCCACCAGGATAATGATTCCACCACCTATCTCCACCTCTGTAGTATTATCATTCTCATTATCAGGTTTGAGTTCAACAGCATGTTCCTCAGGATTTATTTTGCTCAAGCAAAATTTTAAGTTTTATTTGGTACTCAAAAATAGTTCATTGCCATCCCTGAGGACCTGAGGCAGGCAGTAGGAAAGTACAGGGTAGTTCTGCCAGGGTGTGCTCACCACCATCTTGGGCTCCCAATAAATGCACAGTGCTCCTGGGACACTTCCCAGCACGGTTAGACCAAACCCATCAGCCAGTGGCATAAAGGATTTGTTCTGGCAAGGCTTCCCTGAGAAGGGAAACCTCAGGAGACTGACCTATCCTGTCCCATTTTATATTTCTGTCCCATTTTATATTTCTGTCTGAGTGCAGGATTATTCTCCAACAGCACTTGGCCCCTGAACAACCACTGAAATGTATTCTGTGTTTTTTCACTCTCATATCTTTCTATGCTCAGAGCAAGAAATTCTTCATGAATAGCAGTTTGTTTCCTACAAGTTCATTCACTGATTTTCAGTACTTATTCCCTTTTGGAAATGTGTTTTCCAAGCTCTTGTTTGATTCTCCCAGGCCTGCACATGCTTCCTTGCTTACTCTGATATAATTTTACATTCTGTTTCCAGTGGCTTTAGAATCCAGTACCCTGAAAGTACAGAGATCATGTTGCTCCACCAACTGATCTGAGCCCCCAGTTCTGCTAATTTTGTACTGTTCATTCTTTCCCACTTTGGGATAATCTATTATGCTTGGATCCAGGCACGCACTAAAAGCTAATACTTCCATGAAGAATGTGCAATTTGTACTGTTTAGCTTGTGATGAGATTCCTTTTATGATTCTATCTTGTTCCAAGGAGGCTTCTGCTCTCAACTTTTATACGCACTGAAGGTAAAAGAAAAGAGAAAAAGAAAAAAAAAAGAAAAGGGAAAACAAAACAAACTGATAGGAAAAAAAAAAATGCATGCACATAAAAAGATCCACCAGTTCAGCAGATAAAGCCTTTTTCCAGGGAATTCTAGTGAGCAGAAGAAATCCGTTTCTAAGGGCATTGAACTATGTTTACTTTAAAGTGGCCAACGAGCATAAACTCAAACATACAGATGAATGCAATATGAAACAACAAGGTTCTGAGAAAAGCCCTTGCAAGTTAGTGATTTAAAATGTTTGGTGCTTCTTTTTTTTTTTTTTTTTTTTAGTTTTTTGGGGTTTTTTTTTAATAAACTCTTCTTCTGAGTAGAAATTAAGAGCGGTTGAATTTAGTGCAAACCTATTGGCAAGTTTTCCTCAGCCATTTCTGTCTTCAGGCTCAGGCAATCCCACTATAGCCACCTTTCTTAGAGTAAGAGCCAGTTAATAGTGTTGTGCAAGGTCCAAGTCAGAGCTGGCTCTGAAGGGTATTCACTCTGGGGCCTCTGTGTCTGCTAGAAAGCCACATTCTGAGTTAGAAAAAAATACCAAGAAGTGTCAACAGGAAACATCACGGAAGGGCATACAAGACAAATTAGAGAAAAGGAGACAACAGACAAAAAAGAAAAAAAAAAGAAAAAATGAATAAAAGCCTTGTAATGACAAGGCACAAAAGAGAATAAATATATAATTATTTAAAAATTTGAAAGAAGAGATCTAAGTTTGTTAGAAGAGGAAAAAAAGCCATAAAACAGGCAGGTATTTGAACCAGTTGTTGTCTTTGTCATAGTTACCTGATACCTGATTCATTGATTAATCTGTTTCAGAGGAATGTATCCATTTCTATGAAAAAAAAGGGGGATTTGTATTTTAAGCCGTGCCAGTAACAACAAGCAGACACTCAGTGTTCACCAGAGTAACATTTACAATGCCTGGGCCAAATTCATGCCTTGTGTAATTTTATTGCTTTTACTGGAATTACACCAGAGATGAGTTTGGCCTTTTGCCTTTTTCTAGCATTGTATAATATATCTATTTGTGAACATGTAGAAGGAAACAGGGCATTTTGTCTTCTGAATTTTCCATAAAATCCTGTTCAATAGGCATAATAAATAAAACAAACCACTTAACCTACAAAATAAAAAAAGAATCAAACAATGTTTTCTAGATATTAAAATAATGCTAATACTCTTTGTAAATCAAGGAGCTGACACTTGCATGCACTGAAACAAAAAACTCCAGAGAAATTTAAAGCCAGCTGACTGTGTGTTTGTTACTTTCTCTGTGCCAAAGAGAGAATGAAGGTCCTGACTCACCCCCTGGTCAAAGGCAGATTCAGGGAAGCTCACACATGAGGGTATTCACCTTCAAGCCATGAAAAAGGTAAAAAGAGAGGCACAAAACTCCTGTCTTTTCCCCCTGAGTAAGCTGAGGCTGTGAGGCACCATGCCCTGGTACAGTACACATGCCATCACAGACAAGGAGTTGGCAGGATTTCCACTGCAAACCCCATTTAGTCAGACTTTGCAGTTCAGCCATTAATAGAACACTTTGGGCTAACACTTGACAAAATGAATCTTGGCCTAGAAGAGATGTTCAGTCACACACAAACACACACAAAAATAGAAGTTAAGTCCATTAAGTTCCTTTAAAAGGAAAAGAGGTGTAATTTCAGATCCTTTCAATATCTCTCTGCTTAAATAGAAAGTTGTATTTTTTTCAAATGTTATGAAAACATAATTGCACAATGCAAACTAATCACTTTTTCTATGGGAAAAAAAAAGGAAAAAAAAACCTACTACAACTACGCTATAATTTTTTTTTAAAGTTTTACAGCAATAAAAGAAAACACACTAAAAAAGAAGTTTTACTGTCCATATGCCACACTGTGGGGTCAGTTTAAAAAAAACCCGTCTCCTTTTTTTTTTTTTCTGCCTGCAATTCAAGAGAGCAAATAACTGCAGTTGTATTTTATTACTTCAATTATTTGCTGTAGCAGCTTGTGTTACATCAATGTTTTAATCATATAATACCACAGTCTAATGGGATTGATACCTAAGTGAGAGAAATTGTACCAACAGAGAGCTTCAGGAGGAAGGCAGAGGGCAAAGGAGGAGGACAGATTAAAAAGGAGGTTTTGTGTGAAGGCTTTCACTTCTTTAAGGGAAGATTTCTTTAGCTTGTTTTGCTCCCCTGAAATTATGAAACTGGTATTATTAGCAATCTAGTAACAGAATTGTCCCTAAATTGGCTACTGCATGATAAACCCCATGGAACTAACAAATTTTTCAAAGATTTCCAGTTTCTGTTGGATCAGCAGATTGTTTCATTATGATCAGGATCCACACAGATCATGGATGCAATTTTATAGCAAACCAACTTCTTTTGTCTTTGCTCAAACAATGGTTTGGGAGGAATGGCATAGATGTAAATGAGAGCAAAATGTGAGCATTTTGTTTCATAACACAACAAACCTCTTGGATCCTCCAGCTCTCTCCTTGTGGTTCCTTCATGCACCTTTTTTGGTGTCAGAGATGATGACTTTGAAATAACTGAAATTATTGGGAAACAGATATTGCAATCAGAAACTGCTTTCTCATGCTTATTCTGCTTTGAAATGCATATAAGTTATTTCTTCCTATAATTCCTGCTTTATTAATACAAGCCTGTGTCCACCAAGACAGATGGAGACTTCTCTTGTGGAACCTGAATAGATCTATTCTGTGGTCCATAGTTGTGCCTTACAGTTAAGGAAATGGGTCAGAGTTTTGTTGTTTCAGGACTTCAAGCTTTATTTATTTGAAAAAAAAAAAAAAAAAAAAAAAAGTAAATACCCAGATTTTAGTTCAAGATTTAAAAACAAAGGACAGGAACTTGTTTAATTGCCAAGACTGTGGGCCATTAACAGGTGATACTGTGGCTCTTAAAATCACCAAGGGACTCCTCCAAACCAAGGGTAAGGGGATATCTCTGAAATGTCTTCACTCAGAAGACAAGAAAGTCCCCAAAAGGCAAAAAGAGGTTTTTCCATGTCTCTTTTCTTCACCTCCCCAGGAAAAATCGCCCCCAATATTTGAAACCATATGCTTTGATTTGTCAGTCCTGAGCTGACATGGTGTTATGTGACATAACACACCAAAGTAGCTGCCACCAAATGCCTTCCCCGTGCCAGCAGTAACCACACAATGCTGCTGGAGGTACCACAGCTTTTTGTTGACTTAGAGATGAAATAATTTTGATGAGTGTATGGTATCAGTTAGCAAGTGTTGAGTTCCTCGTGGTGATACTGCTCATGTTGACTTAAATGGAAAACGGATCAGCTCAGAAACCTTTAATAAGAAAAGTTCCTTCGTGTGCTTGTAGTGATGCCCTGTGGAGCCACGAGAACTAAAAATCTGTCAGCATACTTGGTAGAGACTTTGTTTCATGGTTCTCTAACTCATATGATTGAGATTAAAGTGAACAAAATCTTGGCACATAGCTTGGCAGGCGAGAAGCATTCCTGTGTTTGTGTGTGTGAGACAGAGGGACAAAGAGAGGGGGAAATTTAGCAGCCACTCACTCGGTGTTAAATTATCAGGTGCTACATATTTTTAATAAACCTTAGTAGAAAGATAAGATACATCCTCTACTATTGAAAATTGCTTTCACTTAGACTACGAACTTGACTTTGAACCAGCTGAGCATCTCCTCTAACCACTGAAAACAAAACCATTCAAATTCTCCAGCCCAAACAAATTGCAAGCCAGACTTGAATCCAAACAAAGAGGTGGAAGGTTCTGGAAGGGTGCTATTTATGCAGGCAGGTTTTCATACTTTGACACTAAACCAGAGCAGCTACAAAACATTTTATGTAATGCCCTGATCTGTGATCTGCAGGACTGTCCTCACAGCGGTGGCTGCAAAGACACGATATTTTTTAATACTTTTCAAACTCATGATGTGGATGCCTGAGAAGTATCTGAATTTGCACACTATAAGGGGTTCACAATGGTGTCTTTTATTATCTCTGTTTCAGCTGCATTTTTGTGTTCTGATATGCCCTACATTAAAAACACAAAGGCCACAGCTTAGAGCAAGAGGTTTCTGTTAGAAACCCTGCAACTGCCTTGGATGTCTGTAGAGTAAATGTCATTAATAATTACTGGAATTTTCACCAAAGAAGGAAATTAGATATGGAAAGCACTTTATGCCAACTTCATCTTTCCAAGCCTTCAGAAATACCAGAGGGCCTATGTGAACCCTAGTAAAAGGGATGAGATTGGATTTCTACCTTCCTTACATCATTCCATGCCACAGTCAGCTTTAAGACACAAAGACAACGATTCAAATGAAATTTCTTCCTGTAGCTTTAAATTACAAAATAATTATCTTCCATGAAAATATCAAATGATATTCATATTTATGCATTTACTTCACCCAAAATTCAGCTAACAGATAACCAGTGCATTTTATTGCCAGCAACTAAGGTTGTTTTCTTATCAGAAGTCAGTATTTTTATGTATTTCTTGCATGTCTCTGCTATGTTTTAGTTATATAATTTGTATTTTATAGAGTTTTTTTTTTATTTGCATATTTCAAAGCAGAAAGCAATTTGTTCCTTTTCAGACTATACTTAAAAAACCTTTTTTGAGGAGTTCCTGAGCAATTCATTACAAGTTTTGTGCTATTTTGGTGTCAGCTATCCTGGAATGTGTGTCAAACCATGGCATGGAAACTATGAAGCTGCTTCTGCCAAAGTAATGAGGGATGCACCAATCTCTTAAGTTTTGGTATTTATCACTCTTTGTAATCCAATTCAGGAGTTTTATTTTTTCTGCAGACACCTTGACTACATCTTCTGCTGAGTGTTGCTTTGGTGATCAGATTTTTCCCAAATTCAATGAAGGAAAAAAAAAAAAAGTTTTTAAGTTACTTGAACCTGTTTGGGGACAGAAAACACAGTGGAAATGACAGGAAAAATAATCTATATATATAGCTGCAGAGTCTTGCAGCTAAGATGGCACACTAAAGTGGAAAAATATGTAAGAACAATAGATTTGTGTCATATTAAAATTAAAGTCTCTGTTGTTTCCCGTAGTACTGCTTAATGTCACTGTTTCATAACACTAAATATGAATTTCGCAAAAACAAGAAAATTTTGCTCACTTCTTAGAGTAGACATTTATCACACTAAAGAAGGTGGCAGGGCATTCAGTGGAATCCCATGGTTTTCACTATTATTGGGTCTTAAAATGTGAGCAAAGTACACTGAGAAAGACTCTGTTAAAGTGGAAGTTATCTCCATGTGCCCATGCACACACACCTTTGTGTTATCACATTTATATGTTGTGCAGATCTGCAATGCTAAGAATTCACTGAGTTGGTGTTGGATAGCTGTGTGAATACTTATCTTCCAGGAGAGCCTCTGGGTTTTCCTGCAACACCCGAAGGTGTCTGATAGTGTGCCTTAGACTAAAGAATCTACTTTTTAAATGTTTACTTCCTCTTAAAGATAAAAAGCAAACACAAAGATAGATGCCTACAATACAACGTGAATAACAAAGACCACTACCAACTGCACATGAGAGCCCCAGATCAGATTTTAGAGCAGGGTTCTGCACATTTCTCTGTTAGAAACTCAGAACCTCTGTGTTTCCTATCCCCAAACAGGTTTGATTTCTAACTGCAGGACAACACAGACCCAGCCTTCTGTGCTGTGCAACAAAACAAGTGCTGCCAGCAAGTGCCCCACTGATATTTCTTTAGCTGCTGTTGAACTCTAACAGTTAAGCTCTGCCTTGGCATCCCTCCCCAGTGATGCTCAGGAGCTGGAGGATGTGTCAGTGGAAAGTTGAGTAGGACCCGATCCTGGAGATAACAGAGATAACCTTGAGAAATCTAAGGCTGGACAGAGCACAGTGTCAGGTTATCAAGTAATGGATCTGTTATAAAGAGTGTTTGGCCTATCTGGACCCTTCAGCTATCTCTAAAACCAAAAAGTTATGACAGAAGTTCTGTGACTTTCAATCAGCTTCCTAAATATCCCTATTCCACCTTAATCTTCCTATCCCAGTCGTTACCATTAAAAAAAAATAAAAATTGAATGAAAAATCTCTTTGCCAAGCAAAGGTGCTGCAGACTATCAAATGCAATCCTTACCCAATTTGGTTGAAGGTTTTGTTTGCCCACACATACAGATCTTCCACTTCCAACTGTTCAAAGTCCAACAAGAAGCAGCACTAGTCAGGATGGGGAGGTGACATTGCTGAGGTCTAATTTAATCTCTCACTATTGTGAAAGAGGGGAAAAGATTTGTCCCTACTGTGCACTAAATTCTCTTTAAAATCAGCACTGAGAGCAAGAGATGTTTGGAGAATTGTAGCTGTCCCTTAGCTTTAACCACAGTTCCTACTGGTGGTGTCAGTGGACCTGACTGGAAGTTCTGCACACTCTAAAAGTTCCCTGGACCCCCCCCAAAGTGCATTTTCCTTCAGTGCTCTGATGTTGCTCAAAAAACACAGGCACGATGTCGGTGATGATGGATCCCCAAATGAAGCACAGTTCAACTAAAGTGGGAGGATTTAGCAAAATGCATAAATTTCTTGTCTGCTACTGTCTGTAAGAGGCAGATCTTTACAGTGAGCCTAAGTCACAGCTGGCTTTTTCTGGAATGGTTTATGCTCTTGACCCTCCTCGGCTGTATAGCCAATAGGGAGTTGTCAGGCTACATGTGTTTTTAAACTTCTTTCAGCTAAATCAGAAATCCAAAAGCAAAATACAGCTCTCAGCAGTATCATGTGGAGTTGTGACACTCCCTGGAGGGCTGGGGTACATAAACCAATGAATGGATTACAATGAGGCATAAATGTAGTATTTTCATCCATGACAGATATAATCTCGAGCCTGTATTTTTCATGTTACTTAACTCTTTCAGAACATAATGTGTGACAGAAAATGTCTTATAATGCACATTGCAGTAAATATCAGTCAAGTATGCTTTATTGCTGAGCTCTACATGTTTCCAGAAGTTAACAGGCACAGCTGGGATATAAGAAATGGCAATGTTGTATATATTTCTTGAACATACAAAATACCTTGGCTCTCTTCTCCCCCACCCTCCACATTACATCCCCAGCTGTTCTGATCATGTCACACAGTGGATGAGTTTTTCCATCGTCAGCTTCTCCTAAAATGATAACCTTTATTCAGGCTTTCATCCTTCCCAAAATAATCAGCATTATCCATATTGTTATCACATTCAAGTTAGACTTGTCAGAGTGTGGCACAGAATACAGGAAATGGAAGGTGGTAAACTGCCTGTTGGTAGCTGTACCTAGCAGAAAATTCTCAATTCAGGTAACATCTGTTGATTTTAATATAAAATCATGGAATGATTTTCATTGGAAGGGACCTTAAAACTCATCTCATTCCACCCTTGCCATGGGCAGGAACACCTTGTGCTATCCCATTGCTCCAGGCCACATCCAACCTGTTCTTGGACATTTCCAGGGATGGGGCATCCACAGATTCTCTGAGCAACCCATTCCAGTGCCTCACCACCCTTGATCACTCTTGGATAGCATGAAAATATTGTACTTGATAAAGCAGCAAAAACCCAAAGAAATGTTATTTTGTTTCAGATGAATTAAGGATTGGTCAGACTGGACCTCCTCACCGTACGTGAGAAGCAGTAACTGCAGCAAAGGAAAGGGAATAGGAGTGGTGAAGGAGGTACTACAAGAGAAAACAAACACGTAAACAAAACAGAAATAAGCATTCCCAAAATTAAACACTAATGTGTTACAGAGAGAGAACAGCTACTTCCAAACATTTGGCAATTTCAGATATTTTACTGTGTTGCATGAAGACAATGTTATTTCCTTTTAAACTGCCATTCCATTTAAACCAGCAAGCTGATGTGTGTACTTGAGGTCTGTATTTGGTAGGCATTTTTTCCCCTTTAGCATAAACCTTGTTGATTTAAAAAGTGAACAAAGATGAATCAGGTGGTAAATGTATTCATGTAATCATTTTCATTAATAAGCTGTTATAAATAATAGAGGGAAGGTTTTAAGTGTATAATTCTCTGTCGCACAATTGAGATTTTTCCACATCTTCAGCAGTAAGTTAATTAGAATCACCTGCATTTTCTTGGGCGGACACCAAATGGATTGCAAACAAAAACAGATTAAAATAGCTGTAGCTCATGGCATACAGATGACAAGATTCACAAAGAGGACAATCAGGCAATGAAAACCTCCTCTTTTTCAAACATTTTTTAAAGGAAATTCAGCTCTTGTGAGTCGCTGTAAAAAGACGTTTGTAAGTGTTTCGCTGAAAGACTAGAATGGCTTTGTTTCTGATCCCATGATGAGTGAAAGAAATGTTTAAGAAAGATCACTTTACAGAGAGATTCAGACTGAAATGTGATGACTGTGATTCAAGCCAAGCCAAAAATTACAGCTCAGAATTAAAGGGGATGGACGTGGCTTGGGAATCCATTTTCCCACATTCCTGAATCTCAATCATCCCAGCCAATGTTTAAAAGAAAATACAGTGGAAAGCAATGAGGTCACTTTGTTTAGCTGCAAGAAGGGGGACTAGCAGAATGGCAAAAGTATATATTGGGGGTAAGGGCAAAATTACAGTGAGCACGCTGCATGTTCGACGGCTTCATTCAAAACAAATAGTCTCAAAGCTTAGTTTAGTTTCTTGTTACAGGCAGCCTCCTGAGGAAGTCTTGTTGTTCCTGGGGCTTTTAAACCATAAACTTCTTGAATGTCAAAGCACAGCACAATAGAGAAGACGACAGAGGCAGAGCAAGCTTGATTTGGGCATTAAACAGCATAGCAGTGAAGTGTGTGCTCATTTAAATTACACTTGCTTTGTACTCTCGCTGCCCTTATTTATTTGTGTATAAATATCTAAGTGGAAATTCTACCATCGAGTGATATGAAACAGAATGAAGTATATCCTCCATCATATTCACTTGTTACTCATTCTCAGTATGTAATGCTCATATTCAGTGTTTTAATTGCTTCCATTAAACAGTTTCTATAGGGTCTTGAAAACAATAAGATCTTAGTCAAGCTTTTCTCCTTTCATTGCATCTTGGAGTTATTACTGCAAGAAAAAATGAGATTCTCTTTTTATGTAGGAATGCCCCTCATCTTCTTGATATTATTGCAGTCAAACATAGAATTATTTCTTTTCAGCTAATTTCCTAAAGAGATTCACCAAACCTCATGTCAGACACCTCCAATAGAGCTGTTTCATAGCCTTTTAAGAACTACTACAATATTCCCTCTTCTTTCTTTCCCCCACTATCTCTGTCTTTACTAAAGTCTAAAGCAGTGTTGGATTTCTACTGATCATAGAAAAAAGAAAATCTTTTTTATGCTACCTTGAATTCAGGCTTGCTGTCACAGGTCCTGCAGCTAGGCAGTGGTGGAAGGAAGTCTGGTACCTTCAAATCACATAAAATGCACAGATGAAGAGGACATTTCTCTGTCCTGTCTTTAATAGGAAGTGAAAAAGCTTTTATTTTATGTTTCATGTTACTTGCTTCGCTATCAAGTGCAGTGCTTTACTACAGATCCTATTTGTAGCCCATGAAGAGGTTCAATCTCATCCCTGTTTCTTTGATACTCCTCTCTAATTCAAGGCATTATGTTAGTCCTGTTTGTTGCAGCACTGAGCTCAGAGATCAGCTCTTATTTAAAGTAAACTTCAAGTCCTTTGTAGTCTAAATCCAGAGTATTGGATGCACCTTGTATTTCTCCACTCTAAGCCTGATTTTGCCAGATTGTGGCTGTTTAAGGTAGTAGTTCAGATCTTCTGTAACTTTACCTGTCCTTGTCATTATTTAATATCTCCCTGACCTTTGTGTCATCCGCTTATTTTGCCAAGGGAAATTTTTTTCTCTCATTGTCCCATCTCTGATAGAGGTATTAGATGGCACAGGATGAGAGCCCTGCTCTCGAGAGCTGTGCCAGTTCTGACCTTGCTAACTGATATCTCCCATTAACTACCACATTTTGAGGTCTGTCACCCAGCCAGTTTTTAATCCATGCAATATATGCCCTGTTAATTCTATAGAATGCAAGTTCTTTGATCAAAATGTCATGTGCTACTGAGCCAAAGGTGGCACGGAAAGCCAAACACACTATTTCAACACCATTGCCTTCACCAACCAGACCTGTCAAATATTCTGTTCCTTCAAAAAATGCAACAAGTTTGCTAGACAAAGCTCTGATTTCCATGAAACCATGCTGTTTGGGATTAATGATATTTTGTTATGAATTATTCGTTCATAGTGCCCAGAATTAATTATTTAAGTAGTCTGTCTGTGACTGAGGTCAGTCTAGCCAGTCTCCAACAACATTGCTCTTATTGCTTTTACAATATCAGAATAACACTTCAGCCTTAGTCATTTCCAAATATTTCTCTGTACTTTATTTCCAAATGCGAGGCACAAGCATATCATGGCCACCAATGGAAATGGATGGTTTTTACAACATGGTTATCTTTTTGTCCTTCAGATTGACTTCCAGTATATCATCCACTCTTTGACCTCCTAGGCCTGTTCAAGCTCTATCTGGTACAAATACATGGCATTTTTATGGAACCCATTTCCATGGTAGCCAGGCACTCTCTCTGGACAGGGGATGGACCTGTTGCCCTATTAAATAAATATATTGTTGGAATGTTTTAAGCCTCAAAGGTGTGCTAATCTGCTGGGAGGAGAACAACAAGAGGGTAATTCTGGTGATCAGAACAGCAGCTTGGTCCCATCAGAGCAAAGCAACCCCAGTGCCAGCCCCCAGCCCAGCACTGTACACGCCCGAGGAGCTTTGGGCATACACAACCCCACACTCTGCCACACCAAGAAGCAGGACAGGGATGTCAGCAACACTTTCTGGGGTGTGGCCCAGTTTGCTTCATGGTATTTGTCATTTTCACCTCTGATTTCAATGGCTTCAGACAAAAAAAATCTTATTTTTGCTCCAACATTCACCTGAAACTCTGGGTTCATTTTGTCACCCTATGCACCCTATTATTTAATGTCAAATTTTAGTGTGTTAGGTTAATTCTTTGCTTGCCTTCATGATTTTCCTTCCACTGGAACACATATATTGGTCCTTCTGTGAAATTTTATTTTTGTTTTGGTTTTTGTTTTTTTCATCACATTATTTTGACATGGATCTGTTTGCTTCATTCACTCATTTCTGCTTCTTCAAATGATTTCTTGCCTCACTTTTGTGCCCTTAGTAAGCTTTAAAAAAAAATTGTTTATAAGTCAGGTATTTATGGTAAGATGCATATGAAAACACGAGGAAAGAATTATAGTTTTAGGGAGAACATACCCTGATAATGACCTCTTAAATATTTGTAAAGATGGCCCTGGGCATCTGAGCCCACAAAATAGTTTATAATACAACAGCTTGATTGCATAATGATACTTTAGTTTTAAAACGTATGATCTTTCTGTTTATGGGAAGGCATAATAGGCTCCTTTGAAATACAATAGTTTTGCCCTGAACATAACTGATTTTAAATGAAAGGACTAACTAAAGAATGCCTTTCTTCAAGTTTGTACTTCACTTTGTTGTTGAATCCAGCACGATGGTTTCTTTTACAAAACAGGCCTGGGGACCACACCTATTTCAGGATACATTAATTGTGAAAGTTCCGTGGCTTTCCATGCAGGAAGTTACCTAGTGCTGTTTTAAATTCTAAATCTTGTTAAAAACCAGAGAAATTTCTGTGTACCACCACCCCTTTCTCCCTGCACGTAGAGAATTTCTTCTGATATTCAGTTTGAAGGTATTAACAAATAAAAATTAAGATTAGACAGAATGCAGTGTGATTTGGGAGAGGGATTCTTTTTTCTATGCAACAGAAATGAGTTAGTGAGAACATTTAACTGAAGACAGTTCATAAATCACCTGGAGTACCTCAATCAATATTGAAATCTAGTATTTTAGAAATTTTTTTTTAATAAATATATCATCCAAACTCTAATTTTCTTCTGCCTGTTAATATTTTGATGCAGCACCTGGTGCCAGCTCAAACTGGTCCTAGATCTGACACTGGCCTGCATTCACTGTTACTTTGATTTTGGATAGGAGTAAGTGCAAGAAATGTCTTAAATAAATATTCTTCTAACATCTCCTGTACAGTGCAGAGCAGAATAACTATAACTTTCATTACTGCTCATGAATTTCAGCCAGCCTGAGTCCAGTTGCCTTTTAACTTTCTCATCAGGAGTACCTGTGTATTTTTTTTAAACTAAAATAGTTAAAATTTGCTATAGTTTGACAGCCGAACTGATGAGTTCTTGAGTAAGACCTCTTCCTACATTTCTTATACCATTACAAAATTTAGTGTGGAAATCATTATCGTGTGTTTGGCTATAATTTCTAATTGTGGGTCCATCCTGTTCTCAGGTTCCTCATTAAAACAAACAGAAACAGAGTTGGAGACTGGAATATAAAGCAAATAAAATACTTGTTCTCCTTTAGGGCAAAATCCAGTGATTTTTCCCCGATAAACCCCACTACAAAACACAAGAAGGTCATCCTATATTGAACTGAAGTTGACTTTATTATAACAAATATCTTTTCCTGGAAGTTTCTTTGCCACTATACTAAAACTCCAGCACCAGATAGGAAACTGGGCAAGGCTTTTGTTTCATCTTGTTCCCTAAGTATTTATAGCCTGCCGTGAAGAAACACTTACAGCAGTGCAGTGATGTTTTTATTCTTGACAGAGGTGCCCTTAAAAGTGAATTTGCTTTGAAAATTGTTCATAGAATCAGGATATAAGAGCTACGAAATATACTTTTCTCTCTCATTCTCTGCCTTTCTCCTTTGTGCCTAATTGGATTTCCAAAGTAAGTTGTTAACAATCCAGCTAGGATAATGTGGTCATGAAAAGGATGTCCAAATCCACCAATTTGCATTGGTTTGGTTTGGCATAACTTTCAAAGTTCTTGGAGCAGAAAGTTGATGGCACGTGAATGTTATAATCAGCTTGAATTTTTTTTCTGTTTTTTTTTTCTCTGCCATATTGTATAGTGCCCAAATAAAATGCTAATCAAACTTCATTTCTGCACCAAAATTAATTTATTAACAATAATAGTGCTCTTGTGTACTCCAGACCATGTTGCAAGATGTAATAGCCACCAATTTACAACACAGCTTGTTAATTTTCACTTGATCTGGGTGATTTATGCAGGTTCCAAATTGATGCTCTTAATGTGAGACTATTTCACCCAAAGTGACATGGATTGTTTTCACTTCCCTATAATCAATGAGGTTAAGAACTGAATTGAGTTAGATCCAAACAAAAGTTAACATTCTGTCTGGTGGCTTGCCTGTTTGTTAGTTTGATTTATTTTTCCTTTTTAATTTCTGGTTGAGACTTCAATTTACATGAGGCAATTCTTAATCCTCTACCACAAGAGTCCCCCAATCCTATGCTGGGAGTTACTCTTTCACTCTCCCCTTACTAAAACAGAATTAAACTCTTCAGATTTAAGTTAGAATTGCGTTACTTAAACATTTCAGTAATTTCCATTTGTTCATATGTTCTATATCCAGCAGATGGATAATTTCCAAGATTTCTTGATTACTAAATCCTTTTTGATTTCTCTTAAATAAACTTTTTCTTTATCCCTCTGTAACCAAAGGGGAGATCTTGCTGAAATGAAACATCACTCTCAGTATTTTGTTGCAGGACACCCACAGGTGCAGGGTAGAAAACGATCTAAATAAAACACACAGAGAAACACAGAATTACTATTAATAAGCAGAAGAAGAAATAATTATTAATTTCTAAAATAAGTTTTTTGAGGCAAACCAAATCAGGATGTTCCTGGCAGGGTAGACATAAAGTGAGAAATGTATTTTGTAAAGAGACCAAACAAATATACAAACACACAAAATTTTTTTTTTTGGTGTCAGTCTCCATCAAAAGGAAAAGTATGTTTTTTCAAATATTTCTGGTTTGGAGGAGAAATGCCTCCAAATACTTGAGTCTATTGGCCATGGCACTCGAGTGCCAAGGCATGGTGCAAGTGTCAATAAAGACTTGAAACTCAGTTTCTTCTTCTTCTTCAACTGTTATCACAGCTGGGCTTCTGAGCTTTTCCATTTGTTTCTACTCTTACCTACCCTTTCAGATTTCCTTTTCCCCCCACCTCAAATTGGAAAACTATTCCCCCTAGATACATTGTCAGGGAGTGTTTCCTGAAAATTTTTGGGTTTGACAAACTTAGCGTTTTCCAGGAGAAAAGCTTTCTCTGAAACTGCTTGCCAAAACCTAATTAAAACTTGTGTTCCAAGGGATAAGTAGCCCTTAAAAAAACCTGGTTTGTGTAGCTTCTCTTGGCTTCTTTTGTACTTGCAAGTTTTAGATGTGAAATGGCAATGTGCGTTTTAGTGGGTTTGATTTTTAGGCGCGCAGGTTGGGTTGGTGTTGCACCACAGTGAATTCTCCTGGAAAAAGAGAGCAGTTCCCATGTGCTTTGAATTGCTACAGCTATGCAACAGGGGCTGGAAGTGCTATTTTAAACACTCATATCAACAGAGCTTGCTGTAGGAGATAATATGTCACAAATGGGAGTATGACATCTAGTTTCACCTAGAAGATAAACATTGAGTGGATATGCAGGGAGAAACAAGTACTGTTGTGTTGTCCTTGAAAAGAATGGCCTATATCAATGAAGAAAAGTACTCCAGGGCATACGCTACTTGGGATATTTAATTTAATCCTCAAACCTGTCTGAGCCGCTATGAAGAATATTGTAGAGAAATGGTAGTTGTGTGAAGTCTCACACAGGTCATGATTTCGGGGTGGGCACCTCAGCAATTTATTTTCAGAAAGGTCACAGCCTCAGAAATTCATGTCTGAAAGCCCAGAGCCCAGGCAGGGAACTTTCCCTGGCACTATTGATGCAAACATCCCACGTTCAAGCAGGGCTGGCACGGCACCATGCCCATCCCAAACAGCCCTTCCCGACGAGCACCAGAGCCAATTACCCCTGGCTTTCCTGCCACACTCAAAGCCCCTTGCAGAGCCGTATTCTGCTGACAGAATTACAAGATAATTATAGCTAGGTGTTTTGTATTCACTTAAGTTAATCTCCCACTTTTATTTTTCATTGCTGCTTTAATCAGCGAGGAGGCACTTCAGTTGTTGTCAGGTGGATTATTTTTCAGTCGCTCGCTGCGCTGCTCTTCTTCATACTTGCGAGGCTGCTTCTGCCTTCCTGACAGACGTACAAAGAAAAATACTTCTATGATCTAAAATGAAATATGTGTTTCTTTTTCAGGTCTAGATGTTGATGGAATATACAGAGTTAGCGGCAATCTGGCAACAATACAGAAGTTACGATTTGTTGTCAATCAGGGTAAGTGATTCCTCCACCCTGGTAATGTTTTGTTTAGTACTTAACTGTCTCAGATGACAGTATTTCAGAATCTGCTATACATTAGTGGCATAGAATGATGAGCCCTGTTTTGGAAAAGAGAGGAAAGGGAAGGTAGAAAGATATTGCACAGAGGGAAATGTCAGCTAGGAGAGAGGAAAAAAGAGCAGAGTAAGCAGAGGAAAATAGTAGTTAAACTTGAGATGAGAAACAAACAACAAACAAATCTAAAAATACGGGAGGAAATGGAGATGTGAAATAAGGTGGCAAAAAGCAAAGCATATGTATAAACTAAGGAATCAAAGTGAGGGGGAAAGAAAAAGATTAAAAGGAAAAATAGCAGATTGTTTGGATGTTGAAAGTTAAACAAAACCAAAAGTAGAGCAGGGATCCAAAGGAAACCAGTGAAAGAGAAAAAGGTGCTGAAAAGAACTTAAAAGGAAAGACTAAAAGTGGAGTACTGGCTCTGCCAAAGTCAGTGGAAGATTTACCACTGATTTTGAAAACACAAAGATTTGACCCCAGAAAATGAAAGAGGAAAGATGAATATTTTGGGGATCTGCTAACTAGAATTAGAACCGTCCTGTATGTATTTACTAAACATATTTCCACAGATTCTGTGTATGACAAACATATTTCCACAAATACAACAGCATGCTTTTCACTGATGTGGCCTAAAGAAATCTAACATTAATCAGCAGATCCTGTTACAGGTGTGGAAGCTGATACTGGGAACTAATAAGGATGAATGACAAACACATTTATCTCCAAATGGTTTACTGCTCTTACCAACTCTTAACTCTCCCCACATTTAATAGCTTAGCAAATATCATGAGTGAGTGAACCTCATGATACTACTTAACAAGAAAATAAAATCAAGTTTCTCATAAATCAGGAAAAATACCAAATCTTAAATTGCATTAAAGACGTTATACATTTTTGAATGAATCAAGTATAAATGTGAAGCTGCTGCAACCTTTTGTCCTACTTTTTATGATCTTTTTATAAGTTACCTGGGGACTATTACCAGAACTGCTAAATATTGTGTATTCTGTGTGAGGGTGATAGCTGTTGGAGAACAACTCCCTCAATTAGCTTGGTACTATACATAAACTAAGAGTTTTGACTCAGATATTCTCATGAAATTGAGAGATAGGAGCGATGTAAAAATATCCCCACCTTCAAGCCTCCATTTACATCTCTAGGGAAAGTTTCAGGGGATCAGTAGGTGTTTGCCACCTCCTCAGCTGCTCCAGATTAGTCTCGTCTTCAGCTGAAACTGGAGGGTGAACTCTGGTTTATCAGGAATCAGTATTTATGCCAGCAAATGCAGCAAGACTGAATAAATCATCATTCACCAATCAGCCTCACAGTTTTGATTCATTACTTAGGTTCTCATAAATTTATAGTTGTTGGGTATTTGTGTGTCGATAATGAAGCCTGCCTTGGCTTTCAAATGGCTGTAAACTGTATTTTGTTTGGAGACCCACAGGCAAAAATGGGATTTTCTATCCTTCTACACTGCCTGAGCTCTTTGCTCAGGAAAAAACTGTGCCATAAAAATAATGGTCCTGTCTATCATGTCTCGTGGCATCCAAAGGTTAACATACTTGAGGTTAACATTACTGCTCAAGTTTTCACCTAAAACAGATGGGCTGATACTGTAAAGCTAGACAGAAGTCTAAGCTGGCTTTTTGCAGCAGAGAGGGACCAGACACCTTTTCCTTCTGGTTTATACTACTGTGAAAAATGAAAATATAATGGTGGAGTTAATAGTACATTAAAGCCACTCTGGCATTGGTTACTTAAGGCATGTGCAAAAAAAATCTGCCTACTGAGTGACCACAGGAAATTCAAAGAAAACTAATGTCCCTGGAGAACTATGTCATCATCTTATCAGTTATGATAACCACTGTTCCTTGTGTTAGTCTTTATTGATAAAACAAGGGCATCCGTGTGTTTTATGTCACGATGGAGTGGATTTTGGATGGGCAGTGATAATATCTATCCAAACTCCCTTTACACATCCTTTAAAATCCTGTCTATAAAAAATTTCAGATCTGTACTTAGGTTTTTCCTCAGGTAAAGGCATGCAGAAATGCTGATTTAGGTAAATCCTAATGCCATTTAGCAGTCCCCAGGGGCGACCCCAATGCCATGTGAGGGAAGTGGAAGACCTGAGCACTATAGCTCCCAAAGAATAATCCAGAAATTTCTAATCACAACATTCAAGAAGGAGCACAGACACAAAGGATAGCCAGCCACTGTTTCAACAGTGTAAATAACATCCTTTTTTGTGCTAAGTAGGAGCCTGCAGACAGAAAAGAGCCCACTGAGTCATGGTGTACCTGGAAAATGCTGCGGGGAGATGGGGAAAACAGGATTTATTGTGGTGTGCTTGGGAGAGCATTATCCTTCCAATGTGTTCCAGAGCCTGGTGTTCCCCATCAATTTGGTGCTGAGGTCAGCAGCACTTTCAGATGGCTTCATGAAGGGAAAAAAGGTTACCAGGAGAACTACTGTGTGCTCCCCACCTTCTTTTTTCGCATTCTCTCAAAGCTCTGCAGTGGGATGATGGTTAATAACTCACTGTCCACACATCCTCATCCCTCAGTAATTATTGTGACCTCTTCAGGTCAATCCCTGTACCTTCATTTTTTGGTAGTTAACAGTAGGAAAGGAGTAATTATACATATGATTTTACCATAGCTACTTTTTTTTTTTAATTTTAGTTAAAGCTTAATTTAATTATAAATGCAAACAAATGTTCTGACAAAGCCTATTTGCATTGCAGAGATTGACTGCAATCAGTTCTTCTACAGGCCAAATACTCATTGGGCTCTTTCTTCCTGCTTGCTTTGCCGTTGTGTCACACCTACATTTAGAGGATATAAATAATATGTATCACACTGAAGATCATAGAAGGCACTCTAGGCTGGCTGCCATATCAAAGTATTTTTTATTAGAATAATCATTAATTAGAATATAGCAAAGCTTTATTTGGCTCCTTTTCCTATACTGTTAATGTCATCTGCAGCATCAAAAATTAAATGAGAGAACTGGTGAATATGAAAGGCAAAGAAACTAACAGTTGACAGCTTTATTATTAAAGAAGAAATAAGAACAGTAAAAATGTAAAAAGACTTCTGAAATTCTAGATTTTTGGGGATGAAAAGGGTTTTGCAATTAAAAAAAACCCAAACCTGGTATCTTTCTAAATTATTTAAACATACTTTGTGTTTTGCTCACATTTCTTGGAGTAAGCAGCTCCTGAAGAGGGTTTTGGCCTTGCCAACATGAGTAGCAGCAGAACAAACTACCTTATTTACTTTATCCCTCTCACAGAGTTTTCTTTTTCCTATAAAAGTCTATTGATATCACACCTTTTATGCTTCTGTGCAACAGGATTATCTTTTATCTATGATTTATTTTCCCATTAAGAGCTGAAAAGATCAGTTGATCATAAGAGGACTGGGCTATAACATCTCTCAGCACTTTTGAAACTCTAAGTCATCATTTTTCAAATCACTGAATCAAGGCAGGAGAAGCTGCTTGTACCAAACTGACATCAGGAAATTCGTACTTTCCTTAGTCTATAAGCACTGAAAAATTTGGGGTTCAGAAACAAAGTCAAGAGGAGTCAATATTTTTGGCTGAGCACCTACAGTAAAGGCATCAATAACAGCTGGAGATATTAGACAGAGATACCTATTCCTCTTATGATTTCCATATTATTGGTCAAGTCTAAAAGTTGAAATGTTAAAAAAAAAAAACAACAAAAAACCAAAACAACAAACAAAGAAGAAAAAAAAGCCAACAAAAACAGCAAAACAAAATAAAACAAGGTACTTGGAGGCTTCTGCTGATTTTACACAAGGTCTAGTAAGTTAAATCCTTTACATGTATTTATAAGGATATTCTGTTAATTCACACCTGTAGGAAAAGTGATAAAATAACATTTATGGGTCTGTTAAGCCATGTAAGGTGTGCTGGCAGTTCCAGGGTGTGAGGTACCACTGAAAAGATCCCTTGTTCTGGCCTAAACCCCTGGGAGGGTCTAACGTGGCCCCAGGTAGGGCTGATCAGAGTCATTAAGGCACCACTACATGAGCCTGAGGACAGGGGGAGGTGCTTTTCAACAGAAAAACACAACAGGGATGGGGCAAAAAGTGCCTGAAAAAGAAAAACAAGAACAAGGGAAGACTTTTCATCCATCAGAATTTGTAAGTAAAAGTGAATTTTTCTTCTCTTTGGTTGAAGCCATTGTGCTGACTGTAGAATCCCAGAGTGGTTTGGGTTGGAAGAGACCTTAGAGCTCCTCTCTTTCCAACACCCTGCCACAGGGAGAGACTCCTTTCACCAGGCCAGGTTGCTCCATACCCCATCTGGCCATGTGTATGGGTGTGTGACACACGTTTATAAGGATGTTTTTTAATGTTTCATGAACATGAGGTCGTTCTTTGTGCTAAGCCAGGTTCCTTGTCCTGCTTCCACACACCTCTCCCATCAATCCTCAATAAACTCCATGCTGAAGACCAGGGACACCTGGGTGAGGAACTGGAAACTTCTTTCTTGATGTCTCCTGTGCTAATCTGCTCAGCAGCTGGAAAGGCATTCACTTTCTGTGGCTGTCAATCAAGCAGTTTTCATGAGTACAAATTTAACTGAAAAAAATATTAACTAGAGCTATAAAGAGTTCATAACACGTTTCTGAAACACTAGGATTCCCAATGTATACACGTTCAGGGAAACTAACCATGGAAATATAGATTTCAGTACTTATTGGTTCATCCAGCAAGGGTCGGCTCATGCATAATACAAGAGAGTTCCTAATTGTCTTTATATCCAAAGCTTTGTTTGCAAAGTGCTGGGTGTTTGCTGTGCAGACGACCTTTGCATCTCTTTATTTCATTAGGAATACCTTGTGTGTTAACTGCGAAGCACCACAGACCATCCAAAGGTCAATGATTGTGTTTTTACAGCTCTGTTACTCTGCTAATGTACCAAAGCAGGGGCAAATGTGGGAATTTTTACAGAGGCTAAATATTGTGTTATTGCAGAGAGATGCATTTCTTGTGGAACATGGAGAAGGACAGCCAAAGATATCCAAATACTCCTACTTTGAGAGGGGGGGAAAAGTTAATTTAATCTCCTTCTTCCATTACCTCGCAGTAACAAAAAAAAAGAACTTGGACAAAAAAAAAAGAATTAAAATATTTCTGTAGTTTCTTCTATGAGAATTTAGCAGGATATGATTCATTTTAAGGAAAAAATTAAGAGTAAAGTTTGAACCAGAAATACGTGAACTGATTGCGAATATTTATTAACTAAATAATTTAATAATAAAGAAAATGCCTACTTGATTAATTGTTACAGAGTAAAAATTACAATAAAACTGTCTTGATCAGTGCTTTGCAGAAGCACCATTACTGTCTGTGCAGTTGTTTAACAAGGATTTAATTGGAAAGATAAGTGAATGCACATTTAAAAGTATTGTTAATTTGCTTTATAATCACCCCATCCTTCACAGTATTGACAGCACCAGGCACAAACCCCTTTCTCTTTTACAAGTATTATTTTCCATATGTGCACAATAAATTCTGAAGCAGTAATTGGAAATTTTATGGATTTCAACATACCTAGTGTTTTGAGTTTATAGGTGCCATATCCCTTCTCCAAAGGTTGTTCATTGGTGGCATTTTAGGTAAAATCACTGCTTTTTTATTACCCATAGGCTTTTTTGGAGGTTGTGGTAGGGTAGTTTGTTGAATTTGGGGGTTTGCTTTTTAAATTTTGTTTTGTTTTCTTTCCTAACAAATATCTAATTCCAATTCACTTTTCCTTCCTATTTGAAATATCAACAAAATCTTCACTTCGACATAATTTTTGATTTAATAAACAACAGCCGTCAGAAACAGTAATCTTCAATATGTTTATATTCCATCTGCACTTATATTTATTGTTCTAAAATGACTCAGATTGATCTAATTGACAAGTAAGAGCTCGGACCATATGAGCAGCTAAGGATGATACCTTTAAGCAGCAGGATTCTTCAACCTAACTGACATGTTCTTTATCAATGAACTGGGAGAGGAGAGGGACAAATATTCGGGATTTTTAAATTTAATTATCTATTTTTTTTTTAATATTGCTGATTCTTTGAGCTTGCTGGGACCATATGTCTGTGTGAGCTGGGCTATCAGGAGCCAGAGTGGTTTCCTGGCTGGCTCTGCCTCAGCGAGCACAACCCGTGGAGGGCTGGAGCTGCCTTTGAAACACAGCCTCCAGGTCAGCACAAATGGGCTGGGTGGTTGTGAAGGAAGCATTTAGGAGGGGAAAAAAGGTGGGAAGAAGAGAGGAAGGAGGCAGCCGGGTGAATGAAAGAAAGACATGGGTCTTCTTTTCACAGCTTTATTTCTTTAAAATAAGAAAAAAAAAAAAAGGCGGCAAAAAACCATAAAAATTTAAAAAAAAAAAAACAAAAAACCAAACAAAAAAAAACAAAAACAAAAAAACCCACCCAAACCAACAACAACAGCAAGTTGTTGTTGCAAAAAACCCCAAAAGCACCAAAACTTCCCATTCACAAGTACCTATATCTTCCCATTGACCCCAGTATATCCATTTCAAAGGCAGGCAGGGGCTCTAATCCTCCCCCTAACAAAGGCTCCATGGGCACAGGTCCTCTCTCAGCTGCCAGCTCCCAGAGAGCAGCTACCAACATGGAAGGCTTAATTTTAAAATTGTAGCAAGGATCACTGGATAAAAGGGGGGAAATAAAGAGGAATGGCTCTCTCTTGCAGTCACTTTCCTTCTTGTTTGTGCTTCCTTAATTTCTTGTGTGCATACTTCGATGAGATTTCCCTTTATATCTGGCTATCTCATATCTTTTTAGATGTTTTAGGTTATTGATTTTACTTTTTAGGCATATATGAGTATCCCTGAAAACACATGAGCGTGCCTTGGTGGGGGTCTAACCTTAAAGCCACCCTCCAGCCTTGGTGATGTTCCTGGTGTGATCAAGCACAGCACAGGCAGCAAAGTCTTCCTCATGTCTGCCAGCAGCTATTCATGTGACCAGTCTCGCTGCGAAACCAGTAAGAGTGATCCAAAGTTCACGATGGAAATATCAGGCTCAAACTGGGTTACTTGCTAGCTGAGAACCAAAATGTCTTGAAAGCCTTGAGTCAAAAATAGGTTTTTTTCTTTCTTTTTCACACTTCCCAGGCAAGCACAGAAAATAAAATGGACTGAAGCAATTTTCAAAAATAATTATAAAACAGCTTGCTTCTGGGTTAAGACCTGCATATGCCAAGCTGTAGCCAAGAATTTCATTTTTTAATTTTTTTTTCCAAGCTTTAAAACTCTGACAACAGAATACTTTAATTGAGCCCACAGTACTTGGTGAATCAATTAATATGTGCATGTTACTCATGTGGGTTCTTCTTTTTGTCTCTCTGCCTGCTTTAAGCTACAGAAAATTTATTACTATATATTATTCAAAGGAAAGTATGTTTTCCACATCTTCCCCTTCTCTTTCCAGAAGGGAAGGGGAGAAGTCATAGTACTTCCAAAAATGACTTGTAAATATAAGTCAGGTACAAAATCTAATGTAAATACTAATTTTTGCAATGAATGCTTCAAATTATTTTGTAAATAATGCACATATGTATGTGTATATGTATGTGCACATTATATATATAAATACTGCCTATAATGAAAATGGATAGAGCTTGAATGTTAATGTATTTCCAATATAACTATTTTGTGTTCAGCTTGAAGAAAAAAAAAAAAGCAGACAGAAAAATATTCAGAATTCTTAGTTGCCCAATCTGCAGCTCTGTAAAATTTCTCTTACGAGTAGTATTGTCATGTTTTCCTTTTCATGTGCTGAATTCAGTGGAATGGGGCAGAAGAGGCAGCAGGCTGGGTTGGTGTGGTCAGCCACAAACATACCATGGATTTTATGGCATGTATTGTATGATGAGGCATTTCAAACATGCCTTTTATTCCTTTCCTACCCGCAGCACTATTTGCGTTACAATAGCGTCTTGCTTAGTAACACTTCGAGGAGTTGAAGAGCTTCTTGATAACCCCTCAAGGAGTGTTATTTAGTTGCTGAGAAGGACTGGAGGTTTGCAGGCTGCACTGAGGGATTGCCTTTTTTTGGGGGATGCTCATCGTTGTCATGGGTGACTCTTTGTTTGGGTTTGTTGTTCTGATGGAAGCGCTACAGGAAATGCCATTCCACAGAGCTCCAAAAAAGCAATGAAAGAAAATAAATTGAGTAATTTCATAAAAGTATTAACAGGACAGCTTTCTACCTGTGATTTTTAGTATGATGGGATCATTTCCTGAGTGTGGGGGTTGCCAGGCTCATTTGTAGGTAAACTGAACCAAGAGTCAAAGGTGTTTTGCATGGGATGTTTGTGCTTTGAGGAGATGCACAAACACCCTGGAGAGCTAATCTGCAGAGCTCCTACTTAAAATTGGTCATGCTCAGTGTCTTACAAGACTGTGGTGTGGCCTAATATTTGGGGTGGTTTCCTCCCCTGTGGTAAATATCTGTAATTCTGTGGTTTGTGTGTAAAAGTGTCTGACAAACACGAGCTTGCGATGGGCCTGCAACAAAAAAGGGTGGTGTTATATATGGATGCACACTGCATAATATTCTGCAGGGTGGCATGGGATGAGAAGTTGTTGCACCAGGGAATTGGCTTTATCGTGGTATTTGTGGTGTTCTGTGTGTTGAGAACTGGGGAAACCATAAATGCTGTGGTAGGGGCAGCTGTTGTGAGCAGCAAATGATTTTTTTTTGGTTGGAGGAGACTTTGGTAATGCATTTAAGTGTTGGACTCCATTGGTTAAGACTGATGGGGTCCAAAACTGAAAACACTTAAATGTAAAAATTCTGGGAGGAAAAAAAAAAAGAGGAAAAGGAGAAAATCTAAAGTATAACTTCTCTGAAAATTGGAAACTTTTATGAGGAAACCTGTGTTCTTATATAGACTGTCTCATTTGTGCTTACATATTTCCTAGAATTACACTGCTAAAAATATACTACTGTTCTTAAGAAATTTTCAAGTGCTCACAACATCCTTTTTTATGGATTTAGAATCATTCTTCTTTCCTCCCTTTCCTCCTTTTTTTTTTTTTTTTTTTTTTTTGTTATTGTGTAAAACTTCAGTGGAATTTCTTGCATGAGTAAATTATCAGAGTCCTGGAAAGCATCTTCCCTTAATACATTCTTGGGGCATTTTGGTGTTGATTCAGTTACTTAATCACTGTTATTTAGTGCCACTTGAGAGGATGCTGAGTGTCAGAGTGACTCTCAGAAGGCTGTTGGGTCTACAGGAGAGTTGTGTCCTTGGAGACTGGGTGCTAGAAGCTGGGTGAGTTGTCTTAAAGCATTTAAAAAGCATTAGATGCCTGTATTTAGAGCAATTATTAATTGTAGTTCCTGACTACACCATTGGCTTTTTAATATTAAAAAAAAAATCCCATCATATATAAGTGCAAAAAAAATATTGCAACATATTTGGTGGGAAAACCTTTTCAAAGGAAGGAACTTTAAGAAATAATGATATAAAGTGTCAGCTATTGTCCTGAACTAACACACATCATATATACAAAAGTAAAGAAAGAGACATTGCTTCCACCTTCTCTTCCAAGTCTTGATTTACGCTTTAGATTTATTATTTTGGGGATTATTAAACCCATTAATTTAAACACTTGGAGAGGTAGTCACACTGTATTTTAATTTTGAAGTTATGCATTATACCAGAGTCTTAAAAGTGAGAATGTAGCACAGCTCTCACTTGGGTTTTCAGCTCTCACCCGAATGTTAACACCATTCAGCCTGTACCACGCCTGTTGTCAGTACAAGTAACAGGGATTGTTCAGATCTCTGGAGATCAAAGGTCCCATTTCCCAACTCTACTGTAACAATCCCAGCCTAATCAAAGCCCTTCACATGGACAAACACCTCGGGGTGAGTTGGGAGAGTGATGCCTTTTGAAATCATCCTATGAATCCATGGCTCCAATTTCAACACATTGTCTCTTCTTTCTGTAATTACTGTTATTATTTATACAACATAGCATGGTCAAATTTTGAAATAGGGTATGGAGAGTCGAATATAATGGAATAAATATTTTATACTATTTTTCCCCTTCTTCTTCAGAGCCAGTGTCCAACTCTGCTAGTTTATATTCATTTTCTTGTGTCCCTTTTTGCACACTTTTTCCCCTATTACTAGCTTACATAATGTGGGAGACTTGTCTCATCCGTGGCTTGCACCCTGGGCTGACACTGGGACACACATGGGTAGGAGATATTTTGGGGTGACAGTAGCCTGGAGTTAGGTTATGCCAAAATCCTGACATAAACCTCAGCAGAATCTAAGTATGGCATTCCTCACCTCTCCCTAGCTAAATAAAGGTGATAATAAAAGGCATCTTTAACCTGAATTTTGCAGGTTTGCATAATGTTATCAGAACTTGCCACAGTTGTTTCCATCACACTTTTAAAACCCATGATTTATAAAGACTGGATTGGGTAGACTGTTAGAAAGTGGAGGGGAAAAATCTCTTGCAAGAGAATAAGATGGAATACTTTGCTGGATTTGTACTTCTTGTAGTATGCCAGAGAGCTCTCCTTTTCTTATATTTTTTTTTCCTTTTTTTCTTTTTCTTCCCCCCCCCCCCCCCCCACTTTCTTTTTCTGGTGTAATCAGATAATTAAAAAACAAACAAACAGGGATTTCAAAACACATTGCCATCAACCAACATTATGTGCTTATGATACAGAAGATTGAGAACGACTTAATTAAGTAGATAGCAGCAGTGAAGAGAAGATGGATGCAAGGAGGGAGGAGATTATTTGCTTTTGGTGGAACTTCCTTTGGCTGGCATCAGGTGCCTTTCTAGAGAAAGGGCATTGATGGAAAAGGAAAATCCAGGAGGAAAATGGCAAGAGGATTACATCACTGCAGAGCTAAAAGCTGTTCCTTGCTGTAAGAAAAGTTTAGCTGCTTGCTCAGTGTTTTGTTCCAGGATAATGTTGACATCAGCTGAGGAGATGGGATAACGAGTTTCAAATAAGTAGGAAATCAGTACACAGCATCTGAATAAATTTAGGTGAAGCTGCATGATGCCAGACTTGAGATCTGTAAGGGTGGGATGAGATGGAATTGATTCTGTCTAGAAAACAAGATGTGCATTTGGGAGGGGAAAGTGGAGTTGTGAAACTGTGAGGACATCTGAGCTGAAGGGGGATAACAAAAAAGCACCCAAACAGCTTAAAAGCAATACCAAGGGCTTCTGGTATCATCTGCTGAATTTGAGGAAAGAAAACTTTTGTTTCTCTGTGCTTAATGCTTTGCATATATAAAGATGCTACAGCAACTTAGAGATACGTATTTTTGAATCAGAGCCACATGATAAAACATCCAAACATAATGCAAATAATTGCAATCTGATGTATCCAGCATTTTATTTTTTTTTAAAGAATAAATAATTTAGCTTTACACATGGGCAATCCTTGCTAAAATTGCAAATCAGAAGTCTTCTGTTTGAATGTATTTTATTTTGTTAATGGATTCGCTCATGTGAAAGGCATCTAATTGTATAATGTATTATTAGTCATTTTCTTTGGCATGCTATTAACTTTAAATAATTCTAATATTTAACATTTTATAACATGCACAACAAAGTTCTATCTCCAGCAGAGGAAAAAAACATGCATTAATAATAAAATTTTCATGGCTCTTTCCACTGTGTATGTTGTGATACATATTTGAGCAGAAACATGGAAAATTGAAGTGTAAAGCAACAAAGCCTGTTAGCATTTAGAGAATATACATTGTAATATGCTGTGGCCCTGTAAATACAAGAGCTGGGATATAATTCAGTACAATTAACTTATTTTAAGATTGAGTCAGATATAAAGTGTGATAGGATATAACTGAGTGCATCTACTTGATGTCTGCTCCGTGATGGCTGGAGTGTATAAAATGGTGATTAATGCCTGCTAATGGAAGTGGTCTCCACCACAAGTTGTGAGCACTGGGGTTGTGGCTGGCTAGGAAAACCACACAGAGCAACACTGATAATCTCCAGTAAATCCCCAAGTTTTCCTGTGCTGGAAATAAGATGACAGGTCACATTAGAAATTTTCTCCTTATGGCGTTTGGTTTTTTTTCTCCCTTTTGTTTTAGTAGGTCAGATCTTGTTCCCGTGTGTTGTGGAAGTATTATGGGAATGAGCAGTGTCTAAGCTGCTTAACAAATGCACACTTTCCCCACACCAATCTGTTTTCTGGGGACAGCCAGGCTAGTGCTGTACAGCATCCTCTCGGTTGGGTGCTATTAATGTTAATAAAATGCACTTAGCACTTAACATCTCGGGATCTCAAAAGAGCTTGCAAAGCAGCATCATTATCTTTACATTATGGGTACGGAAAATGAAGGATAGGGAGAGTGAAAGATTTGCCCAAGTTTCCATGGTAAATCAGTGACAGAGCCAGGAGCAGAGCCAAAATCTGCTGATTTATAGTCGGTCTCCTATGTAGTGTGCCGTGCCATTTCACCAAACTCCATTTGCCAAGTCCCTACTGTGTACAGAGACTGTGGATAAGGCTGCAGTCACCCTCTGAAATGTGGATTTGGGGCTCTGGATAATGCAAAGCCAAATTAGGTCTTCAAATATGGGTTGTCCTGTGTTGCTTCTCCAAGTGCAGGGCCACCTGTGCCATAGACAGCAGGGCAAAGAGACCTGAATAATTGAAATTCCTCTGTGCTGGGGCTGCAGAGTAAAGAGAACCAGTCCTTGAGGACCCCCAGGTATGTTTAACATGGGAACAGGCTCCTGGTTTGCATTCCTGTGGCTGCAGGGATGTGTTGCCATGCATCGTGTTTGGCATGACTAAGCCTCATGGAGCTGTGTGCATTTTGTGAGTATTTTGCAGTCAGTTTTGGAAATGACTCCATCCAGATAATATATGAGCAGATATGTATGTTGAAGGGCTTGTGCTAACATCTCTGTGAGATACCAAAATATTGCTAGCTATGTTTGGTAAGTAGGAAAATGAGGAGCTGGGTAACATGCCTACAGAAGTTTGTGATGATTCAGGGATGCAAACCAAGTCTCCTTGTTTCAAACCTTTGCCCTAGCCCCAGGGTCACCCTCCTTTTCACCTCCCTTAGGAGGTAAAATATGGTTCAAAAGCTAAAAAGAACCAGCTGTCTTCCTGACAAACTGGATCACAGGAGCAAGCATGCAGCTGAGGGATGAGTTTGGTCATTTGGTCACCTACCCTCATAGGTGAGAATCCTTCTCCCAGTAGTGTAATAGCCCTGCAGCTCCCCCTCACATTTTTATGCCTCTGTTTACAGTAATTCTATCAATTATTGTAAATTATAATGTCAGGGATTAATTTCTTTGGTGTGTTTTCATGTATGTGCCTGTGTTTCAATGGATCTCCCTCGACAAGCAAATGTGAGTAGTTAACAAGGCAACAAGGAATCATTAATGTGAGTGGAAGAGGAAAATGCAATGCCTCCAAGCTCTCTGAGCACCTTCCTGGGACTCCTGCTGGGACAGAGCCTGCCTGCTGAGAAGCTATGAGTTGGAGTCCTCTAATTTTAAGATTAAACATAATCCCAGGCACTGAGTTACTTACAGGGGGGTCCTTTCCCTCTGCCGAGCCCCCATGCTGGCCTGCACTGGTCAGTCCCACCCATGGTAGAGGCAGCATTTATCCTTAGCTTTCCTTCTTCCTGCTGGATAATCAGTTTCATCCACCTCTGGTCCACCTTGGCCAAGTCTGAATTTACTGGGATGCTACCTGCTGTTCCCATAGGATCATGGAATATCTGGATTTGGAGGGACTCACAAGGATCATCAAGTCTAACTTCTGACCCTGCAGTTCACTACAAAGGTGCTGCAGTCCAAGCACCTACTTACTTTCTTCCCTCTACTTTAGTAAGGATTTGGGGTCTTGCCTGTGGAGATGAGGCCACATCATGCCATGATTTGATATCAATACGAGTTGAAGGCTGTTTGTTCTCTAAGAGGCATTCTGGCTGCAGGCTTGGTGAATAGGTGTGTGTATGTCTGAGCTCAGCTGGGCTGTTCACAGCTCCACAAATCTGTACCTGTGTCTGTGTACCAATGTGTACCTGTTGGGTTTGGGGTTTTTTTTCCTCACCCTGTGTGTAAATGGGCCCTAAAAAATCTAAGATATTCTTTCTCTCTCATCCTGGTGAGTGATATCAGAGTGCTTTCAAAGACTTCAGGTTTGCCATGGATCTCTCACTGCTGTGTGATTCTGTCTGTTTGTGTTGTTGAAAATGAAGAATTTAGGTTGGGCTTTGTATGAAAAAAGCTTATGCAAGGTGGACAACTTTATAATAAATCCCTATGCATTTCAAAGCCTCAGTTGGAAGGGAAAGCAAGATAGCAAGAACCACAAACATGGGTTGGATTATTTCTTGTTAAGCAAATGTAATACTGTGAAAGATTGACAGCACGGGAAACTGGAGTCCTCCATTTATCCACACTTCATTCCTAATATCTGGCTTCAACAGCAGATTGTAACCATAGAAAGGCTATAGACTCTGGGTGAAATGGCACTCCCTTTTGGATCCAGTTTTATAAAAGAAAACAATTATTCACAGAATGCATGTCTTTATTCTTTATTGCACATTTCAAAGTCCCCATGAATACTCATTTGCATGTGACAGCTAATGCTGCATCTTGTATTGGCCAGTAAGAGGCATGATTGCACTAAATTGGAAGCAGCAGGCACAGGTTTTCTTTTAAGGATGGGGGTGGGGGTAGCCATCCACTCTCAAGTCTTCAGTCAAAACGGTTTTAGAACAGTTGCAAGTCTAGTTACTGGGATAATAAATCCCAAATTAACTGAATATGCAGATTTCACTTCCATTAGGTTACACTCTTTATCTTTTGTTAACAACCTTAACTTTTTAAAGCAGTGGAGAAGTGGGGAATTGGAAATACCGAACTGGTACTCTGTGTCTGAAAAAAAGAGGACAGTAAAAACTGTTGTTGTTGTTATTTCTTTTCCCCTCTCTTTCTTTTTAGAATATAAGCCCAGATAAATATATTTACTCACCCTGCATAATTTTTTCCAAATGATCTTGTTATGTGACTGACACACAGGATAGCAGAACCCCAGCAATGCAGAGAGGCTGCTGCCAGCATTGCTTACAACAAAATTCTATGTACACAGTAGCCACAGAAAACATTTTTTTGGTAGCACATTCCTTTTTCCTTTAGAAATGCATGCAGCTTCGACTCAGGAGCACGGGGAGATAGCGAGATAAATACTCCAGTGTCTCCTGTGTAATCTCTTTGAAAATTATCTGGAATATAATAGGGACAAAAGCAGCTCCTTGAAAACTACCCGAAACTCACTCTTTTCTTAAATGCAATCTCCCAGAATAATCAGAGAGCAGAGCAGCTAGCTGCTAGGAGCAAGGAGATTAACGAAAACACCTTGAAAAGGTTTAGTACAGAACACAGTGTATCGTGACCATTCCTTTCTGAAAAGTTAAAATTGAAAGTTGCTGCTTTTTTTTTTTATTATTTTATTCTCCTCCTTTTTCCCGACAGCTCCAGGCTGTCACACTTTTAGTTTGAAAGCCCTAAAATGCATAGGAATTGTAGCATTGTAGCTAGAACATCAGAAAGTTATCATGCATGCAGTTTAACAACGAGATTACCTACACTACAGATTTTTTTCCCAGCAAGAAAACTATGTAAAAATCATTGCATTCCAAGTAACAGACAGGACTTACTTTATAAGATGGATTTCAAAAGATCTGGAGGCTTCTGTTCCTTATAAAACTACGCCAAAGACTATTTAAGTGGCCAGTAATATAAACATTATGCTACTAACACTGAACAGTTTATCACATAAATATAATTGTCTTCTTTTAGAAGAATAATAAAAGCCGAATCCATATGTTACACATTATTTAAAATTGTTTTCTGCAAGATGTATTAATCCCAGCGAAGAAGCAATTCTTCTGCTATAGAAGTAGAACAGCAGTTTTATTTTATTACATTGTCATTGTTTAATTTGTTTGTTCCCGTTAGTAGTTTCACAGATTTTTATGAACTGTTACTTTTATGGAAAGTCAAGTTACAAATGATGGACGCTGTTTGCTTGCAGGAACAGAAAGGTCATGAAGGTAGATAATGTATTTATTTATTTACTTACTGTACTCCACCTTTTTTTTTTTTAAATCCCTCAATTCTTAGCAGAAGCTAAAATAACTTGTGGTTTTTAGACCCAGGAGGCACATATTTTGATATTGCTCCTCAGAAGCACTGTTAGCTCTGCAGTCTATTCAAATTTGGGAGTAGAATTTAAAGCTCGGATAAACAACGTTTGGTAGCAATGGCTGTGCAGAGCTTACAGTTTATCTTTAGAGAAATGTGATCTTGTAGCTAAATGTCATTTTGCCTATTTGTTTTTATGAATTTGAGCTGAACACTAGAGCAGAAACTTCTCTGCTAAAAATCCAGTTCCACTCAGGACTAAATTATTTTCCATTGATTAAAAAATAACTATTTTTTTTCTAGATAGTGTAAGGTTTAATTTTGAATTCTTCTTTTCTAGAAATTAAAGTTATTAACTGTCATGTGCAAACCTGAACTCTAAATTACTCATAGTGTAGCCTAATGACAAGATGAGACTTTAAATAACTTTAAGACAAAAAAGCAGCACTTGAAAATTGACTATTTAAATGCAATGCGGAAAAAGGGCTTAAGCTGCTGAAATATTTTGGGCATGTTCACATCTGTAAATGAGGCTGAAATATCTGGCCTATTTAAAGAGAAACAAGTCTAAAAATATTTTCTTTAAAGAAATTAATTTTTTCAGCCTCACCAATAAAACAGTCTTTGTAAGACACCTAACAAAGTAAATGTAAAAGAAAATACATCATGCCAAATTTGAATTATTTGAATTGTTTAAATTATTACAATTATAGTACAAATCAAAATCGAAGTAGGAGAAAAATATTAAAAATATTTCTTTTTTTGTTTCATAGTTAACTCATTGTTATCAAATATGCAAAATATAAGAGAGGCTTTTTGACCTCAGGAAGTTAATGGTTGATTATAAGAGCTGAAACAAATTTCTCTGTGCTAAAAAATGTACACTGTCTGCCTGCTTTTAACCAGAGTCTTCCTCAGCTGAAATACCACCAACTTTATTATTTGCTGTCCATATCCCAGTAGGAAGTACAGTGCCATGGCTTGTTCAAATCATGGTCAGATCCTACCAACAGTTATTACCAGAATTTTGTTTCATTTTTTTTTAATAGGTTGTGGTTTGAACAGTGCTTTTGACTGAAGTTAGTCACCAGCAATGCTCAATCTCATGTTTTCTCTGTGCTACTTCACTGTTAATCAGTCCAGTTTTGCTGAAGATATTTTACCTATGTAAAACAAATAACCACATCCTTTTTTTTTTTTTCTTTTTTTTCATCTGTTAATTTTGGTATACTTTCTTCAAACTGCATAATGTGATATGCATTAATAGATATATATTTGTCTAGACAAACAAATCTGTGTTTAAATAGATGCTAACTCTGGATGTTGGAGGCTCAATGTTGTCTCTCTTTGTGGGCTCTGGTGTCAGTTCTTCTCTTTGTGCCTCTGTTTCTCGCTGCACCTTTTGTCTGCATTAACTGCTTCCATCACAAACTTTTTCCTCACTCTCACAATGTGCTTTTGTAACGCCTGACACAATGCAGAACGGATCTGATGAGGGCATCTTGTCACTCCTGTGGTTATAATAATCCAGATGGTGATACCACCACCAAAACTATAATAATAATAATAGTAATAATAATAAACTAGAAACAACAACAAAAACCAACAATAATCGTTGTTATTTTTCCTACGAGCGTTCACAGGCCTGGCTGTAAAATCTTCCCCTTCCAAAGTCTATAAAAACTCAGCAAAAGTTTTAATCAAGGAGGCTTTAAGAATGTATTTATTTATTTAGATTTTTCATATTAAGGAAAAGAATTGTGTTTGTCGGCTGCAGTTTTAGAACTAACAATATGAGTTTCAACATGGCCATGAAAAATCTAACTCATTGTCTCACATTATCATATATATTGGCCTAGACATATATGTGTGAGGTTTCTTGTTTGTTTTGGGGTTTTTTTTGCTGTCAAGGAAATTGCAGCAACACATTTTTATTTCCTTTGTCTTTCTGACAGAGTGGGATACACTCGGGTCAAATGTTGAACTCCATTTTGTATTATAAATACATTTTAGATTAGGACATACTTTTTGCATATGCAAGCAAGATTATTAGGAGGTGTTCCGGTCGCTCTTCAGCCTGAGAATAGTTGTTGACACTTCATTAAAGAATATCTGGGATATTTTTAACCCAGATTGGTTCAGTGACCCAGTTGCTGGCTCGTGTAGGTGCAATCCAGGGGACGGTGATGCACAGCTCCAAATGAGTGGGTCGGGCTGGGCAAAGGCTTTTTTAACAGGCACTGAGCAACATCAGCAGCAACTTGTCCATCACTGTGCTGAAACCACCCAAACAGCTGCCCGAGACTGCTAAATGGAATTGTCTCCTTCTCAACCACCCCATCCCTGAGGAATAAATAGACCCTATGTGGGAACTGGGAAGGATAACACAGCGGTGGAGGAGCACAGGCAGAAAATAATATGGGCTGGAGCTGGAAAGAGTCTGTGTGGAGGGACTTTGCATCAGTAGGTGCAGGAAAAGCATTTTTTGGGGGTGAGAAGCAGGAAGGTGCTGCCCCGTTGGGTACTCCATGGAGCCAGGGAGGAAGAGGAGCTGAGCAGGGCACAGGAGTACGCAGGAGATTTTGTAAATAAACCCAGCTCTGCTGCTTCTTGAGAGTAAAACAGTGGGGACATTCCTCTGCTGAGCTTGTATTTCAGCCCTGTCAGCCAGGTCTCCTTGGGGAAGCCACCACGGAGCCAGGGCTCGTGTCCGGGAGCGTCCCAGGAGAGGTGGGGGAGGTGGGGAGCTGGGGAAGAGCCAAAACTCCAGAGGAATGGTGTGACAGGAGGAATGGGAATGGGAGGGCATCGCCGAGATCACGATTTGGAAAATGAATAAACTTGGCCCGGATTCATCTCGCGTCAAGGCCCGGCCTCAGATCTCCTCCCAGCAGGCGGGCACAGAGCAGAAGGAGCTGGGTCCAAGAGTACCCACTGGTAAAAAGGACTGTGCTATATTTGAAACCTCTTCTGCCTCTGCCAGGTCTGCTGGTGTGCTTTGCTTAGGAGGGGGAGAAACATATTTCACATGCACACTGTTGATTTACTGTCAGAGGGCCAGGGTTCAAATTTTATTCTAGTCAGATACCAAAACTTTGGATATTTCTCTTAATTTTGTGAACCCTTAATAGCTTTCGAAACTGAACTTAATATTTCCTAAGAGTTTCTCAGGATATTCTCTGTACCTTCTTAGGCTGGCAGGGGATACCGTGAGAACTATCATTCTCATATTAATTTGATATTTTTGCTTTAAAGCAGATTCTGTGAGTGGGAGAGGGAAGGTGGAATTTAGATCCTTCAGAATTATTTGGCTCCGCATCTATTTATGCCACAAATAGATAATATTTCAGTGAAATCACTGAGATTTGACTTTTTTTTAAATGCTCTTGCCTGTCTTTGGCATTTCTACTTAGAAATAACCCACTGGCTTTAAAACAGATGTGATCCTCTGTGCTTTTGGATGCCACCTTAATGCTCCTGAGCCTCTCAAACTGTGTTAAAGTCCTTTCACAGAAGGCTCTGGATGTCACCAAAGCTTCCCAGCATCTGGCAGGATCAATTCTTAGCTCTTTGTGGAGGGCAACTCAACTGGTAGTGATGGTGATGGGATCCCCCCTCTGCTAAATCATCATATCCTTAGAGGGAAAAGGTTGGGGTTGAGGGGTGGGATGGGATGGGATGGGAAGGATTTCCCCACAAACACCTGACAGCTCTTACACACCTACCACATCTTCTGTCATACATGTCCTTACCTAATTCCCAGAGGCAGGATCCCAAATCAAATAAAATTGCAGGAAACATTTAATATGAAGGAAAAAAAGTCAGCAACTATAGAAATGTAGCGATTTGGTTTCATTTGGGGTTGTTTTTTGGGTTTTGGGTGTTTTTTGGTTTGGTTTTTTTTTTTAGGGTTTTTTTTGTTTGTTTGTTTGTTTGTTTGTTTGTTTGTTTGTTTGTTTGTTTGTTTGTTTGTTTGTTTGTTTGTTTGTTTGTTTGTTTGTTTGTTTGTTTGTTTGTTTGTTTGTTTGTTTGTTTGTTTGTTTGTTTTGGGGTTTTTTTTGGTTTTTTTTGGGTTTTTTTTTGCTTTGAGTATTTTCATTTTATTTTTGTTTGTAGCTTCATAAATATCTGTTCCCAAGGAAAATAATTCCCAAAGGCAAAATGGTAAGGAAGCTGATTCATTTGTCATGGTGTCAAGTTTGTTCCTGAACGGAAGGATTTCCCATGTACTTAGCAAGTGAGAGAAGTCTGATTAAGGCTAAGAATCTCCTGCTTAATTAAGCTTCTCTACACCCCTCGAGGGCAAGCACTGTCTTCATTTTACATATAGGTAAACTGTACCACAGAGAGGTGTAAGAGGCAATTCCTTTTCCCTGAGCAGAGCAAGCCAGCAAAGGACAAGGCATCTCAGCAGGTTCTGGAGGAAAAGCTCCCCTCCTTTGGTTTTGTGGTGTCAGTGCCTCCCAATGCACACGTTAGACCTTCAAAGCCCATCCCTGAAATTGTTCAAACCCAGCTTGGAGCAGCCTGGTCTGGTGGAAGGTGTCCCTGCCTGTGGCAGGGGTTTGGAACAAGATGATTTTTAAGGTCCCTTCAAACCCATTCCATTCTGGGGTTATGATTCTCTGATATTCACCTTTAAATTCTGGGTGTGTGGTGGCTGCAGGCGGTCATGTCTAGGGCAGGCAGGGAATTTGGATCCCCCCTTTCTGGTGCCCTTCTCCAAGCTGTTTCCAGAGCTCCCTGCAATCTTCTTTGGAGGTGCTTACAGGGGAGCTGTTGGGGCTGCACAGACTGGCAGTGGTGGAGTGGGTTGGGTATCCCCAAATCAACTTTTTGCTCTCCAGGAGAAATCTTAATTTCTTCTAATAGAATTAACAACCCCACTTGCAATTTTCAAGGGTATCTTTGGTGCTCTCACACTTTAAAACTCTGCTGAGATGTAAGTTGTGTGTTTACTTACTCCCCTGCTTAGTGTTAACTACAGAAAGAAATTGTAATAGAAAATCTACGGAGTATTGTATTGAAGCGGCGATAAAATTATTGAAAGTATTTGACATTATCTGCTTTTTTTTTCTTTGCTACCAATGTTTTTTGTAGACTCTCTTTACAGACTGTACTAATTATTTTCCTGTATTATCCTGTGCCATCAAATAGACTAACACATGAGCCATTCCTCTCTCTGAGTCTTTTAATTCTTTCTTTTCTGTGAGTCACATCAGCGACAGCAGTTAAGTAAATCAAAGTTTTAAGACTCAGGGAAAAATTGTCATATGCAGCACACAAAACCAGCTACTGTATTTCAAAGTTTTGGTTGAAGTAACAATATCAAAGGGTTTCTGTCATATGGGAATCTTTTTCTCTCACATTCCTGCACTATATACTATTAAAAGGCTTTAGTAAGTGAAGCAAAGTAAACCCGAAGTGCCAGTTTACTGCTGGTGGGAAAAAAAAAAAAAAAGCAAAGTAGCAGCAGAAACAAACCAGAACCAAATGAATCCTTCCTGTGGATATGCCTCATGTGTGTGTGGCTGTGCCTGTCCTTTGCTTTCTCCTCTTCCTTTCCAACAACAGTCTTGAAAAAGCAAAAAGTATTAGAGAATTTCTGCTCTAATTATTTTGAAGTTCTCTGATCAGCTTCATATATCAGCAAAAGAAAACATTTCAGACCTTTCTTGCCAGTGGATTTGGGCTGTTCCTTTTCTTACCATTTGCAGGGTGTGCTTTAAAGAGAAATGAATAAAACTCTGTTGCTGTTTATCTTTTTTGCATAAATTTCAGAGGAAGAAAGTCTTTGGCTTTGCTTTGCAGTGTCAGGCACTTTAATTTGGGGGAGCGGAGGATGAGTAATTTAAATTACTTTTTTTTTTTTTTTTTTTTTTTTTTTTTTTTTTTTTTTTTTTTTTTGTTCTCTATCCAGCAGAAAATGCTCCTTCACAAATGGCCTTTGCTTTTCTCCTTTAGTCAATAAATCACAGGAGGCCCCAACCTAGTAAACCTGCCTTGGACTGATGCTTTATAAGCACTTTAGAGCCGTAATTAATCAACGTGCCACTCTTCAGCACAAAGCATAAGTAATAGGGAGCGAGACAGGTAACATTTTGTACAACCAGCCCCTGGCAGAGCCGTGCCCTGCAAACCCTCCTTGCACAGGGGAACCTTCCTGGGGTTTGCTTTTCCAGCAGAAAGTACAACTTGACAGAAGCCTGGCCCTGGTGGCCACTTCTCCTTCTCCCCATTGCCATTTCAGGGGGGCTTTGACAGCAGCATGCTCTGCTCCTCTTTTCTGCAGGAGCACGTGGGAAACTTTGAAGAATACATATATTGTTTTATTCCTTCACAAATACATGCTCAGTTGAGATATTCTTCATTGGGAGTGAGCTTTTACCTATAAGAGGAAAGAGAAGGAATGTTTGAGAGTAATTACTCCCCCAAAGTAAATTTAGTCTTTAATTAGATCCCTTCCCCTTGTTTATTTGGTATTTTTGTGTTTATTTTCTTGGTTGTAAACAGACTGCTTAAGCAGTGAACTGCGGGGGGAAAATACAAATAATCATGGTGTAAGGTACTGGAAAAGGAGTATATGTTTAATGCCATCCACTGGTCTCAGTCAATAGGAATATTATCACCTTTTGGTATGTCTGCAGTGAAATTGCACCTTTTACCAATATCTGGTTTGATTTAGTACTGGAAGAGGAATGCAAAGCTTTTAGGTTTCAGCTATTCTTTATGGTATATTTTTCTGATGAATCAATACAAAGAAAGTAGCTCTTGACATGTCACATTTTTCCACACAGAGATCTCTTGTTAGAGACCTGTGAGACTGCTATAATTTCCTTCCCACTACTTTCAATGAATTCCATGCACGTGAAAGAGAAAATGGGTAGTGGAGCCTGAGTTCCTGCACTACCCCACTGTGCAGGTACTCAGAGGAGGATGGAGACTTACCCTGGGATTCCTTACATTGCTCTTCTGCTATACATTAGTTTTAATCTTCCACTGAGCAAAATATAGGCTTTTGTAAAAAAAAAATAATGAGAGCTAGCCCTTTGGAAGCTTTATGGTATGGGTCAGATTTACCTTTCAGTATCCTGATGTAAAACACTGAGATCAGAGGAGTTACACCAATGTAAAACAGGTGTGCATGTGCACATACACAGACAGAGATGTGTATTTCCTTTCTTTAAGAAAAAATATATATATAATTCAGACCTTAAACTCTGCCAAAATAAACCTTTGTTAACATTATTTTGCTGTTTCCATCAGAGCTTTTACTGGCAGGGTCTCATCAACTAAATGTGAAGATCACTAGATAACCAACCTTAAATTTTGCCCAAAACAGCTCCTTAGTCAGCCCATGCAAATATGATATCCAAGCGCTGCGACTCCACAACGAGCTTCTCTTCTGCTTAAAAATATGTGAGCATCCACAATACACTCATCCATTTCATGGGGATCACATGCACAGTTTTAGCTCTGACCTAGAATGAATTAGCTTCTATTCCCAAAGCTATATATACAGTGTTAAGTTATCTGGGGTTAATTTGCTGGAAAAAGGATTAGAAACGAGTTAAGTTTGTGTCTCTGAGAAATGAAGATTTCGTCTCGGTTGTTTATGTGTAGGCATCGAAAGAAATCTGGAAGCAACAGGGTATGTGGAGGAAGAGGGAAAGGGTTACAGCCTCGAGTTTCCCGAGAAGCACAGCTTGCAGTTCTGCTGCGGAGAAGGTTCCTCCATCTGGCAAGCCTCCTGGGATGCCAGACTGGAGCAACCAGTTTGCAGGAGCTGCACGGGGGGACACCTTCCCCGGCCGTCCATCACCGCAGCCAGCACCGTGCTGGTGCCAGTGCTCCTGCTTCCAGCCATCAGCCTCCCACCAGTCTGCTCTGGGGTGTGAACTGGGAGAGCAGAGGGGCGTGTGTGCAGAGGTGGTGGTTGTTAAATCTCTTGGAAAGGCAGGGATACACCCTCGGTGTGCTCCAAGCAGTGTGGGTCAGTGTGTGAACGAGCCCGAGGAAAAACATGGGGGAATTAAAGCAACTGTCGCAGCAACAAAGGGAGTTCCTTGGGCTGCTCCTTGCACAGACTAAAATTAGGGTATGGCAAATAAGAGAAGGCATTTTTTTTGTCTTTTAGTGAAACATTCCTAAACTGTGCAAAAGATGGAGATAGCAGTTGCTGTGAATATAGAGTTGCAAGCCTTTCCCCCCCACTTCCCAAGCAGAATTTCCAGTGACATTTTGCAATAAAGGAATATGCTGAAAACCAGTTGTGCTTCAAGAAGGGGATTTCTGTAGAAAGCTCAGCTTTCTGTTGAGCCTGTCATACCTGGAGACAAAATTCTACCACACAGTGTAAAATAGCCTCACTTTCTGCCCAAATTGCAAAGGAACCTTAACTATAGCATTTCTGATAATGCTTCCATAACGTGTGTGTGTGTGTGTGTGTGTGTTCTCTGAGGCATTCATTTGGCTGGCACATTGGAAAATGGTTAACACAGTGAATGTGGGGTGTCATTTTTGTAGTGGAGAATGTGTGCCAGAAGAATTCAACTGTAACCACTAAATATTTGCTTAAAAATAATTTTAACCATCTGGACTCCTTTTTTTCTTATTATTCTTATTCTTCTTTTGAGGTGGGGTGAGAAGGGAGTATTTTAATAGGAATGATTTGTGGTTACAAAATGAATTTGGTTAATTTGGTTACCACCCCCATTTATATGATGACTACAAATAGTCCCTAACATCTGAAGTTTTAAAGAACCAGCAGATTTTTCTCTCTTGAGCTTCAGAAGCTGGAAACGAACTTACAAAAGACAATAAATTGTTCTTGATGGAATAAATAGTTTGTGGGGTTGCTATTGTTCCTCCTGACAATACACTAACATGTGCTAATAGAGGAAGAATTGAAGAGCTTGCGTAGTAGAGTCTCTTCTGCCAGCCGAAATTTTTCCACTTTGGAGCAGGAATCAGGTTCCCTAACTCACAGGGCAGGGAAAATGTGGGGCTGGGATTCCCAGGAGGCAGCACCTGCTGCTCACCCCGGTGCTGGGAGAGCTTCAGGGCCCTTCCACTGCAGAACCAGCTCTGGGGGAAACTCAGAGTAACCTGTAAATCTGTCCCTAGACAAGTCTGATTACAGCTTGTCTCAGAGATGGGATAACTGGGATGATTTTTTCTCTGACTCGAACAAGGATGCTTGCTAAAAGCAGGGTTGGAACAAGAGTTTTCATGACTCCCCATACTTACAGGGATTTTTTTTGTGTGTCTTACTTAAGAACATACACCTTGTTTTTAAATATTCAGAGTTCAGGAACAGATTTTTTGGTTCTGAATCCAGTTAAATATAGTTAAATATAGGCAGTAGCTGTACAAATTTCTGTGTTCTCTGTGCCTTGCCTTAGCATATTAAATGAATGTTTTATGGAGTCTGCTATAAATACATCTGTTAAAAGATTTTTATCATACTTTGAAATGCCTGAGATTTAACTGCTACCTTTGTGCACTAATGATATACTAGTGAATGTGCACAGGAGATAAAATAAACCCAGAGAAATAGGGAAACTTGCATGTAGTGCTCTTGTTTTAGTAGCTCTCAGAGCTACTTTTCCTCTGTTTTCTCATACGCTGCAGCACTGGCTTCATCCAACTCATGGTACATTAGGAACAATTTAGTATCATTTCATTTAAAATATGCAAGCTTTATATCGAGAATAAATGTGTAGCCACAAGGTAAAATTAAAAAAAAAATATATTAGTCTCATCATTAAAAAAAGCCTTTAAAGTTTCCATTATCCATTATGTCAGGTAGCAAATATCTTCTCAATGTAACTCCAGACATTAAATCTGTCAAGAGGCATGCAGTAAAATAAATGTCTGGGATACCTTCATAAACAAAAATCTTATTTCCATAATTCATACAGCTGGCTGGCATTTATTGGCACGTCAGGTGCAATGGGGACATTTCAGGAACATTAACATGTACAGCATCATTTGTCAACAAAGCAACAATGTAAGCAAATCGTTCAGAACTCATACAGATTTACAGCTTTCTCTGCCAGCTGCTAATTACGGTGTGCTCTGCCTATTTGGTATGGTCTTTTTTATTGGAAAATGACAAAGGGGTTATGGTATCCCAGTTTGGAATATAGATGCGCTTTTAGTAATAATATGAGTGGTAATATGACTACACAGCCTGGAGTTTTGATCTAGTTGCACTAGTCTGATAATTGACCGGTTCTGATTGATGAAGGACAAAGAGAAATTCGCAGGGATATTTACTTACTTGTAGAAGTAACCTCTGCAAACAAAGAAATAATAAAATACCAGAGAGCATGAAAAAGTATCCTTGCTTTAATATTGTTTTTTCCTGTTGAACATGACAGGGAAAATTCAGTCCTCACTGAAAACCTGATCTGTTTATCGAGCAGTGCTCAGCAAGCCCTATATGTCGCAGGCTGGCAAGCACCCTTTGAATATAGCTGAGTCCACTTTGATAAAGAAAATTAAACTTTCAGCATTTTAAACAATGCAAAGGTTAAATAAAAGCTAACATGCCACCGGTAAGGGCCAAAAGATGTGCTAATTATCTGTTTTTGACATCCTCTGTGTCTGTCTCTATTTCTCTCCCTTTATTTGTTGTGTGTGTTCATGAATGTATGTGTTTTTGGAAGTTAATGGCAGCAAGTCAGTTCTACTTTTTATTTCCAAGCTTTGGCCAGTTTGCATTTCAATCTCATAAAAATATAATTAGTAGGGCTTTATGATTCAGATGTATAAATTCAATATGCTTTCAGAATTATTATACCTGTTATTCAGCCAAAGGTAAGAGGATTCTATTAGCTAAACACATATTTAGACACTTAATAAAATCCTTTATTCAGTTCTGTTTCTTAGTTTCAGTTCACGAACAGTAACCACTATTCTGAGTTAAGATCTTGACCATTTAATTTTTAAGAAAAAAGTAATTAGACCATATTATGGATTAATCCCTTGCCAATTTTCATTTTTAAATCAAAGTAATTTTAGACTTGGGAACTACATAATTTTATGCAGAAAAAGTATGTTTTGCCAACCTTATTAAAATCTTTAAAGACCATATTTTCTATAGGCTTCCAAAAATTATCCCACAAAAATGTGTGGGTGCACCCATCTGTACACATGAATGGGCAACTGGGAGCATAATTATCCACTTTTGCACATGCAAATGGAGGTGTTTAAGCACAAATTAGCTGACCCCTAGATTATGCTGGTGCATCTCTCTGAGCTGGTTATTACTGTTTTGTTAAATTCCATACTATAGGTTAAAACCCCGGAAAGGTTTTGAGATACAATAACTTTTCTGTAAGATATCTGAAATCGTTGAAGTCTTTTAAAAAATGTTTCTGATGCAACAGTGAAATGAGGTGTAGCTGAGTGCCAGTACTTGGGTGTCATTTTGGTTATAACGACTGTATGATTCTTTAAAAAAAATAAACTCCATTGGCTCCAGCAGCGATTACTGCCTGCCACTGCTTCTCCAGAAGCAAAATACACATATTCCTACAGGGAGAAACTACTGCACTAGGATTATAAAAAATTGACCATCAATCTAAGTCTGTATGAGCAATCACAGCCGCTTTTGGAGTTATTTTGTATTAGAAGCAATTTACCCATCTGGAAGAACAAAGATATGTGCAAATGCTGGAGTGACTGACTTCCAGCAGATGCTTAAAGAAAGTTAAAATCCCAACTACTTCTGGGGTGCCTGGCCTCAATTTCTGACCTGGAAATGTTCAATATGCTGAGGAGCTCTTCCAAATGCTGGGGCAGCTCGCTGGTACCTTGGCTTTGTGCTCCCTCCTTGCTGATGCTCTCCCCACCACCCCTGGCCAGGCTCCTTGCCCACACAGCTGCACAGGGAAAAGGGGAGCAGCCGTAAAGCTTCTGGAATGAGACGTGGAAATTAGTGGCTGCATCGCCTCGGTATTGATTGTGTGAGTATTCTGGGATGGGGTGAGAAGCGGGGATGAGCCTTGATCGGGGCTTTGCAGGGTGAAAGGGTGAGATGTAGGACAAGGGTATGGATTTCTTGGATGTGGGGCTAAATCGTGGCTTTGTGCTGCTGCACGGGTTTAGGGAAACAAACATTTATCCCAGAGCTTAGAAACCCAAAGGTTAATGACCCATGGAATTCACATTTACCCCCAATACAGTACCCAAATGTGACAGCGCTGCTGCAAGTCCTGGACAAAGAGCAGTAAATGGAAAAGCGACTTTATACTGTAATTCAAGATTATTTGAATTTACTTTATTTGTGAAATCTTTCCATTTGTCTTCATGCTTTTGTACATTTGAAGAAGAAGTTTAGGCATTCCTTGATCCATAGAGATTGCTTTTCTTCCTTTTCTTCCCTTTGATTCCACTTGCCTAATAATAATGGGCATTATCTTATATCCATATTTAATTTTATTATGTCACTCGCATTGCAAGAAAAGGATGTTCTTTTCAAACATTGTAATGCATTTAGTATTTCACTAGTCATCAGTTAAATCAATTTTTTCCCTTTATTGGATCTGAATTATAAATCAACTAGTCATTGTATGGGATACTGTATATGAATGTACAGTATATCATTATGATGTATCCTATAATAATGTCTCTTAGACATGAAAACTAAAGATGGTGGTTTAAAGTGCTGAGAGAGAAAAAATTGGAAACATCTGTTAGTAGGAAGTAGAGAAGACTTTTCATTAAAGTTTGTCAAGTGTATTTGATAGGAAGAACACACTGGGCTGTATTCTGCCATCCCTTACATACTCCCACCCCAGTACCCAGCCTGCTTTTTCTATCTCATGTAGAAAAGCCAAGATTATGGGAGACACTGAAAAGCCAACTCTCTACTTTGGCACAGAAGCTCAAAGAATCTGAGATCTGGGGCAGAAGGAAAGTTTTAAGGGAAAAGAGATATTACGATACAGTCAGTTGTCTTTGTCTGTGCAGAGGTAAGGAGGTCTGTCCTGCTCTTACATTGAGTATTTTAGCAAAATCATTGGGAAGAAGTGCTGTGGGAAAGTTTTGGGCAAAAGCTCTTCTATTTCCACGTATCCACTGCTTGCAAGAAGAGGAATCCTTAAAAAAGTATAAAATAAAAGTTGAGGAATGCAAAGATGAGTTATTTGGAGGCTTCTGATGAGCAGATATCTCTCCCAGGGTACTGTGAACAAGCTAGGGAAGGAAAAAAAAAAATCAAATCCGGGGAAAAATGGTTAAGAACTGTGTGTGTTTTATCTGAATTGTACGGGAATCCATGTAAGCAGACATGAACTATCTATTTAAGAAAACCCTGCTGAGGCCATTTCACACTTACACAGGTTCCACTGCTTGTGCTGGTGTTGGTGACAGGGATTTTGGCAGTGCCAAACCCATGGGTTACAGCTCTGTCTCTGCAAACCCAACCAGGAGGTAGCTGCTGCTGGCACCACCTCACAGCCTGGTCCTAGGGCTGGACACGTGGCACAACAGTTACATGTTCATCTCATCCCTACATCATTTTTGCACGCTGTCAAAGGCACGTTTGCACTTTAGAATTCCTTAGGCGCAAGGTGAAATACCCTCTGCACCCACAGCACACACCTCTTCTCTGGTTGGTGCAATGGTTTAAAAGCCAATATCTCACCTTGCCTTTGCAATTTTTTCCCATTTCTGCCTGCTCCCAGTGGTCTCTGAGCCCCGCCGTTTCCGTGATGATATACAGAACTGTAAAATCAGATACAGCAGTCGCAGGCCCCGGTGCGAATTACTCCCCAAGTCAATAGAAAACAGAATATTGCTTATTGATTTGGTCTAGCCTGTTGTGTGGTCGATGGAGAACAAACTAATACAAATAAAATGAATCAATTGGAATCTGGCTGTGGACCTCGGTGAGTCACATGAAGTAGGTTTCTGATATCCTTTATCATCACGCACAACCAGTGAAACAAGAGTGCTACTGTCTTCTGCTGGTGCGGAGAGTTACCTCAGGCTATGCTGAAAAATGCTTTTTTCTTATTTTTAGACCTGAATCAGCCCATGCCAGCAAATGTATTCTTGTGAATACAGATCCTACTTTGTTGTAATGCCCATGGGAAGGCGGTAGTGTAACCTGTTTGGATGCAGCTGCAGACCACCTGTAGAGAAAGTCAAATTAGGGAGAGACCCCACTGTTCTTTGCATTAATGCTTTTTGTGTTGTGGCCTGAATCCCCCCTCCCTCCCCCTTCGATGTATCTTTCTCAACTGGGGAGATGGAGAGCACATTTTAAGACCTTCTGTCCATTTAAGGCATCTTGTGATTGAAAGAAGGTTTGAAAGACTGTAAAATCTCCCAGTCACCAAAGAGCGATGGTGTGCAAGGAGCCTTAATACTTTCAGGGTGACTTTTCCTCCTGGTCTTGCAGGTTTGGGAGATACTGTCTTTGTGGAAAGGACTTAAAAGGCACATTTTTTATCTCCCTCAAGTAATCTGCATATTAGTGAAGTCTCCTAGCTTTGGAATGGAAAAGTGGTTGTCAAGAAGTAAAGCCTTAACTTGCCACACTTTTGGTCCCATTGTTTCTAAATAAAAGATGGGCAAACAAAAGGAAATGGCTCAAGTCTAAATGCAGTGCCTGTGTATCCTGAGTATCCACATATAAACAGGCACAACCTCACTGATCTTACTTAATGACACTGAAAGTTCTTTTTCCTACAGATTTTTCTGTGTTCAGGACACAGGGATAGTTAAGCATGTAAACAGCTGGTTTGAGGTTATATATCTTTGGTATGAGAAGTAGTTTTAGTCAGTTTAGTTAGCTCTCCTGCTATCTCAGCTGCAACTGCCAACACTGCTGGTGTCTCTAACTTCTCAGCAGATTAAGCTTTTACTCATTTACCAGGTAGCATTTTGTTGCATAGCAATGCAATATTCTACCTTATGTCACATAAAAACTGCCTGCAATGAAAATTTCATGTCATTTCTACTTTTCACCCCATTTCTTCACAGATGAATCCCACTGTTTTACTAATCGTTGACGTACTAGTTAACACAGGCAGAGCTTGTAGATGGAGGTAATGTCATCAAGCCTTGCCTCATTTTAAATTCCATCCTCTCACTGGTGATATCAATGTTCGCTGCAAAGACACTGATGATACTGAATTTAATTGGTATTTATGTGTAGGGTCATGGGTACTCTCAAAGAAGTTTCTGTGTAACTTTTCCCTAATTGAAATTAGATTGAAGTGTTGCTGTGTACACTGAGACTTAATGGTGACAACGTTGAGCCAGCTTCGGAGCTCAGATGCATGGCACGCATCCCAAGAAATCTGCTATGATGCTCCCACATACATCTATGCATATTTTTATGGTACAAGAGACATAAGGTGTGGAAAAGGAGCAGTCTCTTTAAGGGGGATGTGGCAACCCTATCTGCCAGTCATCTTGCCTCTGCTGTTCTATTCCTTTTACAGCCATTCTGCCTGGCTGGTATCTATACATACGTGTTTAATGGCTGCACTGATTAAAACCCAGGGGAAATGGAGAGGACACAGCAGTAATGGACTGGCAGCACTGGTACTATGTGAAAATGCTTTTTTGGTCTGATTCAGGGATGTATTTTTCACCACCTTATATTTTAAACAACGTATTATATGAGCAGCCTGGTCTGCAAACCATTTTGGGACTCGGTCTGAGGCACACAGCTGCTGTGCAATGTGAAGGGCCAGTGTTGATATTGGCTATAATGAAATGTCACCATTAAATCCCTATTTCGCACCTTATTTTGACTCCAGACCAGTGCATCTTCTTCTCCCTGACACTTGTGGAGAGTACAGAAAAGTGAATTCTCACTGGTAGAAGTGTTTTGACTGGGAGTTTAATTTATAGCAGCTCATAGAATTGCAGTGTGTAATAAGCAATGTCCTTGAACATTTTTCATGTGCTTCTAAGTGACTCTTTAAAAAACATTGGTTTCCCTTGTAAAAATCATTAAACTTATTAAGGAAGAAGCAGTAGTCTGGGTTGGTAGTCATGCCAGTTCTTTAAATACTAGTGGATAATTAGTGACATGAATAAATTAAATGTATTTCAGGTATAAAGTTGAGGAAAATCACCAAATATTAGTAAAGCTCCAAAATCAAACTACTTTGTGTCATATGCTGTTTTAACGACCATGGTTTATAAATGTGCATAATTCCAAAGAGATCACATGTTTCACATAATAAAAATTACTGTGACATAAAATATATATTTTCTTAAAAAGTACTTGTAATATCAAAAGGACTGTGAAGTATTAGCCATTTAATACAAATTTATCTTTTCTTGCAGATGATTACATTTTCATTTTAATTGCTCACATTTTCGGTTCTGATCTTAATGTTTTATAGTAGTGAAGACATGCCACAAAGAAAGAAAGAAAAAAAAAAGATTTTATTTGTTAGTTAACAGTCTTCAGAAGTCCTAATTTGGCCAATGTGTTCTGCTGCAAAGTCTTGGAATGCTGTCTTGCAGTTTCAAAAGTGATCTTATTTGGCTTCCCAGAAACTATTATGCCTGGAGGATGCCATGAGAACAAGGGCTGCCTTGTTAACAAGTAGAAAACTCTCAAAAACAAGATAGGATCCTGATATAAATCATAATTTAGATGCACAGAGCTATGTTCACAACCACAGTAATGTAATTCATTTACATCTAGTTATTACTTATCTCCACCCGAGCTCCGAAGTTCAGGAATGCAGCTGCCTTGTGCCTTGTGACTCGTGGGGGTTAGGGAAGAATGACATCACCAAATTTAAGCACATTACCACGCTGACATAGTGGCACCTTGTTTTCCCTTCCGCGGATAGAGCGGGGATTGTGTGCTACCCCCCATTCTCCCAAAGAATACCTTTTTTCCCCTTTCAAGCAGCTGCTATATGAAGGGTTGCAAATGTCACTTCAACTAATGATGAATGATGCTTGACCCTTGGACCTGTTACTATGAATTTTATGCAATGCTAAATTAATATGAAAGATCTCTGCTAGAAGACTTCAGCTATTATGCATGCAGCATAAATGATATGTTAAACAATCCAAATTTTTTTCTCATAACCATGGTAAAATGCAGAGCTGTTTCAACATTTTTTGATGTGTATTTCCACTTCAGATTAGTATCTTTTCTTTCTAAAAATATTTTTGGTAAGCAAATCAGTTTGCGAAAAACATTGTCAAAAGGGCAACTGGCCCACATGTCTTTGTTGTTCACGTTTGAATATAATTAATTATGTAAAGCAATAGTTAGTGGGAGCTTAACAATTAGCAGAATCTGTCAAATAGTCACACGGAAATTACTAACTAATTGAACTATTGGTCTTTTATTGTTTCAGGAAGCAGGACAGAGTGTCATTCCTTTATCTCTTAAATTTGTTATTATTGCATATCACAATTTTCAAGCAATATCTGCCTCCTAATAGATTAATACATAAATAACCCACCCAGTAGTGCCACAGTGGGCAAAAGTGTTTGAAATAAAACCACCTGTTTTAATTAGCATTCAGATTCATGCTGATAAAAAATGGTAATCCTCTTGCAGTTATATGACATTTTTAAAGCTTTGAATTTCCATCTGTATCCTATATTATGATGTTTCAGGATTGTCGTGAGTTAATTATGTTAACTTTGGAAACATTGCCTGCATTTAGAATGAAAAACTTCAGCTTGAATAGCCAGGAAAGCAGATGCTATCTTTCTTGTCAACTGCTTTGTTGTGTGATGCCTTGAAACTTTTTGATAAGATTCTGTTTCCAAAAGGAAGTATAAATCTCCATTTATTTGAAATGTTGCTCTAATCTAATCAATATTTTAATATATTTCTCACGGGAGGGACCTGAATGCGTCTCAAGGAACCAAAGACATGAAAATCTCTTATTTTATGTTGAAATCCTCGTTATTACAAGTCCATTCACAAGACTAATTTGTAGAACAGGAAAAATCCATGTACTGTGAAGTTCTAAAATTGTTTTGAAGCATACCCTTGCCCTCCTGTAATATATGCCTGTAAGTTGAGGTGGAATGAGAGGAATTGGAAGCATTACAATTAGGATACACATCCAGATAAACCCTGGAAAGGCGAAAGGGAGGCACAAATCAATGGGCAACGTGGCAAATCTGCTTTGGGCTCTACCACAGGGAAAACGAAAACGCAAAATGTCGATGTGCACGTCAGGTGGAGGGAAAGGTGTGAGGTGAACAAGGATTTGGGGGATGCAGGAGGCGCCGCTGTCTCCTCCTTACACGTGAGGCTGTGAGGCTGTGTGGGAAATGGAAAGCATCGTGACGTGAGTCACCCGAATTTCATCGCACCCCTTCCCTGCCAAGCAGGAACCACAGGCGCTGCCAGGCATGTTTGCGTGCGCCCTGGGGCGTTCATGCATCTCCTGAGGCTCACTGGGAGAAGCTACGGAATGGCACGTGGAATTGCGCGTGGCAGGGTGGGTGGAGATATTATTGTAAGCCCACACTGGCCCCAAAATTCCAGCCTTTTTTTCAAAATGACCTGGGCAAGGTCTCAAATGTTGCTGTGTATGCAGCCCTGTATCCCACGAGTCATGTGATTCCATGGATTTCATGGACATAGGTTTGATGAGACACTTTGGGCTTCCACACTTGCAGAGTCATCCTATTCCTCCAATGGAAGTTATTTTTGCTGTCACAAAAATGCATTACACAAAAATGTCAGTGTTTGTAAGCCAGCTTTGTGCAAAAGAAGCTGAAAGGTGCAGGATAACCCGCACCTGGATCAGGACAGGATCCACTGGTGTGACTTCAGAGTCGATGGAACCCCGAAGCTGATGAGCTTGTATAAAAAAAGTGCACTTACCAAGAGTCGTCCATATTCAGGGTAACATGTGATTCTCAAAATGCATAAAATATTTGAAAATGCATGTTATTATTAGCACTATTATTATCAAAGGACATTTAGTTAACATTTAAAAGTCCTTCAGTGCACTTGAAGATATATTTGTTTTAGCAACTTATATAATCCCCTCCTGTTTAAAGTTTTGTTTTAAACACATACAATTATCATCTCATATGCCCTGATTCAGTAAGTACTTAGAAGCATTCCTATCTTTAACAGCATAGCTAGTCCCAGCTAATATCCAGGGAACGGAATTAGAGCTTCAGATATTAGCAAAAAGTAATGCAAATGTGAATTAAGCAACATGGTTTTGAAGTAAGTTGACTGAGGACTTTTTATTCCTTAAACCGAACGTAAAAGTTTGACAAAAAAAAAAAAAAAATCAAAGTGAGCATTACTGATATTAATAATTATTTTTAAAGTATATAAAGTTGCATAATTTAGTCTGGCAACTTGAAGGAATCAGGCACTGAAATAACCTTCTAGTAAGGGTAGTGAAGAAAAATGCTAATGGCTTTGAGGCAGAGCCATCAGCAAAAATATAATATATAAGCAAATTTAGATATGTTCATACATACATATATATATATGTGTGTGTATATATATATGTACACACTTGTGGACATATAAAATAAGAATGGTATTTTTGTTGGGTTTAGCATGTAAGTCACATTAATTAATGTGGCTAAAGTTACCTGCATTGTGAAACATTACTATTTCCAAGCTAATAGAACTTATAATTTATATTTATATCAAATTTTATCAAATTTATGTTAGTACCTTTGCCTTTCCTGGTGTAGCTTTCCATACAGATAAACCTATATCTAACATGGTTCTCTGCTATGGAAAACTCTCACTACTTCATGTCTGTCCATGAGCTGAAGTGATATTCTCTGTTCACTGTATAACAGATAACAAATTGTTGTGTTAGGTAACAGTCTCAGCCAAGTTTTCATGAACTGAACCAAGGGAGGTGAAGCCTGAATTATTATCCAAATGGAGTCCTGGATCTTGGTCTTGGGTTTTTCAAGGCAACTTCCTTTATTGCTCAGAAAAAAATAATTCCTAAAGGCAAGGTGCAAGTATTAAAGTGCTAGTGTGAAAGTATTTAACAAAGTGTCCTTTCTTTTTGAATAACTTGAATAAAGTGTTTAAATGACCTCTTCCTAACCAGAAGAGAATATAGAGAAGAAATTAAGCTTTATTGGTAAATTAAAGCCCAAATCCCATGGTTGATGAGAGATATGGTGCGTTTGAAATAGTTACAGTTTCAGACTTTCTCTTCTACAATCAGCGGGTGGAGACCAACATAATCCAATTAATTGTAATTCCCTTTTGTGGCACTGGTACAGTGGTGAATGATATAGTAAGTCCATTGAAGTCTTATCTTTGGTCAGATAATCCAAATGGATTCATATTATGAAACAGTCCTTTACAAAAGTTCTGATGAACAGAAGTGTTTTGACTTTAGCGAACCAAAATTCTACACAAAATAAAATGTTTTGTCCTTGACATCTACAGGGTTTGTGTGCACCTGATTTCATGTAAGAATACTTCTTTCAGATGCTCTGTTTCAAAGAGCCTGTTCATTAAAAAATAAAAATGTCAAATTTGTTCTCTGAACAACCTAAAAACAACAAGGTGTGAGAACAGAGATTTACATGCGTGGGTAAGCTGTATCCTTGGAAATAGTCCCATCAAAATAAATGAGGTTACAGATGTGAAGAATATGTGAATAGCACTTTGAGACATGTTTAGATTTCTATTTTGCTAATAAAACAACAAATAATGTTTCATTGATAATCCTTATAGCTGTAAACAAACCATATATGTTTGTTCCCTTCTACTATTGTAGGAGGACTAGGGGAATTGCTTAATTTTAGCCTGAGCTTTGATCTATTTACATTTGGAAGTAATTTACATAAAGGAAGTTATAATGATCTTTATTGTTTTGTTAATTATTTCCTTTGATTATTGAAACTCAGTCACTGAGGCACAAGCTCATTGTTACTGGGGTCAGTCACAATAATATATTTGGCTGTGTGCAACAAGTCAGGATTGGGTGGTATTCTTGTTTTTTGAATTGTTTTCATGCAGACCCTTTCAGTTTAACAATCACTGGAGACAGGACTGATTTAATGCATCGCTCGTCTGATCCAGTGCTTCATATTTTGTATTTCTCCTTTCCTTTAAAGTTGTCCATAGCAAGCCCACACTACAGCAGAGTGTTTTTGCTTGTAGCATGTTGAAATCTTATATTTACTAAAGGATACTGAGATGCCATTTGTGGAAGACAAGACACTAGACAATATATTGAGGTCAGATCTTTGCAGACTCTCTCAAAAATACTCTTTTCCCTTTATTTTTTTCCTCTCCCTTAAAGTGTCTGGTTGAAATTTAATACAAAGACTTTTTTACCCTTTGGGGTACATTACATATGAAATAATTTATGACCCATGAATCACAAGAAAGCAGTGAATTAGGTTTCAGATAAGTCTGCCAAATATTACAAAACATTGTGTACAGATTTTTGGACTATGAAAAGGCTTTTGACAAGAATGGAAATAGAAGCAGTGTTAGAAACAGCAAGAAAGGAAGAACAGAACAGCTATATGACAGAATCCTAAAGCACTCTGAGTTAGTAGCACAATTAAAAAGATATGAATATGAACATATTTTTGAAGTATGAAAATGGGACAGAGAGTCATTGTCCAATTCCTCTCTGTATTAGATCTTTAGAGCCTTCAATTTATTTAAAATGTAGATTTGCGGACACTGATACACATAAATCTGATAAAAGATCTGACTGTAAATGGGGAAGAAAGAAAAGATAAAACCCCTAAAATTGGATTGCAGAGAATCTTACTGGAGAGCAATTACACAATAAAAAAAATGCTAATAACAGATTTGAAGTTGGATATTTACCTTGAGTAATGTATGTATACACAATGCACAGCAAAGAGAGGAAGATCAATCAAGTCAAAAGCAGAATTCAGAATGAACTTTTCCCTTTGAACAGCAAAATGTATCCTGGAGAATAAGTTACTGGTCTAAGCAAGTATTAGACCAGTATTTTGGTATTTGGTTCTGTATTTGGTATTTTTTGTTCTGTAGTCATTAGCCCAGCTCAAAATATAGAGGAAAGAATAAACAGAAAAAAATAAAGTGTGCTTTACTATTAGGAAGAAGCTGAAGTTACTGTGCAATAAGTAAGGAGAGAGAATTAGATAGAGGACAGAATCTCAGTGCTGTAAGACAAATGTAATTTCTCCTCAGCACAGACATTTAATTTCTGTGAGTTGCAGAAAGTCTGCCAAGCCCCTTCCTGGTGGTGTTCGGGCAGCCTTGGTGCTCTGTGGGAGGGCAAGGGCTGGGTGGGAATTCCTCCGTGCTCCTTTCTTGTCCCTTTTTATAAACCCTGGGCAGTACCTGACTATTTCTCTGGCCCCAAAAGGAGGAGTGATCAGGCCCTGCAGGTCCCCATGCTCAGGCTGTGTCTGCCTGCTCCTACTCTTTGTTTACAAGTCACCTCCAAGCGAGTCTGGCAGAAGTATGTTGATCTGTAAACAGGTGGTCTATTTATTCTTAGGGAGCTTTCAGCTGCATTTCGAGGGGAAATATTATCTCTTTAAAAATCATTCCTTTCCCCATACAGAATAGTTGATTCAGCTAAATTTAATGAATTTTAAAAGTACTTGTAATTATAATCCCATCACAGTAATTATTGCTTCAGATCATGATGATAGAATATGCTAAGTCAAAACTAATATCTGTCATTGAAGCTTGTAGCAGGTATTGGCAGTGAATAACATATGAGTACCTTGGTGATGGTACCTGTTTCTGGCTGCCAAAAGTATTGTACTTTCAGTGACACTGCATATTTTTTATACTTTCAGCTCTAAACAGCAAGAGATAGTGTAGAAATTTCCCTGGCACTGTGGCATCACTGGCTGACCATTTTTCCAAACCTTTGAACTTCTCCGCGTGCCTTCATCACGTACCACCCCTGAACTCCTCAAGTGTACTGGATCTTTTCCACAGAAACAATGAGACAGTTCATCCCTCTCTTACTCTTTGGACTTTATGGAATTATACAAGGAAGAATATGACCCAGTGTGCCCAAGTACAGAAACCTTTTCTTTTTCTGGCACAGGCTGAGGTTTAAGTTAGCAGTACTTGGTTGTTCCATCATGCCCCCAGGTCAGAGAAGTGTCGTTTGGGAGGACTGGAATAAGCAGCACTCTGGATGCACACAGGGATGTTCTGCATTTTAGCTGAATTTGTTCAATAATTTGTGCTTGGACTTCATGGAAGTGGGCACTCCAATAATAAACACATGTTCAGGCACTGTAACATCACAGCTTAAATTTTCTGTTGAGAGGGCATGCCAGGTTCCTCCAGCAGAGGAGGAGAAAAGCACACAAGCTTTCTTTTGCTGACTATATCCCTGATAAGTCATCAGTGCTAGCATTGGATGGATTCAGACAAGGCTGTTTAGAAATCCATTGCAGACAAAATGTAATGATTTGCTTAGCTGACATTTTCCTTGATTTGTTTAAACACTCTTGGAGGTGAGGAGCTGTGCGTTGAGTTCAGGCAGGACAATGGATCTCCCAAACCTAGCAAAGGAGAGAGGAAGAACTCAAAAAAATCCACCTGAATGAGGGAATTATTGCTTCACAAGAGTTGAGGTTTTTGTTGTGCTATTTTATAGAAGTTCCAGTGGGTTTATGGACTTTGGAAGGTGTCAGGGCAGGATTTACCTCAGGATAGGAAGCTCATCATCCTGTGCTCTTTCTCCAAGGGATTGAGCTCCTAGCCACAGAGTGAGAAACAATTGTCACCACTTCACAGCATCCCATTGCTGTCATGAATGGACATCTCTGTGCCCAATTGCTGCTCTAAATTGAGTGTTTGAAAGAAGTTGTCTGCCCCAAGAATGCTGCTGTGTCTGTGCGCTGGTGATCAGAAAGGCTGTGGCTTGGAAAATGCAGGTACAGCAATGGAACACGCACACACCTTCCAGTGTGCAAAGTGGTGTTTGTGCTGTCAGTCAAGAGGAAAGCCCCTACAAAGGGATTTTGTGATGAAGAACCGTGCTGGTGCATGTGGAGAACTTCTGCTTGAGTCTGTTCTTTCCCTTTTTTCCTAGTGAAGACTGTGAATGATCAGGAAAATATTTTTGATGAATATAAATATGAAAAAAAAAAAAAGGAAAAAGAAGCGTCTTCAAATTTCATACAAGCTTCTTCATGTTGGAAAAAAAGCATGATGACACTGGTCAGCTGGTCTTTTCCTAGTGATTGCATGAGGAATTTTCTTTTCCTCTTTCAACCACAGGACTCTGTTTTGGATCTCTCCGTAGTAAAATGCCTATTGGGATGAGTGAGTCCAAAAATTTTCTGAGGATTTAAGCCAACTGAGAATTCTTTGTGCACACCCAGCTCTTCTGCAATGTGGGAGATTGTAAGGATTATTTAACAGTGCCATGGAGGACTTTCTCCAGGGGAGATCTCCCTCAGCTTAGACACTGGTTACTGGGATAAAAACCCAGTGCTCTGAAGTTTCCCACAGTGGAGCTGGTGCTGATTTACCCAGATGCCAGAATTTAATCCCGATGCTGCTGTGTGCAGCCACCAGCAGGGAAATGATGGAAAAGTCAGCAACAACAGCAAGTGGATCACAGTATGAGACCCAAAAAGACCCCGTCTCACCGAAGGCTTTAGAAAGATTTTTGAGGGCACAACCCCCACAGCAGACCAGGCGTTGCCAGCAGGGCTTGCAGGACTTGCTTCCCACGTGATTTGTGGTCATCCATGAGCTGCAGGAATGTGGAATGCTCAAAGAGGGCACAAAACTCGGAAGGTGGAGCTCTAGCACGTGATGGCAGCATGGGCAAGAGACAGCTTAGAGCTGGGAAAATCCAAGCTATGAATTATCTGAAAAGACGAGTGAAGGAGCAGGGCTCTCAAATGACTGCATTTTGCTCCTAGAGATTAGTCTACATACCAGGCAGGGCATGTGGTTAGAGGAACCACATCCATTTTCTTTCAAAACTCAGCTCTCTCTACAGCTTTGCTTGATTTTCATATTTTTATTTTTTTCCCCCCTGTCTTTTCATATTTTTATTTTATTCCCCCTGTCTGTAGCTGATCTTTCCATAGATTACCTTCTTCCTTTCTGAACCTCAGAAGAGCACCCTTAAACCAAAGCTGATCTCCTGTTTGGTTCTACTGCAGACATTACAAGTGCCATTAAAAATGTGAATTGTTGAAAAGGCTGAATAATAATACAGTGAAACACACGTTCCCTTCACAAATGTATTGTGTATAGATTTTTTTAAACTAATAACCTTGACAAGTGCCCACACAATTTTTTTTCCCCTTAATGTGGTCTTTATATTTTCAGCCTGGGTATTAGCATAAATTTTATGGGATTTTCTGGGCATATTTGTGTCTGTATCTAAGATATATGATATCAACTGGCAGTGATGGTTGAACTAATCAAATACTACTGACAAGTTAAAGCAAATTTTTAGGACTGTGAGATTTTGAGCATCTTCCCAGATACAGTATCTCCTGACTGAAAGCAGTCCTTGACTGTCAAGTTTAAATACCAGATTTGGGACTTAATCTTTATGTAAGCAAAACACCCCAATAAGAAATATGTCTGAATAAATCCAAAAAGCCAGGTCCTCCCCTTAAACCCAGCCTGAAATGTGTGTGTGTGTGTGTGTTTGTTTATGGCCCTTTTGCCATGGCATGTGAGAGATTCCAGTGGGAACCAAACCAGAGTCTTACACTGAATGGACTTCTATTTTATTTTCTTTTTTTTTTTTCTTTTTTTTTTTTTTTCTTGACTTGGCATTTGTTCCTTCTAGCAAACATTTTTAAAAACTCTCTTATTGCTAGAGGGAAAATTGACACCCTTTGCTTTCACGATGATACATTCCTAACACGTTTCCTTGAAGAGCTGGAAATGGTGCAAAAATCTGGTAAGATAAGTCTCTATAAAGCCTTAGAAGTCAAGCATTCCACTTTAGACATTTAAGACAAATGCATGGCAAAAACAAGTTGTGTTTCTTTTTTTTTTTTTTTTTTTTAAGGTTTCTACTTAAAGTTCTGTGCCAAAGCTACAGTACTTATACATTTTCTAAATGTGTTTTAAGCAATAAGTTGTACAACATTTTTAGAACATGTGTTAAGCTATTTCTCTAAGAATGAAGCTCTTAACAAAACATAAGCACTCTGCATGAGATCTTAGCAGCAAAGTGCTTAAAAGATAAAGTAAGAATTGGTACCATGGGAAGAACACCAGCTGTAGAGCACACAGGTCCATTATGAGAAGTATGGTAGTGGGTAGGGAGAAAATGATTTAATCAGGAGTAAAACCAATTTTATTATAAGGGCACGCAGGGGGTGTGGCACCATAGTGAGAGGGACATTTCAAAATATCTGACAGATTTCAACAATGTGAAAACCCACCCTGTTCTTTAAAGT